>NW_028318202.1:1310000-1637500 GCF_062004578.1 Staurois parvus
AACACGTGTGTGGGTGTGTGTTCATGTTCAAACTCATATTCTTGTATATTGTGTTTAAGAAGCCGATCCAAGAGTGTGGTGTGTGTTGTTTTTTTTTTTTTTTTTTTTTTTTTAACAATACTTCCTGCTGAGTCCCACCAACTGTGGAAACGAGTTCCACATCCTTACCGCTCTGACCATGAAAAACCTCCTATGTATTTTAAGGTTGAACTGCTTTTTCTCCAATTTCATTGAGTGGCCCCGTGTCTTACACTCTCTGAGACTGAATAGTTTTTCTTTGTCAGAATTGCCATTAAAGCGGACTTCCAGCCGTTTTAGTGTTTTTAATAAAAGTCAGCAGCTACAAAAACTGTAGCTGCTGACTTTTAATAAACACACACTTGCCTCCCCTATCTCAACTGTGGGCACCAGGCTGTGACAGCTTGCGGCTTCACAGCCTGGTGCCCGCTGCACCTCCTAATTGGTCCAGCAGTCTCTTGGGACCTGTGAAAATTCCCAGGGGACTGTGGGAGGGAGGAGGGGGCCAAACTTCCGTCTCACTTTGTCTCACTTCAAACTGAGCCAGAAGTGGGAGAAGGTACCTGTCAAAAATATGTATCTGCTTCCCCCCCAAAAGGTGCCAAATATGGCTGTGGTGGGAGGGCGGAGGCAAATAAACTCCGCTTTAGGATATTTGTATATCGCCATCATATCCCATCTCAAGGATCTCTTGTCCAGGGAGAATGTTTAATGTTTGTAGTCATTACTCCTAACTGAGGTCCTCTAGTCCCCTATTAACTTTGTTGCCCTTCTCTGGACTCTCTCCAGTTCCAGCACACCCTTCCTGAGGACTGGTGACCAGAGCTGGGGAGCATACTCCGGATGTGCTGAACCAGAGTTTTATAAAGTGGCAGGATTGTTTTATCTCTTGAGTAAAATTCCCTTTTCAATGCATGTTAATGTTCTGCTAGCTTTGCTTGCTGCTTCTTGGCATTGCATGCTATTGCTGAGTTTGTTGTTTACTAGTGATGCAATCAACTTCTGTCTATATGTAGCTCGACCTGTCCTCACTTATCTCTACCTGCTGGATCCAGGAGAAATAAAGCTCCAGACACCGAAGTGTAAAAGCTGTATCTCTGAAAGTTCATTACAAAACAAGAACGGTTATACAGAAACTCAACAGGCGTTGCCAGTCAGGATAGCCAATGAAACATTACATTTTTATCAGGATAGTTACATAAGCAGAAACTGCAATAGCAGAGGGGCACCATATAGGGTGAATCAGTTTACAAAGAAATAGAAACCAAGTCCTGAGAAACGAAACTTGAGCTGTTACATGTAAACTGTTACATATCTGAAATGGAGGCATTATACAACATGGATGCTAGTTTAAAGATGTATCTCCTTACAACTAGGACTCCCAGATCTTTTTCTGTCCTGGACATCCCCAGAGTTTCTCCCCCTACAGAGTTTCTGTATCCTTTTGTCAAGGTACTGCCTTACTTACCTGTGGATTTGTATAATTTGCAAACGCTGAGATTGAGCTAGTTATGCCAGCCCTCTATCATTTATGAATCAATTTAACTACTTGCCTACAGGGCACTTGTACCCCCTTCCTGCCCAGGCCAATTTTCAGCGCTGTCGCACTTTGACAATTGCGTGGTCGTGCAACATTGTAGTCTATGAAATTTTTATAATTTTTTTGAGACAGAGCTTTCTTTTGGTGGTATTTAATCACTTTTTTTTTTTTTTTTTTTTAATTTTTGATAAACCAAAAACAACTGAAAATTTGGGGGAAAAAATGTTTTCTTATTTACAAAATTTTATAACAAACTAAGTGATTTTTCTCCTTCACTGATGTGCGCTAATGAGGCTGCAGTGATGGGCACTGATGAAGTGGTACTGAAAGGCAGCTCAGATGGGCAATGATATGTGGCATTGATGGGCACTGACAGGTGGCACTGATGGGGCTACACTGATGATTAGTGTACATGTCCCCTCTGAGTAATGCCGATTACCGGCTCTCCTCTCGAGCTGTCAGCGCGACAACTTGTGAGGAGAGGAATGCCGATAACCGGAATTTCCTTATTTACATGCGATCAGCTGTGATTGGACACAGCTGATCACATGACAGAGCCGATGTCATTGGCTCTTTCCGTTGATCAGTGATCCGCTGTGTCCCAGGAACACAGCGCATCACCGATCGCCACGCTGTGCGCCCCCAGGGGCGTGCACGCACGGTTAGAGTGGGAGGACGTCATATGACGACGTCCCAGAACGAGAGCACCGCCTTGGGCCCATCATTTCCTTATATGGCGGGTGGGAGGCGGTTAAACAGAATTGGTCCCAGTACAGAGCCTTTGGGTACCCCACTTACTACTACAGACAAATCTGAGTATACTCTGTTTCAGGGTTTGAAAAAGTTGCTTTGAATCTAGGAGCCAACTAAAAAAAAGTTAGAAGCCTTTTTTTTTCTGTTGAACTAACAAAGCTTTTTATATTTAACCCAAAAAATAACAGATCTTAAATATGTTCAGAGTATAAAATAGCAGAATAAATCAAAAGTTATAAATTACTTTTACTTACCCTGCCAGTCCCATGAGGCTGGCAATTATAAGTAATTTGTCTTTTACAGCATCCTCCCCCTGTACTGGTTCAGGACTGGTTTGACTCACTCTTCTGATCCCAGCCACCCAGTGTGAGCCTTGACCCCCCATAAATACACATACACAGTCCCTCCAGGTGTGTGTGTCTGTCCCTGTGTAGGACTGGTAGGATGTGGTGAGGGGTTAGTGGATGATGTCCTCCACAGAGCACTACTTCCTGACTCCCCCTACCTGCTCCCAGCCTAATAAAGAAACCTACACCGCTGTCCCCTCCAGGATCTTGCAGTGCCAATTTCTGTGTAGGATGTGGTGAGGCGTCAGTAGATAATGTTGCCTGCCCCCCACCCCCAAGTGGATGGTGTCCTCCACAGAGCACTACTTCCTGACTCTCACACTTCCTCCTCTCAGCCACCCAGTGTGAGCCCTTACCCCCCCCCCAATACACATACACAGCGGTTACCTCCAGGACCGGGCAGTGTCTGGCTACCCTGGTGTGCCCCAACTCTTCCATGGCACCTCTGGACTACATTCAATCAGTTTCAGAGTTCTCCCCACATTACAGCACCTTCCCCGACATTACCTTAAGTGGGCGAGTCCTTCAAACACTACTCAAAGTCCACCATCACCTTAATGTCCCCAGCCTCCCTGACACTCTTCATGAGCTACATGAGGACAGAGTGGGCACAGGGCCGAGTTCAGACAGGAAGAAGCTAACCGAGGTCACCATGCGACGTTGTGTATGGTCAGGCTCCACTCTCCTTATACCCTGACACAGCCAGCTTTTCAGTCACTCCATGATGGAACCCTGCCTTGACACACCCTTTTGTCATGGCAGCTCATGGAGGAACAACTGTGGAAGGCAATGTGTTTGCAGCAAGGACGGAGCGCCGTGAGCTGGATGGGTGCGACTGGAAGTCCAGGACATCAGGGAAGTGGGATGAGTTGCCTTGAAGGGAGGGAGGAGGCCTGGGCAAGGGGGAAAGTACCAGCTGCCATTCCCGCCACAGCCTGCACTGCACACGTGTGAACCGAGGATGAATGGGCTGACAAAAGCTCAAGCGCCAGGTCACAATTTCCTTGTAGAATGTTAACAGATTGATTTGCAAAAGTGACCCTTGGTAAAACTAATGCTATTGTTTCCCTCAGCAAATTTTTGGACATGGTCCGTTATCCCCTCCAATAGTTTACATACTGTTGATTTTAGACTGACTGGCCTGTAGTTTCCAGGGATATACCTCTGCCTTTTTTAAAATATTGTTACCACATTGGCCCTTTAGCAATCAGCTGGTACCGTTCCTGTCAGCATATTGGCCCTAAAAATTAGGAATGATAACCTGGCTGATTTCTTTGAGGACTCTCGGGTGTAAGCCATTTGGCCCAGGTGATTTTTGTTTTCTTTGCATTTCTTAAGCTTTTCAAGTCTTTCGGACACTGGATTCTGTGTACCACAAGGGTACACTCTCTGATGCATTTTACAAATTATGCAATCTTGACTACTATACCCCTCTGTTTCTTTTGTGAAAACTGAGAAGAATGCGTTTAGTATAGTTTTTTATGAAATAGTACAGTTGCCTTCTCCTTGTCCTTTGTAACCAACTTTGCTTCGCCATCTTTTATGTTGCCAATATGTTCTGACCTTGCTTTTTTACTGTGTAATATATTTATTTTTTTACTCTGCTCTGTGGCTCTTGTGATCTATTTTAGCTGCCCTGATTGCCTTTCCTATTGCATGCTTTATAGTGTTAGAGTGCTGATAATGAACCATCTGCCTTAAATTCTTTAAAGACCACTTTTTCTCTTTAATATTTCTTTGTTAGTTTAGCCACTCAGGATTAACCTTCGCTCTTTTACAGTGAAGGAAATAAGTATTTGATCCCATGCTGATTTTGAATGTTTGCCCACTTACAAAGAAATGATCAGTCTAAAAATCGAATGGCAGGTGTATTGTAACACTGAGAGACAGAATAGCAACAAAAAATTCAAAAGAAGTGCATAATTTGTTACATGCATTGAGTTGCATGTTCACGAGGGAATTGAGTATTTTGATCCCCTTCACAAAACATGACTTAGTACTTGGTGGCAAATCCCTTGTTGAAAATCAGAGGTCAGACGTTTCCTGTAGTTGGCCACCAGGTTTGCACACATCTCATGAGGGATTTTGACAGATCTTCTCCAAGTCATTAAGGTTTGGTGGCTGACGTTTGGCAACTCGAACTTTCAGCTCCCTCCACAGATTTTCAATCTGATTTAGGTCTAGAGTCTGGCTAGGCCACTCCAGGACCTTTTTTAATGTGCTTCTTCTTGAGTCACTCCTTTGTTGCCTTGGCCGTGTGTTTTGGGTCATTGTCATGCTGACCCATCCACGACCCATTTTCAATGCCCTGGCTGAGGGAAGAAGGTTATTACCCAAGATTTGATGGTACATTGCCCCGTCCATCATCCCTTGTCCTGTCCCCTTAGCAGAAAAACACCCCAAAGCAGAATGTTTCCACCACCATGTTTGACAGTTGGCATGGTGTTCTTCGGGTCATAGGCAGCATTCCTCCTCCTCCAAAAACGGCGAGTTGATGCAAAGAGCTCGATTTTGGTCTCCTCTGACCACAACATTTTCAACCAGTCCTCTGCATCATTCATATGTTCAGTGGCAAACTTCAGATGGGCCTGGACATGTGCTCTCTTGAGCAGAGGGACCTTGCGGGCACTGCAGGATTTCAATCCTTGTCGGCATAGTGTGTTGCCAATTGTTTTCTTGGTGACTGTGGTCTCAGCTGCCTGGAGATCATTGGCAAGATCCTCACGTGTAGTTCTGGGATGATTCCTCACTGTTTTCATGATCATTGACACTCCATGAGGTTAGATCTTGCCTGGTGCACCAGACCTAGGGAGACTGACGTTTATTTTGTGTTTCTTCCATTTGCGAATGATTGCACCAGCTGTTGTCACCTTCTCACCAAGCTGCTTGGCGATAGTTTGATAGCCCATTCCACCCCGGGGGAGGTTTACAATCTTGTCCCTGATATCCTTGAACAGCTCTTTGGTCTTTGCCATGGTGGAGAGTTTGGAATCTGATTTGTTTGATTGCTCCTGTGGACAGGTGTCTTTTTATACAGTTGACAAAATGAGATTAGCAGCACTCTCCTTAAGAGACTGCTTCTAATCTCAGCTTGTTACCTGTATGAAAGACACCTGGTAGCCAGAAATCCTGCTGAGTGATAGGGGATCAAATACTTCCATCATGAACATAAAATCGGTGCATAATTTGTTACATACTCTTTAATTTTTTTTTTTTTTTTTTTTTGCTATTCTGTCTGTGTATACAATACAACTACCATTCAATTTTTAGACTGGTCATTTCTTTGTGAGTGGGCAAACATTCAAAATCAAGCAGGGGATCAAATATTTATTTCCTTCACTGTATGTTTATTGCGTATTGTAATACACTGGATGATTCGTTTTTTATTTAATATATTCCTAAAGTGCCCACCGTTCTTCCTCCATGTTCAATGTTCCTAGGACTTGATCCCATTTAATATTTTGTAGTATTGTGAACAGTTTAGAAAAGTTGACTCTTTTGAGTTGTGTTCTTGCACTACCCTTAATTAGTACACAAGTAATTTATCCTGTGATCGCTGCTTTCCAAGCTGTCCCGTATTGTCACACCTGCGACCAGATCTGTGTTATGTGGATTTAATAGAGCTAGTAATGCTTTCTTTCTAGTTGGGGCACATGAAGTTATTGTCCTGTAAGACATTTAAGAAATATGAGCCTTAAATGAGTGAGCTTTTTCTTGTGCCCAGTCAATGTCTGGATAGTTAAAGTCCCCTATTATGATGATATTGTCCTGCCTCGTTGCTGTTTCTAACTGTGGTATGCAATCCAACTCATCCTCATCCTTCAGAATAGGGGTTCTGTTTCATACCCCGGCTATTATTTTTCCACTATTTTCTTCTCTTTGAAGTTCCACCCACAAGGACTCAACCTCAAACAGCACTAAGCCACTCATTAAGTAGATACAGAAATGTGCATCTATTGACCTTTTTTTTTATATATCGCTTTCTTTTATCATTCTAAATGCTGGCTATCTTTTCATTGGTCATAATCCAGGAATTGTTTTGCTTGACTTGAGAAAGGGAGACCAAATCCGCTTTCCACAATTTGATAACTTTTAATCTTTCTAATCTCTGTAGACAATCTTTGCAAATTGCAGGAAGCATTCTCTATGGGCTCATTAAAGTGAGTTCCACTCACTTGTCAAAACATAAGTCAGCAGTTACAAAAAACTGTAGCTGTTGACTTTTAAAAAACAGCCACTTACCTGTCCCTCGGTCCCGTAGTGTGCCCCCCTCAGCCCGTTTCACCGGCCATCCTGGATTCCAGGAGGTTGGCATCTTCAGTGTGGGCACCCGGCTGTGATAGCTTGCGGCTTCACAGCCGGGTACCCACTGCACATGCGCGAGTAGCGCTGCGCTTCATGAATGGTCCTGTAGTCTTCTGGGACCTGTCACGTGTCCCAAAAGACTACGGTGAGGGAGGACACCTTTCCGTTTCCGATCGCCTAGGAACTGGGAGCGGGCACCTGTCAAATTCAGAAACCCGCTCCCCAAAGGTGCCAATCCTTAATGGGGAGCAGTCTTTAAAGCGGAACTTCCCCTTTTGGGTGGAGCTCCGCTTTAAGCAATGATATTTGAGGAAGTTACAGAGTGACAATCTTAGAGGAGGTTTTTGTCCCATGCTGTTGCTTAAGAGATTCTTTACATGCTGAGACACTTTATTCTTTGTAAGTACAAGTTTACTAATAAATGGTTCATTTGATATTACCTACTACACTATAATTATTTATTCTGGTCCATGTTATGCCATATTGAAGCCGGATACATTGTTGAATGAGAGGAGCCAATGTTAATCTATGCTGTTGGATTTACACTGTCCGGTAAGCTGCATGGTTTGTGAGGTGGAGAATGTATTCACGGACACTGGTGAATTTTTTTGAGAGGTGAAGGGAGCACCAGAGAGTGTACAATTGATTATAAGGATGTCACACTTTATCTAATTTCTTCGGAGGTGTATCTCCTATGAAGAGGACCGATTAGGAGGTTGAATTTTGGAGAAAGTTGGAGAATGAATGTGTTTAAGGCTATGCTCAAGCCAATAGAGGGTAAGAGGGTTATAGACGTTTTGAAGTGGACACATGGTGAAGTGTGGTGTGTTTGTGTTTTTTTTTTTTTGTTTTTTTTTGGGTTTTTTTTTTGGATTATATCAGCATATTGTGGATAATGCGCTATGTGTGGTTATATTTTTCTTTTTTAATTTTTGAGGGTGACAAGTATAATATGTAATATTTATCACTTGTGGAGGAAGAACACTGAATAAGAAGATCATATGTTTTGGTCCACACTAGTGGGGATATAGGATATTGAGATGCCGAAAGTGATTTAAACTGGACTTTTGGGGGTGAAAGTACTGTTTTGGCATTTGGGGTATAATTAACACTTTGTATAAATAGACCGGTGTTACCAAATAATATATACACATTGCATTTACCCGCTGATCTGTGTCATTGGACACAGCTGATCACATGGTAAAAGGCCGCTGTGATTGGCGTTTTACCACATCACGTATGACACCGTGATCATGGAGATAGCTGGATGCGCGCCCCCTGGGGCACGCGGGATGGCATCATATGACATCTGGTTTTTCATGAGTCATGGAATTTTCCCAAGATGTTTGCTCAAACCCATCATGCATTGTGCATTCCATGCTGCTTTGCTGTCTTTGTGACTGACTTGGTGTGCATCAGTGTTCTTCCTGTGTCTTTCCTGTGATTTTGCGTTTAAGAACGATTGCTTGTTCCCGATTTTGGGATGATGGCTTATGTGAGCAGAGTTGAGAGCCAAAGGAGGAAGGCATGTGAGTGAAAAACGTTGCAGCTATGGGTCCCATCTCATGCTGCTGAAGAGACCCTATGAGGGATTTGTTGCCCAGCACTGTGCAAATATTCGATGTTGCTCTTCAATTTTACTCAGATATCGGTACCCACAATCCATAACCTATTGGAGAAGTTTCAACTACGTCTTCATCCTATGAATACCAACATGAGATTTTGTGTGCCCCCAGAGGAATGTCTCCTAGTCACTCTGAGGTAAAGTAGCATGTGAACATTGTTTATTAACCTAGGCAAGTAGACATGTACAACCCTTCTTGGGACATATCAAATACACCAGTAGTGTCCAGCACAATGTAATGTGCTACTTATGCATGCAAAATGTCAATATGGCTTTTGGAAAACCTTCTGATCCAAATATGTCTTTGTAACACGCAATTTTAATGTATGTTTTGTCAGCATGTTTGCCCTTGGCTATGAATTTACTTCCTGGCAAACGTACACGTTCAAATGCCTCCTGGATCAGGCTTCAGGTATTTTAATTAAAGGACATACAGTCAGGTCCATAAATATTGGGACATCGACACAATTCTAACATTTTTGGCTCTATACACCACCACAATGGATTTGAAATGAAATGAACAAGATGTGCTTTAACTGCAGAGTGTCAGCTTTAATTTAAATTCATTTAACAAGTGGGAGGCACATATGCAAACTGTTGTAATTCCTACGCCGTTCACCTGATTTGGATGTAAATACCCTCAAATTAAAGCTGACAGTCTGCAGTTAAAGCACATCTTGTTCGTTTCATTTCAAATCCATTGTGGTGGTTTATAGAGCCAAAAATGTTAGAATTGTGTCAATGTCCCAATATTTATGGACCTGACAGTATTTCTCGTTGGTCATCATGGCAATCTGTGACCGAAATTACAAATGCAGTGTATATCGGGAAAACGGCAGCACAGCTGACTCCTGAGTGTTTAGGGCATCCAGATTTGAAAGAAGACTTCTAGAGGGCTGCTGACAAATTCCTGCCTGGAACTGATAGACCTGATATGCCTCATGTCCTTGTGACTGAGGCTTTTGCACTGTCAGAGCATCTTTTTAGGCCATATGTGAGGCACAATCTGACAAGAAGAGTCTTCAACTACGGACTCAGTAGAGCTAGGTGGCTAATGGAATGCACGTTTGACATCTTGACTAGTAAATAGCGCAATTTCCATAGTGCCATACAACTTAGTGTAATCCAAGCATGCTGTGTACTACACAACATGATTCTTGAGAAGGAAGGCATCAGTATGGAAGAGGGAGATGACACATTTTACCCTCTGTTATTCTGGACTGTGACCAATCACCGATCTTGCTATTCATGACATTTTCGCAGACTATTTCATGTCCCCTAACGGAGAAGTTTCATGACAGTATGTGCATATGTAAATAGTCCCAACATTGCAAATTACTGACCTGATCGCCATCGCATCCTTCTGTTCAAAATGTTTCTGTATGATAGATTTACAAAAATAAATGAAATTATTGCACATTTGCAGGCAATCAACCCTTTTTATTTATTTATTTTTTTTTATTCCTTTTTATATAATTGACCACTTTGTGTTTTTTTATTTACAAGTAGAGTATGTGCTTCACAAATCACGCACCTAAAACAAATTTAGGAAAACAGTACTTCAGATAAACGGGTACAACATGCCGTAGGCATTGTCACATCCCCAAGTATCGACTGATACCCAAGCAGAGAATACTGCAGATGACAACAGGTAGAACATGCAGAAGACTGTCTCATCTGTGTGTTTCACCTCAGAACTGTCACTATAAGGTATAACCAAAGGCAAAAACTTTTTATTAATTTTTGGATAGACTGGAGATGGATTTGAACGCCTGTCAGCTTTTTATTGCGGTCTGTGTCCGAGTCTCTGTAGTTTTTATGTTTTCCATAATCATTGATGGTGATCCAGCACATTTGCCTAGTCCCCAGAAAAGATTTTAACTTTATCAATGTGGAAGTGACATGGGGGTCCCCAAGGAATTTCCTTCAATTGCTGTGATATCTCACTTGCTGTTTGGCTATGGGACATGAAGTGACATCTCCTACATGGCACACAGATGGGGTGAAAAAAAATGACAGGTGTTATAACCCTTCATTACTCTATCCAAAAATAACTATAAATTTCTTACTATAGTTTTTACTCTTAATATCCTTAGAACAAGAGTATAGAATTGTGGCATTTATGGGATTTTTAAGGTGCAAGAACACAAACAAATAACATGTAAAGATTTTTACAACTTTATTAGTCAATATTAAAATTGTGGTTAAATAGAATACAGTTTAGACAACCATACAAACTTGGCTGTCTGCGGCAGATTTGAAGAATGTAACTTCGCTACATGTTTCGCCCAACATGGGCTTCCTCAGGGAGAAGTGATAGGACCGCAGTACAGTCTACAATATATATGAAGAATATACATCAATTAAGATTACAACAAAAATCAATTTTTTGTACAAATGTATCTTTTACATTTGCGTCCATGCAATTGCAGAGGATATAGGAGAGGTCAAATATCTACCTAAAATATATTTATTATATATGCATAAGCAAAATGCAGCCAAAGAAAAGATAGGGTAAAGAGTGGAGACTGGTGTAAATTAACGTTGAGCCTCCATCTTACCAAAATATGGTACAAAAAAGCTTAAGGTTCACACAAACAAATGCCTCTGCAGCCAAGAGGCCATATCCTATTTCCTGCCCTCCCTTTTTTTTTTTTTTTTCTTTTTTTTATAATATATCCCCCATGCCTGCCGATGTGTGGAGTCATTGGCTGGGTGTGGACGTCCGATGTACAACTGCGCATGCGCAAAGATCTCTGCCGCGCATGTGCGAACCGAACCCACCCACCATTAAAAAAAATTCAAAAGGAAGAAATGAGGACATCCAGAACAGCACCAACAGTGGTCACCAGAGTAATTTCACTATACACACAAACCTAAGAACATAATTAATCGCCATCTAGTGGTGACAAATTGGGCTTAAAAACATTCACAAGTCATTAGTAGATAAACAGAGTAAAGGACAATTATATTGATGTCTTTAAGTGCTTGCCGACCAACCACTGTATAAAAACGGCCACAGGGCGGCACCGCTGCGCAAAATCACGTTTACCCATGCCGCCGATCGTGGCCGCGGGTGTCAATCACCGGGTCCCGGCGATTGCCGGCAAACAGTGACACAGAGCACAGCTGCATTGTTTTCAATGCAGCTCTGCTCCCTGTCAGTTCCTAACACACTGTTCCTGAGAGCCGGGTTTAGCTCTCGGGATCAGTGTGTTCCTGTGAAGTACACTCCCTCCCCACCCACTAGTAAAATACTCCCCTCACAGTTAACCCTTTGCCTAAAAAAAAAGTTAACCCCCTCCCCAGTGCCATTATTACAATGTCAGTGTTTTTTTTGCACTGTATTGGTGTCACTGGGGATGTCGGTGACCCCCAAGTCAGTCCCCCCCGTGTCAAAATGTCCGCCGCAGTCCCGCCATAAGTCGCTGATCATCGATTATGATTATTAGTATAAAAAAAAATCCCAGTATCTTTCCCGTCATTTTTAGATGCTATAACTTTCACGTAAACCAAGTATTTACACGTATTGGGATTTTTTTTTTTTTTTTTTTTTTTTTTTTTTTTTTAGCAAAGATATCACAGAATACATTTTGGCTGATTTTGACAATTTTTGTGTTTTTAATTTTTTTTACTGGACGTGTTTTATAGCAAATATTCCAAAATGTGTTTTTTATTTTTTGAGCTATAAAAAAGAAAAAAAAAAAAACGCACAGGCGATCAAATACCACCGAAAGAAAGCTCAATTCGTGGGACAAAAAGGACGTAAATTTAATTTGGGTGCAGTGTTGCATGACTGCGCATTTGTCAGTTAAAGTAACGCAGCGATGTAATCGCTTCTGTAACCTCTTCCTGACCGCCCTATAGCAGAAATACTGCTACAGGGCAGCATGGGTGTGCAAAATTGTGTGTATGTATATATGATTTTTTTTTTTTCTTTTTTTCATTCAGTCCACAGGATGCATACAAAAAAAGAACATAGCATATACACCAAACAAGGACCAGCGACGTACTGGTACATCACTGGACTTTGAATGGTTATACCAGGATGATGCCTACAGCTGCAGGCATCATCCTGGTATCGTTTTTTTTTTTTTTTTCAGCTGGCGATCAGCTTTCATGTAAAAGCAATCCTAGTGGCTAATTAGCTGCAGGATTGCTTTTACAAGCAGCGGGAGATTATGCCCCCCCCCCCCTCCCCTCTGCTTTCCACGGCTTTCCTGGGTAGTCTCGTGCCATCGGGGGAATCTGAGAATGCAGCCGGTGTTTCTGACAGCTGACCATAGAGCTGATTGGAGGCCAGAGTGGTGCCAATCATCTCTATAGTCTAAGAATTTGGAAGCTACGAGCATTTTATCACTTCAGTTTCGCAGGATATAAACGGTGCCATTTGTAAATTGGGAAAGCGTCTGATCACACCGATCTTGGTTTGATTAGATAATGTAAGGGCAGAGGAGATATCTAGAGTCTGTTATATTCTTTTTTGAGAAATCTGGGGTCTGACAATGCCCATTGAAGTTATAGGGGTTATTTGCATTCCCTATGATAGCATTAAAAGTGATCAAATAAAAATGAAAGGTACAGTGCAAAAATAATTAAAAAAATTAAATAACTTAAAAAAAAAAAACGAAAAAAAAAAACTTGCCTCTCCCATGCACGCACACCTGTGTGCACAAGCGTTGACCCTGTGCCAGTATGTAAACAGCGGTTGCACCATACATGTGAGGTATAGCCGTGAACGTCAGATCAAGGGCAGTAATTCTAACACTAGACCTTCTCTGTAAATCTAAAATGGTAGCTTTTAAAGCGTTGCCTATGGATATTAAAAATGTATGCAGTTTGTCGCCATTGCACGGGGCATGTGCAGTTTTAGAGCATGTCATGTTTGGTATCTACCGTATTTTCCGGCGTATAAGACGACTGGGCGTATAAGACGACCCCCCTACTTTTCCTGTGAAAATATAGGGTTTGGGCTATACTCGCCGTATAAGACTACCCCCCTCTTCCAACCAATCACGGCAAGCAATGTACCAGTATTTTCTGTGCACACTGCATACAAAGCCTGCTTGGATTGGGTGGGTCAGCTCTCCCTGCCTGCCCAGCCCTGCCTGTCTCCAAGATACCATAAATTGCACAGAACTGCCACAGACATTATAATATTAATAATTAATTACCGTATCTCATAGCAGTTAAGGGGACAAGGTCGGATGCAGCAGTACCATACCGGTACTTCCGAGCTGACACTTCTGCACATGTCTAGGGCAGCAGTGGACGATCACTGATCACCATTCCTCGCAGAACTGCATGAGACGTCGGATGCAGCCGTTCAGTGCTCGATTGATCGTGACTGAAACTGTGACATGCGCAGAATCACTGTGTATCCCTTCTCTGCATATCACAGTTTCAGTCAAGCTCAATCGAGCACTGCTGCATCCGACGTCTCATGCAGTTCTGCGAGCTACGGTGATCCGCGATCGTCTACTGCTGCCGAAGACATGCGCAGTAGCGTCAACCCGGAAGTACGGTAAGGTTTCAGCACAGCACCCGGCGTATAAGACGACCCCCGACTTTGTAGACGATTTCCAGGGGTTAAAATGTCGTCTTATACGCCGGAAAATACGGTATTTACTTGGCATACCATTTTTTTATATTTTACCAAATAATTGGCCAATATATTGTTTTTTTATTCACTAGGGTGTCTGCTTTAAAAAATATATAATGTTTGGGGGTTTAAATTAATTTCCTAGCAAAAAATACTGATTTTTTTTCATGTGAACAAAGTGTCAGAAAAGGCTTGATCTTCAGGTGGTTAGAGTGAGTGATGTGTGGCATAAACTTCTAATGCTGGGCATAAAACGCCCCCACCTCCCAAAACGACCCCTTTTTGGAAAGTAGACACCCCAGACTATTTGCTGAGCGGCATTTTGAATCAATAGAAGTGTGTTTTTTTTTTTTTTTTTTGTTTTTTTTTTTTTTTTTAACACAAAATTGTCACTTTTATAATATTTACTGCTCACACATCCCATGGGTATATGTGGAATTACTCCCAAAAATACATTCTGCTACTTCTCCCGAGTATGGGGGTACCACATTTGATAGACTTTTTGGCAGTCTAGCCAAGTACAGGATCCCAAAATCCAATAAGCACCTTCAGGCTTTTTGTCAGGAATGGACTCACCACTGGTGGTGCTGTGGCTCACTTGTTCTGTGGGCTGCAGTACCAGCTCCTACCAGAGGGTGCTTTCAGCAGCCAGGGTCTCACTCCTGCAATCAAGCCATCACCTGAGGCTGATTGCAGGAGGTCTATTTAATCAGGATCAGGCCTGCAATCAGTGCCTTGGTGTTTTTTTTTTTTTTTTTTTTTTTTTTTTTTCCCATGAGCCCCTATACCTGGTATCCTGTGAATCTTCTGTTGCCGACCTCTGCATTGTTGCTGACCGTCTCCTGTTTAACCCCTGGCTGCCTGACCATCCTTCTGCCTGATCCTCTATACCGCGCTGCCCGTGAGTTACTGAACCCAGCTTGTGACCCTGACCATTCTCTGCCTGCTCCTTCGGTACCCCGCTGCCCGCACGTTGCTGACCTGGCCTGCCTGACTACGCCTTATGCTACCCAGACCATCCATCCATCCCGCACGGATCTGTCCCTGTTACCAGGTCTGCCAGCCTCTTCACATCAGGCTCCTTTCCCCGCACACCTCTGACGACGCTCTCTACCATTGCTGGGTGTACTCAGGGGTCGCGACCTGGTCTCAGTCTGCTCCAAGTCCATCCTCACCATCAGGGGCCCTGGTGAATAAGCAGATTGGGACTTAGACCCCGTGCCCTGAGGAACCTCATGCTGTGGGCTGCTAGAGATGCCGCTAGGCGGTGCTTAACAGTACCAGACGGCCTGCGTGACCGTTCCACCTCTCCAGCCCTGACTACACCTGTGTTCCCACACATTTCTGGTCATACCCGGATCCCTAACCCTTTTAAAGGACTTTATTTCTTCATTACACTTCCAGACTACCTATCAGTTTCGGAGGCCCTGAAATGCCAGGATAGCAGCTACCCCCCCAATGACCCCTTTTTGTAAAGTAGACACCCCAAGGAATTTAAGAAGTATGGTAAGTATTTTGCAGATCTCATTTGTTGCCACAAGTTTTTGGAAAATGAAGAACAAAAACATATTTTTTTCTATTTTTTTAATTTCAAAACCATTTTGAGAAAAAACGAGATCTGCAAAATACTCACATTCCTCTTTTTTTATATTCCTTGGGGTGTCTACTTTCCAGAAAGGGGTCATTTGGAGGTTTGGTGCTTTCCTGGCATGTCAGGGCCTTCCAAAGCTGTGATAGGTGTTGAGGATGTGAAATGAGGAAGTTACGCACCTTCAGGCTTTCAAAGTGATCATTGGATTTCATGTATGTGGCTAGGCTCCCAAAAAGTCTCACATGGTATCCCCATACTCTGTAGAAGTAGCAGAATGTATTTTGGGGTGTAATTCCACATCTACCCATGGCTTGCTTGAGAAATAAATCATTTAAATTACAACTTTGTGTAAAAAAAAAAATGTTTATCATTTTTCCAGAATCTTGTGGGAAAAAAATAAATCTTCCATGGACTCAATATGCTTCTCAGCAGATAGCTTAGGGTGTCTACTTTCCAAAAAGGGGTCATTTGAGGGTGTTTGTACTTTCCTGGTATTTTTAGCACCTCAAGAAATGTGGTGAGCAGTCAAAGTAAAAGCTATGTAAATTCCATTATCTATACCATAGTTTGTAGATGCTATAACTTTCACACAAAGCAATAAATATACACTTAATGGCATTTTTTTTAACCAAAAACCTGGGATATATTGTAGACTGTACTGCGGTTCTATCACTACTTCCCCTGAGGATGCCCATGTTGGGCAAAGTATGTAGGGAAGTTACATTCTTCAAAGCCACAACAAACAACCAAATTTTGTATTGTTTAAACCGTATTCTATTTAACCACAATTTTTTAATATTGACTAATAAAAGTTGTAAAACTTTTTCTTAACATGTTAGTTGTTTTCATGCACCTTTTAAAAATCCCGTAACTCCACAATTCTGTACTCTAATCCATTAGGGATGTGGTGCGGTGTGCAGGCTTGGTCACTCACTTGCCATCTTTCTCTATCCTTTTACTATCTTACAATAAGGACTGGGGGAATGTGGTTGTTTGTGAGGAACTGCCATAGGAGTGTGATTCAGAAATTGCGGATTCATATAAGTTGGAGGTGTTATTTTGAGTGAACAGAGATAGTTGGGATGGCGGTAATGTATTTGGCGAAGTGCTTGTTGGTGTTGCAGCATGGGATTGTGACTGGGGTACTGCTGATAAGCATATACCTGCTGCGGATATGTGTTATGTGGTGGTACATCTGATGGATAACCTTGCGATGGCCGCTGCTGATGACTTGCATAATAAGTTGACATTGGATCTCCAGCCATTGCAGCTTTAACACATTAATCTTGCAAAGCTAAATATAGCCATATGAACCTCCCCATTTTTTTTTTTTTTTTTTTTCTTTTTTTTTAGGGGAGTTTGAGTAAGATGATGGTACATGTTACGAAGAAATGTAGCATCTTCATTGGCTGGATCACTAAATGAATCCATAGTCAGCCCTCCTCATCGCCTTCATGTCCTCCCATGAAGGACATCATTGCTGCTTCCATGTCAGGCTTGGGTTGTCCTCTAGGATGTCGAATGTTTCTGGAGCTTGTGCTTCTGGGACATTTTCTGTAGGGTTTGAAAATCTTATTTAGAACATTTGCATTTTTAACATTTTTGAATAGGGCCTTTGTTGTGGAATAATTACCTGCACATGTCTGTCTTGACTGGTTGCTCTTTCCATCTGTGGGGACGGTTGGGAAGATGTAGTTTTTGATCTACATCAAACTAAGGGCTTTTCTCTTTTTTTGCTGGTTCCTGCACCACTCTGGCTTTCCTCAGCTTCTTTCCTGAGTTCTCTTCTATAGCGGTCCCTCTGGAATCTCCAACGTTGATGGTATCAATTTCTGTCTGTAACCCAATCTGACCTCGATTATTTTCACCACCAGGCCTGGGAGAAATAAAGCTACAGACACCAAAGTGTAAAAGATAAATCTCTGAAAATTTCAATGTAAGAGAACTGTTATACAGAACTCAATAGGCATTGCCTAATTCAGGATGGCCAATGAAACATTCTAGTCTTATCAGTATAGTTGCGTGAAGAACAGAAACTGCAAATAGCTGAGGGATACCATATAAGGTGAATCCATTTACAGTGAAATAGAAATGATTCACAGGAAACTGAAGACAAGTTACAAAAAAATGCAAAACCGAAACTGTTTACACAGCTAGAAATTGAGGCATTATACAAAATGGATGCCAGTTTAAAAGATACATTTCCTTACAAACGCGTTATGATCTTTTGACCTATATGAACAAAAACCAGTGGACACAATGTCTACAAATATATGTTGCGCTCCTAAATACTATTCAATAAATAATAATTAAATGAATTCAAATTATGATGCAAATAACTAATAAAAGTGTATAAATACCAAAAAATATTTAAATGGATAATTTCAACTAATCGATCTCCTCCAAATAAATATCAAAATAATTCCACATGAAATACTCCTCTAAAAAAAAAATTTTACCAAGTGCTCATAAATCATCTATTAGTGACATGATGTACTTACTAATACCCTCAATTTCATTTATTTTCATAATACCCTCATTTAATATAATAAAAATAGTAAACCAACTAATAACCCTCAACTAAAATGCATTTAAATGATCCCCCATAAATAAAAATAACCAAATGCTCATAAATAATTAGTAGTGATTAGTATGAATCCAAATATCATCAAAATAATAATCCCATTGAATAAACAATTGTTTATATATAGTGACTTGGTGCTTGTTCTTCAATTTGTGACTTTTGTGAATCTTTCAAATAGTGAAGATGTGCGCTCACCTCCTTTGATGCCTGCAATTAGGCTATACACGCTTTCGGTTCACTTTCCCTGGAACCTGCTGGACATATACTTTTGCTGGTAAAATTGGGAGATCCTTCCTTTAGGAGTAATTGATGTATCCTCTGGTGGCTGATTATCCCCTTGGGGATTACAGAGGATACATCCATTACTCCTAAAGGAAGGATCTGGGGCCCGGGTGTCTCTCTAATCCCCTCAAACCACCCCTCTATGTTCACTTTCTGTAAGTCCAATTTTTCAGAAAAGTCATTGTAGTCTTCTGGCAATCTCAATCTTGCCCATCTTCCATCTCTCCTTCCAACCAAACAAGAAGTAAATCTCCAACTTTATCTGACACTTCAGGATTATCATGAGCTTGGTAATGAGGTTTAGGTTGGTGCACATTTTGCCTACCTGCTTGCTGTGATTTCTTGTTATTCACTCCTTTCCTTCCATATTATTATTTTTTTTTCTCTCTTCTGCCTTCCTCTGCCTCTGTTTATTATGTTTTTTGTTATTCGTATGTATACCTCTTTTGTACTGCCATAGCATTGACCCACTATTCTATTGCTCTTGCAGGAGGGGGGATCTTGGTTATTCTGGTGCGACCGCACTTTAGTATATGGCACAGTGCACCCCTAAAATGGTGCTTTTTGGAATCTTTGTTTTTAATGTAATGCTTTGGAGCTTTTACAATTGTAAACTGATGTTATCAGACCACTGTAACTTTGAATTATTTCAATAAAGAGATTATGCAAAAAAAAAAATTTACCCTGAAGGTACCTCCGGGTTCATGGCAGCCACCACAGATTTCTCAGTCTTTTCTCTTACCCTCTCATTTAGAGGAGGTGATATTTGCAAAAGGGGCCGCACTGACCAGATGTTTTTTCCTCCTAAAAGGGTTTGCTCGGCTGCATCCAATGGAAGAATGGGTTTAGGAGGTGGAGTATGGCCGTTGAGGCAGTTGTTTTCATTTTGTAAAAATAATGTGACATGCCCTATGGATAATTGATCAAGGATCCAGCAAAAATACTAAGATGGAAACAATAATGAAGGCCTCTTTTTCTTTGGGTGGGGCTGCCATGCAGCAAGCAGTAGCAGCATTTTGATGTTTGACAGTCTTATGCCAGCCATAGACTGTTTGGAAAAAAAAAAAAAAAAGTCTGATTTTCAAAGATTAATCACCGATTTCCGCATTATTAATGGGTTATTGGTCAGCTGGTTTTCGGGTTTTTTGCACTTTTGGATTATCGGTCATGGTGGAAAATTCATGGAACGACCGATTTTCACATCCATGATGGCCAAATCATACGATCATTTGTACAAAAAAAAAATATGCGCATGAGCCGTGACCTGGAAGGAACAGAAGTTTTGGCTGTTACATGGGGTGAACTTTATGACTTGGTCGGCCGATTTTTGTAATCGTTGGTGGTTACGTCAGTTTAACGAACGACCGATTTTTCGTTTATCGTTCGAAAAAACGCACGGTTTTCGAGCCGTCTATGGCCTGTATTAGAGCCATATAAAGCACCTGTCTAGGAACTTGTACTCCAAAGATAGAGAGGGTGAGTTAAGTGAAAGCTTAGCAGAATTACCCTGAAGGATTCCACTTGGCAGATTTCGCGCTTGGGACTGTTGCCTGTTCACACATGCAGGATATTTGACTGAAGGTACTGGTCAGCAAGGTTATCTTGTACAAGGTTTCCTAGAAGCAGTCTTTTCATCACTCACAGGTCTCATCCTCCAGAGTGACACCTCAGCCCCAGTTCCACAAAAAAAAAAAACTTGGTCCTCGAAGGCTGCAAAAGTCTGATTCCTGGTCTTCCCCTATATAAAGGAGTGTTCCCATGCATTAAGGTGGGGAAAGCTTTTGCAGATTTTCCTATGAATCCAGAAGAGGGTGTCTTTCATGCCATTTGAGAACAGGAAAATGTTCTGCTTTTTATCCATGCCTGTTTACGGTTCCAATCCAAACCTGAGATAATCATCCAATTTTTGGATTTGCACAGTCAACAAAATTTCTCAAAGTATGGAGGTTTCAAACGGCTTTCCTCAAGCCAGGGGATTTCCTGACATCAGTGAATGTAAAGGATACCTTTTTGCAATAGAAAGTTGGCACTTTTCAGTTAGTGGCATGGATTTTTGCTCTGTCCATGGTTCTGTGAGTGTTTTGTGAAGGTTCTAGTCCAGGGAGTGCCTATCTTGGGTTACCTGGACTATTTGCTGATCGTTAATCCTTTCATCACCTGGAACAAATGTGCTTTTTGGGAAAATACTTTACTGAATAACCTACTGGACCTTCTGTCAAACCACCTGGTTCTCTTGCACTGATGAAAACAGGAGAATCCTGGTAGGGGTCCAGTCAGATGGTGCCACAGCCATCGCATGTGGCAATCGCCACGGAGGGACCAGGGCCATTCTTTTCAGATAAGGGGGAGTCGCTTCCTGTCCTGGGCAGAGCTCGATGTCCCCGCTCTATCCAGTTGAATGCAGCTTCCTAGCCTCACTCCATGTCACATAAAATTTCCAGGTCCTATGGTAAATCAAGTTCTTGAAGTAGTCTTCCTGTCCCTCAAAAGTGTGTAAATGACACTATCCACCAGGAATCTGGCTTCTATAAACAAATCCTTAAAAGCCAGCAACCATAAGGAAGGATGGACAACTGGACCTCATCCTCTGATATATTTAGTATGTCTGCAAACCATGTCAGCTTGGGCCAAGGCAGTGGTACTAGAATTGCCGGTATACCTTCCAACTGAATTCTATGTAAACGGGTGGAAAAAGCTATGTAGGAGAATAGGCATAAATCACAGAACTGGTCCCCCAGCATCTCCAAGGCATTTACCACTATACGTAAGGTTCGCTGGTCCGGGAGACAAACTTACCCAGCTACGCAATGAACCTTGATACTATCAGATCCACATTGGGCCTGCCCCTCGTCAATAGAGTGCTCTGAACACCTCTGGATGGGTGGACCATTTACACTGATACAATGGCCAATTCCTGAGGCAATCCGCCTGCCAATTCTCTAACCTTGGAACGTGTCCTAGGTAGGAGAAGGAAGGGATTTAATGTAATCCTAAAGTCAACCTCCTAACTTTTTTTTTTTTTTTTTTTTTTTTTTTTTTTTCCCCCCCCTACTCCACTTTTCTGACTGTTTTTCACTAGTTTTGCATTTGGCTAGGGTCAGTGTCACTAGCATGAGGCGATACCTGGTCCCTACAGAGGTTGCACAGGCAGTCCAACTCCTCCAGGATGGCACATCAATGCATGCAATTTCCAGAAGGTTTGTGGTGTCTCCCAGCATCGTCTCAAGAGAATGAAGGAGGTTCCACGAGACAGGCAGTTAATCTAGGAGAGCAGGACAGGGCTGTAGAAGGTCCTTAACCCATCAGCAGGACCGGTATCTGCTCCTTTGTGCAAGGAGGAACAGGATGAGTACTGCCAGTGCCCTAGAAAATGACCTCCAGCAGGCCGCTGGTGTAAATGTGTCTAACAAAACAATCAGAAACATACTTCATGAGGGTGGCCTGAGGGCCCGACGTCCTCTAGTGGGGCCCTGTGCTCACTGCCCGGTACCATAGAGACCATAGAGCTTGATTGGCATTTGCCTTTGAACACCAGAATTGGCAGGTCCGCCACTGCTGCCCTGTGCTTTTCACAGGTGAGAGCAGGTTCACCCTGAGCACATGTGACAGACGTGAAAGGGTCTGGAGAATCCGTGAAGAACGTTATGCTGCCTGTAACATTATTCAGAATGATCGTTTTGGTGGTGGGTCTTTTAATATTTTTGAGTAGTGTTTTTATGTATGTATGTCTGTACGTACATTTTTTTTGTTTTTTTAATTTCGGTCTCTTCATTTTATAGCACAAACAATACACTCTGTTGATTAAACACCACCAAAAGAACGCTCTATTTGTGTGGGGGGAAAAAAAAATATAAATTTCATTTGTGTACAGTGCTGCATGACTGTGAAAATTGTCAGATAAAGTAGCGCAGCCCCGTATAACAAAAAATGGCCTGGTCATAAGGGGGGGGGGGGGGTTAATCTTCCGAATGGCAAGTGGTTCTAACCTGTTTTGTGTCCCATGATGTACTCTAAGAAATGGATTGTATAGCTAAGTACAAAATTCAATTAAAGTGGTAGGCATACAATATAGCTTATTTATAGTTTAGATAGTTTATAGTGCTGGTATTTGGATTTTTTTTTGTGTGTATCCAATAGTGGTATTATAATACGCACATTTTTACAATTAATTGAACTCTGGCACTTTAATAGGCGGTGGATTGGGGGGGTCATATGAATAAGAGGGTACACCATAATGGATGGTTTACACCACTACATGTACTGTAATTTTTGTAATGTATTTTGATATAAACCTCTTTATTAACTTCTTCCTGTCCGCCCATTGTACATAGATGGCAGACGGGAAGCTTTGCTGGTGCGGGCTGACCTACCTGTAGGTCATCCCGCATCAATGACTCCTGTGTGGCTCACAGAGCACACACCCCAGAGCCTGGTGATCGGTGTGTTGCATTACACATTACCACTGTGTACAGGCGATCACATAGTGTTTTACCATGTGACTGCAGTGGCCAATCACAGCACATAGTAAACAATGGAAAGTAAAAGTAAAGATCGCTTTTCTCTGCTCTTCGTGTGAGAACAGAGAGAAGTGATCCTGCAGTGTGTGAGTGTACAGCAGCCGGTCAGGCTGCTTGTATACTCAGACTGCTGTTCCAGCCACTCCAGTGTCCCTGATCACTACCCCATTGTATACATAATAAAACTTGCATCCAATCCCAGTCACCTGTCCCAGTGTGCACAAAAACACCCCCATACACCATACCAATGTCCTGATCACCGCCATACGCTGTACCAGCATCCAGAGCAGACTCAATTGAAGGAGCAATGCCGGATATGGTCCCTAGGTGGTGCACAAGCGTGGGCTTTGTCCCGTTTGCATTTATTTGTATGCCAGATTATAAAACTCGCAGGTGTTTCTTGCCTTATTTTTTGAAAAAAAAAAAAACAAAACTGTCAACTAATGCATTTTCTAATGAATTTTACAAAGTCATACATCCTATTTTGAATTGTCAAACATTTTTAAACCTATATCTCAGATAATTTGAATGTCTAGTTCTAATTTCCCAATCTAATTATGTTTTCTTTCTCTTTAATAATGTTGTTGTTGTACATTCCAACTCAAACTCTGTTACAGTGGCTTAGTGGTTAAGGCTTGCAGCACTTGGGTCATGGGTTCTAATCCCAGTCATGCCAGCACCTGTCTGGAGTTTGCATGCTTTCTCTGTTTAAAAGAGAGAATTGCCGTCAATTAAAAAATAATTTTAAAAAACGGTGTGGGGTTCCCCCCTACATCCATACCAAGCCCTTCGGGGTCTAGCATGAATTTTGAGGGAAACCATGTCAAAAAAAAATGTCATGGGGTCCCCCCCAAAATCCATACCAGAACCTTACCTAATTGATAAGTCCTCTTCGCAGGTTATAATCACACAGTTGGATTTTTGTTGCTAAAATAGAACGGACCTGCTCATAAGAGTTTACACACCTTGTAATGAAGAGGGTACAGCAGCAAACAAATGGGTAATATGAAACTGGCAACATTTTCAGAGCAATAAACTTAACACACACCATCAGTTTGTTAGATGCAGGATTATCTATCCACAAAACAGTCCCGAGATCAAAAAAATCTACATAAAACCGCATAATAAAGTTAATATCACAACCAACACCTCCCCAAGTCCCCCACACATAGATTTCTGATTTTGTTTGGCATAAAGCTGCATTTCGGTCTAAGTAAATTATATCCAAATTAGGAGTTGTAAGAACAGAGCAATTAAGGCAAGTATGTGCAGATGCTCCCAAACACACGATTGTTGTAGAATAATACACACCAAAACACACTTTAGAAGGACAAAATTCAAAACCGTTACAGCCCACATCAAAACACAGCCTTAGTGGGGCTTGGGGCAATTCGGCACAAATCCTCTTTCCACCTGCTTTTAACCCTTGGTTATGTGTCTATGTGCATCAATTCTGGTATACAGGCCCCACAAGTCCATTAGCATGGCCAGAAATAAAGCAACAGTAAAAAAAAAGTGTACATGTGCAGCATACAACAGAAAATTGAACAGGGATGTGAAGGGGAACCCCATGCCAAAATTTATGGGCACAATTCACTAAAGCTTATCGCATGAGTTAAGTCAATCACATGACCACATCTCGCATGCGATACTGACAATGTCGATTCACTATTGCTAGTATGTGGTTTTTCCTGAAAATCGGAAAAACACTTGGGAAATCAAACCCAAAAAGACCTTACACCCCAGTCACATCAAAGCCAATTTTGAAATGCCGATTTGATTGCAATTTGCATAGACCTCTGTGTCAGATGTCTTGCTAATGGCAATGAAATTGGCAAGTCACCTGATTTTGAAATTGTGCGACTTCACTGTAAGCCCCTGGTCACATTGGGTGTGATTTGCATGCCAGGCAACTTGCAAATCGCATGGCAAGTCGCACCCTATTGTCCACAATTACAGTGGTCAAATCGGTGCGGTTCTGACTTGGTCGGAGCCGCGCCGATTTCTGTAGTAGTACATGCACTACTTTTCATGCGATTTGCATAGACATCTGTCCTTCACTGTAAGTCACACGATTTCAAAATCGGCTTTGATGTGACCGGGGTGTTAGGGCTGGTTCACACTGCATGTGACTTGGCATGCGATTTTCATTCCCTGAGACTTGCAAATCACATGCCAAGTAGCACCCTATTGTCTGCTATCAAAGCAGTCATATCGGTGCGGCTCTGACTTGCTCGGAACCGCACCGATTTCAAAAGTAGTACATGTCTGTGTTGGATGTCTTGCAAATCGCAAGGAAATCTGCATCTCACCTGATTTTGAAATTGTGCGAATTCACTGTAAGTCGCCCAATTTCCAAATCAGAATTGATGTGAATGGAGCCGAATAGTGGAAAATAGGGTGTGACTTGGACTAAGATTTGCAAGTCGCCTGGCATGCAAATCGAATGCCAAAACGCGCCCGATGTGACCAGGGGCTAAAGTCAATTCAGAGGAAATAAATGAGGTATGTATGTAGTGGTCCAGGCATGCAGCATGTACTGGTGTCTGTCAGTAATGTTACAGGTTGTTAAAGAATGGGGGGCCGTGGAGTCTCCCAAAAACTGAGACGTCAGCGGGGTTCCCCACTGACAGCTGAATCTAAAAAGAAACAAAGGTCAGCAATTAAGAAATTTAAAAAAAAAAAAAAAAACTTGCTGTGTCCCCCCTCCCATCCATACCAAGCCCTTCGGGTCTGGTTTGGATATTGAGGGGAAGCCCCACGCCAAAATTCAAAAAAAAAAGCGGGGTTTCCCCCCAGAATCTATACCAGACCCTTATCTAAGCATGCAGGTCAGGAAAGAGGGGGGGGGGGGGGGGGAACGAGTGAGTGCTCCTGAACAAAACCAGGCCACATGCCCTTAACATGGGGGGGTGCTTTGGGGGCAGGGGGCTCCCTTCCCCAAAGGACCTTGTTCCCGTGTTGATGGGGTCAAGGGCCTCGTCCCCACAACGCTGGCTGTGTGGTTGTGCGGGTCTGGGGGTTGGCTTATCGGAATCTGGAAGCCCCCATTAGCAAGGGCCCCCCCAGTTGAATGAGTATGGGTCTGATATGGATTTTGGGGGGGAACCCCACTTGGTTTTAATTTTAGGGGTGGAGCTTTCCCTCTAAATCTGTAATAGACCCGAAGGGCTTGTTATGGGTGGGAGGGGGGACCCCATGTCTTTTTGTTTAATTAGCCGCCAATTCTTTCTTTTATGTTCAGCTGTCAGTGGGGAACTCCGCTGACAGCTGCAACATGTATGCTGTATGGTTTTCACTACTGAAAGGCCACATGACTTGATAAACTAATTTCTTTTTTTTTTTTTATAAAAAAATGCTGTGTGGGATCCTGGAGCACATTTGGATGCGATAACATAGCGTGTAGTGAATTGTGCCGATTGTGTGATTTAGCCCCCCACCAACCCCCCCCCTTAAAACGTAGAGTGCAAACCAGCAATATCAAATCAATCATTAGTCCAGGCCCTTATCTTGCACCATCATTTGACATTCACATAAGGCCTGGGCTGGTCTTGAAGGAGCTTGAACATGGACAAGGCCTCATTCTAATTTACATACTAGGGATCATTTAGACAGAAGCCAAAGATGCTGCCAGCATGTCTGTGAGGGTAGCCCCCCAGGGAGAACATGTAATTTCATTGCAGTGGTTGAGATTTGAACTGACGGACCTTAGTGCTCTTAGGCAGCAGTGCTAACAACTTAACCACTGTGCTGCCACACACATCCTGACTGCATTTCTGTGGTGCGAATCAACCCTAAGTCCCTGGGCAAGGTCAGTGTAACTATTCTGATATCTCAAATGTGACACAAATGTCGTGCTATGTTGCCAATTCAGATGTGTGTTGGTTCTATGTATCCCAATACAAAGAATTGCAATACTAATATTGTCCTATTTATCCTCCAAAATGTGCTGTGTACCAAAATCAGAGTGAAAAAAGCTGTAAAAAGAGGGTGACACCACTATTGCAAAGTAAAACCAACAAGCATTGAAAGGAGCAAATACATTTTGGGAGATATTGTAAACATTTGGGATTGCGATGCATATACCCAACACGTCTCATTTAGTGACACAGCATAACATTTGTGTTCGTTTTTAATTTTAAGAATGAATATTTCAGCAACGCTGGTTTGGTGTGTGCTGCATGTGGACAGCTGAGGGATGTTGGGTGAAGATTATTTTTAGATGTTGATAAAAAAGTGCCATTGGACCACCATTATTGTAATCTCTCAAATTTCAAAGTCCATGAGCATGCTCAGTAACACAAGGCACACGCTCAGAAATGGCAATTACCTGGGCATGCTCAGTGTAACAAGAAACATGTCTCAAATGGCTAAGTTGCTGGGCATGCTCAGTGTAAAACGATGTATGTGCCAGACATAGGTCAATGTGCATGATCAATGTAAAGGACAGTACAGAGATAAGTATATATACTGGAGATAATATATGCTTCCAAAAATGTACTAGCATTCATTAAATGTTTCGCAAAGAAAATGAATGTATTAGAAACACCGAAACGCTTCTTATAAATGATTAATAATCGGAAATAGAAGTTATGAGATTATTGTTGTTGAGATATATCTTTGTCGCCAAATTTCAACAGTTACAATTGGGGAGATATACGAGGACATATATTTAAGGCACAATAATATATATTTTCTAGATCTTTGAAATATGATATATCAAATTAACATTTCGCACAAAATATACAGAAATATGAATAAATGTCATGTAAAACCGTCACAGAAAATCATTTAAAAAGGATAAGAAGCAAGATAAGGGCCTGGACTAATTATTGATTTGACATTGCTGGTTTACATTCTACCCCTCTTTAGGAAGGGTTTGTCAAGCCAAGAGCTGAGATTCCAAGAAAGGAGTAAGAGAGTGTTAGTGGGGGGAGGAGGGGAGTGCCCTTTGTAACACACTGCACACAATTCACTACGCGATATCTTACCGTATCCAAGTATGCAGGAGGATCCTGCACATCATTTTTTTAAAAACACGTTTGCATTCCCTAAAAAAAGCTACTAAAATCCTGCATGATTTTTTATCAAATCGTGAGGCTTTTAGTAGTGTAAAGCATGCGTTCATGTTGCAGCTGTCTGCGGAGTTCCCCACTGACAGCTGAATGTAAAAAGAATTGCCAGCAATTAAAAGAATATTTAAAAAATACTGGGTTCCCCCTCCCATCAATTCCAAGCCCTTCAGGTCTGGTTCAGATTGTGAGGGTAAGCCCCACACCAATATTAATTTAAAAAAATGCCCCCCCCCCCCCAAAATCCATTCCAGACCCTTATCCGAGCATGCAGGTCAGGGAAGGGGGGGGAGGGACAAGCGAGCGCCCCCCCTTTCCTGAACCATACCAGGTCACATGCCCTCAATATAGGGGGGTGCTTTGGAGTTGTTGAGCTCCCCTCCCCAAAGCACCTTGTCCCCATGTTGATGGGGACAAGGGCCTCTTCCACACAACCTTGGGCTGTGGTTGTGGGGGTCTGCGGGCGGGGGGGCGCTTATCGAAATCTGGAAGCCCCCTTTAGCAAGGGGGCCCCTGGGCCCCCCCATGTGAGTGTGGGGTACATGATACCGCTACTCATTCACAAAAAAAAGTGTGTGAAAAAAGACAGGACACGGTCTTTGACAAGTCCTTTATTAACTACTTGCCAACCACAAATAGCCGAATGACGGCTACACTGCGGCTGGCCGGTTCTGGGAGGGCGTCATGACATCCTCCCAGAACACTCTCTCCTGTGTGCCCCCGGCGATATTCGTGATCGCTGTGTCCTACGGACACAGCTGATCACATGATGTGGTAAAAGGCCAATCACAGCGGCCTTTTACCACGTTATCAGCCGTGTCCAATGACACGCTGATCACCGGGAAATGCAATTGCTGGTTCTCGGCTGCACTTTGACAGCGTGAGGAAAATACTTCCAAGAACCTGATGATCGGTGCCCACCTGTGCCCCCCAGCAGTGCGCCCACCTGTGCCCCCCAGCAGTGCCACACCTGTGTCCAGAAGTGTCACCTTCCAGTGCCCACCAGTGCCACCCACCTGTGCCCAGCAGTGCCTCCAGTCAGTGCCCAGCGGTTGTGCCAGTCAATGCCTAGCAGTGCCGCCGGTCAGTGCCCAGCAGTGATGCCAGTCAGTGCCACCTATCTGTGACACCTCATTAATGCTGCCTGTCAGTGCCGCCTATCCGTGCCACCTCATTAGTGCTGCCTATCAGTGCCGCCTGTCAGTGCCCATCAGTGCTGCCTCATCAACGCACATCAGTGAAGGAGAAAAATTACCTGTTTGAAAAATTTTATAATAGAAACTTTTTTTTTTTTTTAAATTTTTTTGCACTTTTTTTGTTTATAGCGCAAAAAGTAAAGTGCCCAGCGGCAATTAAATACCACCAAAAGGCTCTATTTGTGAGAAAAAAATTATAAAAATTTCATATGAGTACAATCTTGCATGACCGCGCAATAGTCAATCAAAGTGCGACAGCGCTGAAAGCTGAAAATTGGCCTGGTAAAGAAGGGGGTATAAGTGCCCGGTAGGCAAGTGGTTAAAAGAAAAAAACTTTACTAATGTTCCCCATAGTAGATCCAACGTCAATCACGATGCCCGCCGACCCGAAAAAAATAATACAATAGGAAAAAAAACGGCTACGCTCCTGACGATGGCTCCCGGCCATCTGCCTCTGCTGGCTTGACAGTTTTTAAACGTGTAAGGGGCGGGGCCACCCGGGGACATCATGCAGGTGACCCCCACCCCATGTGACATCGATGATGATGATTTTTTTTTTTTTTTTTTTTTTGGTGAATGAGTAGTGGTACCATGTACCTCATACTCATTCACATGGGGGGTCCCTTGCTAAAGGGGACTTCCAGAATCCGATAAGCCCCCCTGTGTGGGGAAGACCCAGTGTTGTGGGGAAGACCCGACGCCTTTTTTTTTTTTTTTTTTTTTTTTTTAACCACTGAATTTTTTTTGTAAAAGGAATATATTCTTTAAAGTTTAAGTCCGGGGGGTGTGGCGACCGTGACCCAAGATGGCTGCTCCTTGTCAGAGCTCCGATCCACCAGTGAGATCTCTCACCTGCAGCGGCCGACTACCTTTTCCCACCTGACTGCCACACCCTCCGGAGTCTCTCTCTCTCCCTCTCTCCAAGTCCCACGAGGCATTGCGGAACTGACAGTTACAAGCATGACTTCCAAAAGCAGAGACATGATGGGACTTTTAGTTCACCAACAGCTGGAGGACCACAGTTGCTCACCCGAGATAGCCGTTTTTAAAAGACAGATCTCGTAGAAACAATCTAAAACTAAGGGGAATTTCTGAATCTGTCCTTCCAGACCAACTACCAGCCTATATTCAGCAGCTACTCAAATCTATATTCTCCAAGACCTCAGATACAGAATTTGTAATAGAATCCATCGCCTCCCTTGTCCATCTCACATCCCTGATTCCGTTCCGAGGGATGTAATTCTCAGATTTCATTTCTTTCACATTTAAAGAACAAGTTATCACATGGTTCTGAAGATCTGGATTAAAGGCATCATATTGTGACCCCTTATAAATAAAGCACAATCTAAAGGGGAACCCCCAGCAATAAAGAATGTGATTATCCTGAAAGATTTGGAGATATGGTTTCATAGATATCCTCTTCAAGATAGCAGTTTGGGAGAGGTCAGCGTAGATCTGATAGGGTGAGACTGAAACGAAAGGTTTTAATCTCTAGTCGTGCGCATCCCCTGTTCCTTCGTTTTATAATAATGGAACTTCAAAATGATGTCCCGAGGTGGGCCTGCAGGTGGTCTGAGGCCTAAGGCTCTGTTTATCCTATCTATCTCCAAACAATCCACCGGGACATCAGGGATTAACTCCTGTAACAGGGATAACAGAGCCATGAAGATCTGTAATAGTCTCAGGTAGGCCCCAATACGAATATTGCGACGAGCTCTATTCTCCGTGTCAGGGCTCCAGGGTATGACCAGAGGTATGTGAACTGACGCAGGGAGACGCAGGCTTCAGATATGATATAAACAATATAATTTATTAACACTAACAATACATAAACGCACATATAATGCAAGCGTCATCAGGCAGGCCGGGTCAATAACAATCGGGCAGGTAGGAACAGGGGGTCAGGCAGAGAATGGTCGGGGTCACAAGCCAGGGATCAAACAGGAGAAGTCGGCAGAGATCTGGATCAGGCAGGGTCAGCAACGAATCGGTCAGACAGGGACAGGAAAAGGAATGCAGGTAACAAGATACAGGGCCCAGGAAAAACACACACCATGGCCCCGACTGCAGGTCTGGCCATCCCTTAAATACACCTGCATAATCAGCTTCAGGTGTTTGGCTGGCTGCAGGGTTGAGTCTCTGATTGCTAGGAGCACCCGCTGGCCAGCCCTGGTACTGCAGCCAACAAGGCAGGTGAGTCCCACCATTACTGGCAAGTCCATTCCTGACACTCCGCTTCTTCCAACTGGTTCTTAAGAGAATGTACTTCTGCTTGTAGGTTTTCTATATCCCCCTCATGGCCATCTAGAACTGTAGTAACATCACCCATTCTGACTTCTAGGAGAGCAGCCCTCGCATACATTTCTAAGTTCTTTTGAATGACAGTTGCGTGGTCCTGCAACACTGTACCCATATGAAATTTTTATAATTTTGAGACAGCGCTTTCTTTTGGTGGTATTTAATACCCTCTGGGTTTATTTTTTGCTAAACAAACTAAGAAAAAGTTTGTTTTTTTTTTTTAAATTTTCAGTTTTTGGTTTGTTATAACATTTTGTAAATAAGTGATTTTTCTCCTTCACTGATGTGCACTAATGAGGCTGCAGTGATGAGCTGCATGATGAGGAGGCACTGGTAGGTGGCACTGATGGGCATTGACAGGCAGCACACATATATGGCACTGATAGGTGGCACTGAAAGGCAGCTCAGATGGGCACTGATATGTGGCATTGATGGACACTGGCAGGTGACACTGATGGGGCTACAATGATCATCAGGGCACACTGATCATCAGTGCCCTGATGATCAGTGTACATGTCCCCTCTGAAGAATACGATTACCGACTCTCCTCACAAGCTCTCATACTGACCGCTCGTGAGGAGAGAAATGCTGATAACCAGCATTTCCTTATTTACATGCGATCAGCTGTGATTGGACACCGCTGATCACATGACACAGCCGACATCTTTGGCTCTTTCTGTTGATCGGTGATTCGCTGTGTCCAAGGGACCAGCGCACCACTGATTGCTGCACGCCCTCGCAGTTAGAGTGGGAGGACGTCATATCTCATCCTCCCAGAACGAGAGAACCGCCTTGTGCCCTTCATTTCCTTATATGGTGGGCGGGAGGTGGTTAAGCCGCTTTTTTTTTTTTGAAGCCTTTTAAAGAAGTCTTCTGTTCCAGTTTTGGAATGTTATACACAGATTGTAATGGGAAGGTTGGCACTCATTTTACGCAAGCTGCTAGCAGTCTTCACATAGTACTGCGTCATTTTTAAAACCTGGGTTTAACATTTGCTAGCTGATTGGTACTTTTTTAAAGGATGCTTTCACCTAAAATCACCTACGGGGCGTGATGGATATGATGTCACCTGCTGCTGGGATCTGGGGCGAGCAGAAGCCCGGAAACCTCCAGTGCCTAAAACACAACATACTATTAGTGCACCGAAATGAAAATTCTGGACCAAAACCGAAAATTCAGGATGCACTTGGCTAAAAACAGAAATGGAGAGTTAAAAAAATATTTTTTATAATTCTCTATCTAGTAACTGAAAATAACTTATTGAATGTGTAAAAACATGTATATGCTGTACAACAATTTTAATGGATATGTTCACCTTTTGACAAATTGCAGGTAAAAAAAATATGCATTTATTGATTTTTTTGTTTCTGGAGCATCTAAGGCAGCCTTCCTCAACCTTTTCAACCCAGCGGAACCCTTGAAATAACTTTCTGGTCTCAAGGAACCCCTACTAATTACTTTATTGGTAACTCGTGGTACTTTAGTGTGGTGGTCAGTGGGAACAATGCTCCTTACACTTGTGGTCATTGGGAAAATCACCCCCTTACAGATGGCTAAATAGATCAATGGTGTCAGTGGGAACTTATCTTATAGGCAGAAATTGTTCATTGGTCAAGGAACCCTAGCTGAGAAACCCTGCTCTAAGGCCTTAAACCAGTGATCAAGAGATTGCTGGTGCCATGCAGGTCTCCTGCAGACCTGTCAGTGTTCCTGTGTACAATACATCATATGCGGCAAGCAGATGCAGGAAAGCACAGTGAACTTCCACAACACTGTAGTAGTTCATTGAGAACTACAACCCGTACAGCTGCGTTGTTTAAATGTTTTGACCGCTAGAGGGAGGAGGAGATCCTAGCTGTTACAGCGGGCAATCGGGTGGGAGCGGAGACAGTCCGTTTTTGTAACATGTTACACCCTGAATATCTTCCAAAAAGTGAACTTATCCTTTTACCGCTTCCTGTCTGTAATTTACTGCAGGCGGGCAGCAGCTACAGGCAAAGTGACATACCCATACATCGCTCTGGCTGTATCAACTAAAGAGGGGGCATAGCGGATCCCAGTGGTCATGTGATTGCTATGCAATCACAATGTTTGCAAAGCTGTTATGAATCAATCTGATTCATAACCGCTCTGCTTTTCTTCCTAGTGAGCTGCGATTGGCCCACAGCTCTCATATGGTACATGGGCCAATCACAGCACCCTGTACCATTTGACCAGCTGGAGACAATCACAGATCACTGTATTTTTAACTGTCATGAACTTAACCCATTCATGACCGTTCAAAGCAAACATTGCATTGCAGGAACAATTATTCTTTATTGCTCCTGCAATGGAAAGTGGGGGACAAAAAATCCCTGATCACCCCACCCCCTCAGAGTAGTACAAGGTTACTATGGCAACCTTATTCTACCCTGATTTTTTTTTTTTTTTTTTTTTAAATGTACGTGCGAGTGATTGGCTCTGGGAAAGCTTTCTGTTTCCGTGTTGCTGATCACCGCCATTACTAGTACATATACAGAACAATATATTGATCACAAACAGAACTATACTTGTGCCTCCTTTAGTATGGTGTTCCCATAAACGCAGTGTTAGCAGGATCATGCTTGTTTGAAAACCAGCACTAGCGTCTGGCCCTTCTGCTGTTTTTCAGGGAAAATTTCAGTTGAGGCTGAATCAATTTATATGCACAACAATATATCGCCACCCACCCAAATGCAGCTTTTGCCAGGCAATTTGCATGGAAACCTATCATGGTTTTTTAAATTTAAAACTTTATGGGCCTAACCCTCCAAAATGGGTATTACAAAAAAGTATGAATTGCAGTCATATTGGTCCACAAACCTGATTCATCATATGCCCATTTTCTCTGCTGTTACATATATGCCCAACAAGGACCAGCAACGTACAGGTACATCACTTAACTTTGGTTATACCAGAATAATGCCTGCAGCTACAGGTATCATCCTGGTATCGTTTTTTCAGCTGGCAGTGGGCTTTCATGTAAAAACAATCCTAGCTGCTGGGTCATTTTTACAAGCAGTGGGAAGAAGTCCCACCACATTCCATGGCTTTCTTGGGCTCTCCCATCCCACAGGGGAATCCGAGAATGCAGCTGGCAATTCTGCCGACTGACCATAGAGCTGATCGGAGACCAGAATGTTCCAGTCATTTCTGTGGTCTAAGCAACTGGAAGCTACAAGTATTTCATCATTTATGTTTCGCTGGATATAAACAGCGCCATTTTTAAATTGAGAAAACATCTGATCACACATCTTTGTGTGATCAGATGCTTTAAGGGCAGAGGAGAAATCTAAAAAGTAGCAGAATGTGTTTTTGGGTTGGTATTCCAAATAGCTGTGGCATTTGTGAGCCATATAGAATTTAATTGACAAATTTGTGTATAATTTCGTTTTTCAAAAATTTATGGCAAAAAATAAAATCTTCCATGGACTCAACTTGCCTCTTCGCAAATTTCTTGGGGTATCTACTTTCCAAGAAGGAGTCATTTGGGTGGAGGGGGTTTGTACTGTCCTGACCTTTTTAGCGCCTCAAGAAATGTGATTAGGCAGTGAAAGTAAAAGCTATATATGCAAGTATATCTATACCATAACTTTCACACAAACCAATTAATATACACATATTTGTTTTTTCTTTTATACCAAAGACCTGTAGCACTATACATTTTGGCCTAAGTTTACCATTGTTGTGGTGATAATATACTACCAAAAGAAGCTTTATTTTTTGTGTGATCTAAAGACATACATTTTGTGTTGGTATGGCATTGTATGACTGCGCAATTACCAGTTAAAATAGAGCAGCGCTGAATAGCAAGAAATGACCTGGTCATGAAGAGGGGTAAATCTTCCGGAGCGGAAGTGTTTAAAAGCTTCATCAAAGCTCTGCCATTGTTGTGTAAAAGCTTGTCCAGACTGTTCTTATGATGTTCTTATGATTATGTGAACAAGGCCTTTCTGTATAGTAATAGCATGTATTGTTCCTGCAAACTTGAAAATGACATATAGGCATTTCACATATTGGTCAGTACCCACACTTTTGGAACTAATATATTGACATTTGTTTAGCTTTTACAGGTTTTATTGTTGCGCTTGTTCATGTATTGGCTCAAAAGTCTTGTTTAGTATCCAATATCCATTTTCTTTGTGTAGCCATTTTTACATTTTGAGAGGTACGCCTAATAAACTATGTTTTAGTTATTGTATTTATTTAGGTTCAACAAATGTACTCTCCAGTGTGATATATAGAAATTGTCATATTGCTTATTCACTATTCTTCTTTAGGAAAATAACAATAAAAAAGATGAAGAATCTTCCAGGCCTGACTCTGCAAGGAAGCGACAGAGGACTAAAGATGTGATTTCTGAGAAAACAAAATTGCGCCAAAGTATGTTGCATTTATCTCTCCATCTTGTGTTTAGCACATATGCTAAGGGTTTTGAATTTTATTTGGGTTAGACAAAAAGTTCATATGCTTTATCCTGAAAACTGCTGGGATAAACATTTTGAGAACCGTCAGAGGGCTGTAATTCTTATTTTCTTAACCACACCGTAGAGGCCTTGTATAACCCCGTTTATATTGATTAAAGTTGATCTTCGTGTTTTCATTTTACTTTAAACCGTTCATTTGGGCCAAGCCTGTCCAAACTATTTACTTCACTAACAATGGCAGTAGCTGTGTGTGCTGTATAAACTAAACTGTATGTAGCAAAATAATGAAACTTTTCCCTAAAATAATCAAACCACAAAATATAACCCACATAAAAAACATAAACCATAAAATATCCAAAATTCAAAAAATACAAAAATAATAAATAATCAAAAAAATTATAATCCAAAAAAATAATAATCCCCACAGGTGTAAATAATAAATTTCTTTCTTCTTTCATCAAAAACTCCTTCTCAATATCCGCAAATCCTGATGACAGTACACCTCAAAAAGAAAAAACTTGACATAGTGTCATACCTTTTTATATAAAACAACACGCGTGCCACGCAGCATGCAAAATCCTATATAAATGTGTATACTCTATAGACGAGTATCTATACACATGCCAATATCCTATAGTGAAAATGGATATAAGTGAAACACACTCATATAAAAAAGTGATAAAAGCACCATATATAAAAAAACAACTTCTAATTGACACTGCAAGTGTGTATCTCAGTGATCCCCTGAACCCAAAACAACACTCTCCAACTTATATACTGATGGGTAATTACCCTATATCCAAAACGTCAAGGCAGGGCACCACTCTGGGTTAATTTCTCCTCAAACCGATTTTGTCCAATGCTAGGGTTTTTCTTCCATTCTCAAGAAAATCCACAGTCACAGATAATATGGAACATATCCTCCTTTATTGGTAACTCACATAAAATCTGGGTGACAACAGCTCCTCCTCACAGGGATACAAGTGTGGACGGATTTAGGGAAACATTGGCCACATGTTCCCACTTCCAAGATGGCCGCGATCGCGCTTCCGGTCAACGTCGATACGTCTGACGTCACGTATCCTGACGCGTTTCGTCACTTCCTATGACTTCTGAAAGTCATAAAATTTTATGGTTTGTTTTTTATGTGGGTTATATTTGTTGTTTATTTGATTATTTTAGGGAAAAGTTTTATTATTTTGTTTAATTAGCCTTCAAGGGTGGAGGTGGATAACTTTCCTGGGTTTCTATAGGGTGATTTGTTGCTGTGGTTAAATATAAACTGTATGTAGGCTCAGCTACATACAGTATACAGTGCTGTGTTCTGGAAGCAGGATGAGAACTTCCCTGCTTTCTCCTAGGAACAAAATCAAGTTAGTCTGAGCACTGCTCAGTCATTCAGAGGAAGCTTTCTGTTCTATGAATGTGTACAAAGTTTTCCCTGATTGGCTGAGTCAGAGAGGCGGCTGCCTCAGCCAGTCAGTGGAATCTTTGCATTTGTTCATAGAATTCAAAGCTTTCTCTGAATGGTTGAGCGGCATTCAGCCCAAATTGATTTTGTTTCAGGAATGGGGCCGGAAGTTCACGTCCTGCTGCTGGAACACAGCACTGTATATAGCCAGAGCTGTGTACAGTTTATACAGCACACAGTCACTGCAACTGTTGAAGTAAATACCATGTTTGGACTGGATTGGTCCAAATTAACTATTTAACCACTTCGCGCCAGCCCTACAGCAGAAACACTGTGCAAAATACATACATACATACATACATACATACATACATACATACATACAGTTGCAAGAAAAAGTATGTGAACCCTTTGGGATTACGTGGAGTTTTGCATGAATTGGGCATAAAATGTGCTTTGAACGTCATCTAAGTCACAACAATAGAAGAACACAGTCTGCTGAACATAATACTACACAAACATTAGATGTTGCCATGGTTTAATTGCACATAACATGTAAACATTCACAGTGCAGGGAGGAAAAAGTATGTGAACCTTTGGACTTAATAACTGGTTGACCCTCCTTTGGCAGCAATATCCTCAACCAAACGTTTCCTGTAGTTGCAGATCAGACCTGCACAACGATCTGGAGTAATTTTGGACCACTCCTCTTCACAAAACTGTTTCAGTGTAGCAATATTCTTGGGATGTCTGGTGTGAATCGCTCTCTTAAGGTCATGCCACAGCATTTCAATCGGTTTGAGGTCAGGACTCTGACTGGGCCACTCTAGAAGGCGTATTCTGTGCTGTTGCAGCCATTGTTTTGTTGAATTACTTGTATGCTTTGGGTCATTGTCCTGTTGCATCACCCATCCTCTGCGGAGCTTCAGTTGGCAGACAGATGGTCGTACGTTTTCCTGCAAAATGTCTTGATAAACTCTGGAATTCATTTTCCCATCAATGACAACAATCCGTCCACGCCCTGAGGCAGCAAAGCAGCCCCAAACCATGATGCTCCCTCTGCCATGTTTTACAGTGGGGATGAGGTTTTGATGTTGGTGTGCTGTGCCTTTTTTTCTCCACACATAGTGTTGTGTGTTCTTCCCAAACAACTCAAACTTGGTTTCATCTGTCCACAGTATATTTTGTCAGTAGTGCTGTGGAACATCCAGGTGCTCTTTTGCAAACTTCAAACGTGCTGCAATATTCTTTTTGGACAGCAATGGCTTCCTCCCTGGTGTCCTGCCATGTACTCCATTCTTGTTTAATGTTTTCCTTATTGTAGATGTGTCAACAAAAATGTTATCATGTGCCAGAGATTTCTGTAGGTCTTTAGCTGACACTCTGGGATTCTTCTTTACCTCATGCAGCATTCTGCGCTGTGCTCTTGCAGTCATTTTTACAGGACGACCACGCCTAGGGAGAGTAGCAACAGTGCTAAACTTTCTCCATTTGTAGACAGTATGTCTTACCATGGACACATGAACATCAAGGCTTTTGGAGATACTTTTGTAACCCTTTCCAGCTTCATGCAAGTCAACAATTCTTGATCGTAGGTCTTCTGAGAGCTCTTTTCTGCGAGGCATGTTTCACATCAGACAGTGCTTCTTGAAACCAGTAAACCCAAAACAGGTGTGTGTTTTTTTAAGGGCAGGACAGCTGTCAGCAACACATCCAATATCATCACACTGATTGGAGTCAAGGTTGGCTCACTCCTGGCTCCAATTAGCTCTGGGAGAAGTCATTAAGCTAGGGCCTCACATACTTTTTCCTCCCTGCACTGTGAATGTTTACATGTTATGCGCAATTAAACCATGGCAACATCTAATGTTTGTGTAGTATTATGTTCAGTAGACTGTGTTCTTCTATTGTTGTGACTTAGATGACATTCAGAGCACATTTTATGCCCAATTCATGCAAAACTCCACGTAATCCCAAGGGGTTCACATACTTGTTCTTGCAACTGTACATACACGTGATTTTGCAGTTCTGGGTAGGGGGTGCACGTCCTACCCGCTCCGCCATTCGCAGCCTCAGCTGTCATTCACTGGGTCCTGGCCTGTGATTACTCACCGGAACCTGGTGATTGCCGAGTACTACCTACGGGGTAGAGAACTATTTGTAAACAATACTGCTCTCTCCCGTGTCATCTCCTGCATGCTGCTTTGTACAGTGAAGCACACGCTGCACTGATCATTGTATTGGTGTCACTGGGGATGTCAGTGACACCAAGTCAGTTCCTCCAGTGTCCGAATGCCTGCAGCAGTCTCGCTAGCAGTCGCTGATTACTGCCATTACTAGTGAAAAAAAATCCAGTATATACGCCGCAATTTGTAAACGCTATAACTTTCACATAAACCAATTAATTTATACGTATTGGGATTTTTTTTTTCTTAGCAAGGACGTAGCAGAATACATTTTGCCCTAAGTTTATGCCTGTTTGATGTTATTGGACATGTTTAATAGCAAAAAGTCAAATTTCTTTTTTTTTTTTTTTTCCTCATTGTCCAGTCTTTTTCAGTTTATAGCACAAAAAATAAAGAACGCACAGACAATCAAATACCACTGAAAGAAAGCTTTTTGTGGGGAAAAAAATTTCTGTAAATTAATATATTGCAGCTTTCCAATCATTAGGTGTAGTGACTGCATTTTTTTAGGCATTTTGCATTTTTTAGGCATTTTTCCTATCTGCTTTCACTTGGTGATCTGGCCAGTAACACACTTCCTGTTTTACAGAGACATCTTTGGACAGCAGCATTGTCCGTCTGGGGGTGGGTAGTGTTATATGAACTAACAGATTTATATACACTAACAAATTGCTGCCAACTTCCAACTAATACTTGGTAAATACTTAGTTTTGTTGATCCCTTTAACTGCTACATCCTGGAGTTTGCATTTTCTCTTTGTACCTACATGTGTTTTCTCCAGGTTCCTCCCACACTCCAAAGACATGCTGGTAGGTTATTTAGCTCCTGTCTAAATTGCCCTAGGACAGTGATGGCAAACCTTTTTGAGCCCGAGTGCCCAAAACTGCAACACAAAACCAACTTTTTTATTTCAAAGTGCCAACACTGCAATTAACCACTTGCCTACCGGGCACTTCTACCCCCTTCCTGCCCAGACCAATTTTTCGGCTTTCAGTGCTGTTGCACTTGACAATGACAATTGCAACACATTTTTTTCACACAAATAGAGCTTTTTTTGGTGGTATTTAATCACCACTGGGTGTTTTATTTTTCGCACTATAAATGAAAAAAGAGCAAAAAATTAAAAACATAAAGGGTTTTCTTTGCTTCTATTATAAAATTTTGCAAACGGGTAATATTTCTTCTTTGATGTGCGTTGGTGAGGCTGCACTGATGGGCAGCACTGATGGGCATTGAGGCGGCACAGGTAGCACTGATGAGGTGGCACTGGTGGGCATTGATGAGGCACTGATGAGGCACTGATGATGCACTGATATGCAGCAATGATGGGCACTGATAAGCGGCACTGACTGATAGCACCAACTGGAGGCACTGCTGAACGGCACTGATAATCAATGCCCTGATTATTAGTGCAGATCTCCCCTGTCACATTTGCCGGTTATCTGCAGTACTTTCTTCAATCTGTGACAGCGTGCAGCCGATAACCAGCAACTGTATTTACATTGTGATCAGCTGTGTCATTGGATACAGTTGATCACGTGGTAAAAGCCTGCTGTGATTGGCCTTTTACCTTATCACGTGATCAGCTGTATCCATAGGACACAGCGATCACTGGCAGCGCAGGGTGTGTGCCACTGGGTTCGCGTTCTGGGACGCCCTCCCAGAACTAGACAACCACGCTGTAGCCATCTTTTGGCTATAGCATGGTTGGCAAGCAGTTAATCTCACCTCTGGCAGTGTCGGTGTGGCTTCCAACCCAGCAGCTCATTCCCATCCACGCTGAACACATAGCCCCTGGCCCCGGAGCAGTGTGGGAGTCTCTTCCTCTCTTCCACGCCCATCCCCGGCTACATCACCCTTGGTGCCAGATCTGCATAGGAGCCGTTTCCTCTCGTCCACACCCACCCTGGCCCCAGAGACGTGGGAGATGTAGTTTGATGGGGGTCCAGTGTGGACGAGATCTGGATGGCCGGTCAGTGTGCATGGTCCGTGTGCGCTCTTCTTCCTGGCATGCCCACTGAGATGGCTCTGCGTGCCAGCTCTGGCACGCGTTCCATAGGTTCGCCATCACTGCCCTAGGACGTCTATGTATGAATGGGAGTTAGGGACCTTAGAATGTAAGCTTTTTGGGGGCAAGTACAGATGTGAATGCAAAATATAGAGCACTGTGTAAATTGTCAGCACTGGAAAAAAAATAGAAAAAATGTCTAAAGGCTGTTTTTTGCCAAAGAGATATACACTGTCTTTTCAGCAACAAAAATGAATTATAAAAAAAAAAAAAAAAAAAAAAGCTTACCTGCCTGTTCGCAGTCCTCTTTAAAATGTGCACTGAGCGGCACATGCGTATCTCCGTTTATATTCCGGAATGGTGCCTGTGTGCCAGGCATGACCAATTTATGTGCATGCAGAGGAGCTACTTTATCACATGCCTGCCAGTCAAGATGGCTGAAGATGGGGGCATGGCTAGGACATGGCGAATTGAACACACTAGCTCCAGAGCTCTGTGTGGATCTTATGACCAGGCTGATAGTCTGGACTCTACAGCCTGCACTGCTATATGGCAACAGAAAACTCCCTGCAGCAGCTGGGGGGAACCAAGGGGGCCTTGAAATCACCCAGAATTTCTTATAGAACCCCCCCCCCCCCATCTCTCATCTGCAGCTTGGCCCAAGATGGTGCAACCTCGAGCTGGAAAAGTGGGACTGGCTGTAGGGAAGAAATTGGCAGCAATCGACAGACAGCAACACCTTCTACTTACCCATCTTAACACAGGAGCTGCCAAGGGCTGAGTCTCCCACTGATTCTTTACTTTCACAGGCATTAGAAGCCCACCTAGGGGGTAATCTGCAAGACCTACTCGCATACCTGCCTTTCAAACAAGGCATCCATGAAATTGCAGCATCTATTGTGGACTCCCTTTATCTGGAAATACAGGACTTGAAGCAGACCGAAACCTTTGCAGAAATGGTTACTGCACTAATCACAGCAGCACTTCAGCCACAGTCTGCTTTTCAATGCCAGCTCATAGATATGCAACAATGGAGCTGTTAAAGGCTGGAAAAAATAACCTACTGTATGCCTGTGAGGAAACCCTGAGGCTACACAGCAGGTAGTGACCTGCACTCCACTGTAAATGCTATCCTGAACCATCTGCTGGAGAAGCCCCCAACAGCCAAATTGGAACTTGATCGGGTACAAGGTATTCAACCACCTGTTCCCCCTTCCTCTTCTGCTGCTTCTCCTCTGCCCAGGGGTGTCCTGTGCAGAGTTAATTTCTTCTTTATTAAAGAGGAATTATTCTGACAAGCCTGGTCTAAAAACCTGATCAATTTTGATGAAGCAGTCATCCGGGTACTCCCAGACATCTCCATGCAGACCTGCAAAATGTGATCCCTCCTACGGCCACTGCTTGAAGTGAGACAGACACATCCTACTAGTGGGGCCACCCCTTTCACCTTCAAGTTTCTGTACAAGCCAGTCATATTGGCACCAAACTGGCTAGACTCCTTGCGGAGTGTGGAGGCACTGAACCAACCACCACCGAGACCACAGTGGATCTGTAGGCCCAGATCTCATGCCTCCAGCTGGGGAACAATTAGAGCAACCCTCTCATCCCCTGAGGACAGTTAAACATGACTTGGCATTCTGTTTGAACTGTTTTGCTCATCCAGTACCCTGGACCTGCCACTCCTCCAGAACCTGGAGGACTGCACATTATCATTCTCTTCCAAACTGTGAGGGAGGGCCTTCAGATTAAAGTACTGCTCTCTGAATGCACTTTAATAGTGGTATGTAGGGTACACCCACATAATACTTAACCCTTAGACTCTCTTTAAAGGGTAATTTCACCTTTTAGACAAAAATAATGCACATTTTTTTGTTGCAGGTAAAAAATGTGCATTTATTATTTTTGTTCAAAGGAGCCTGTAAAGCATTGTACCAGCGATCAGTAGATCGCTGATGCCTTGCAGGTCTCCTGCAGACCTGTCAGAATATCTGCTTGCTGTACGGGATGTACAGTCAAGCAGATATTCTGACAGGAAGCTTCAATTGACTACCACGGTGCTCCAAAGCGCCATGGTAGTTCATTGAAAACTATAAGTCCTCTTGCTACCAGACGAATACCTAGAGACGTAATTGCTAGGATACAAGGACGGGCCTTTCTAGCCGCCAAATGAATGGGAGAATTAACAGACCCATTTTCAAAATTTCAAATCTTCGCCGACCTATCTGCTGCCACTATGCAACAACACAAATAATTTTCCCCTATAACTACTCAACTACGTGAGTGCAAAATCACCTACCAGTGGGGTTTCCCTACAAAAATTAACATTACACACCAAAGCCACACGTACAGTTGTGTTCAAAATAATAGCAGTGTGTTGAAAAAAGTGAAAGCTCAAAATCCTTCTAATAGCTTTTATTTCCACACACAAATGCATTGGGAACGCTACACATTCTATTCCAAATCAAAACATGAAGAAAAATATATTAAATTTGTGTTGTTCCTCTAATAAAATTTGAAGAAAAGTGAATATTAGACTGTTCAAAAAAATAGCAGTGTTTGTATTCTTCTTTACAAACTCAAACATTCACTATATAAACTGAAAAATGTTTGCAGATTTTGCTTTCCTTTGAATCACTTAATATTTAGTTGTATAGCCACTGTTTCTGAGAACTGATGTACATCTGTGTTGCATGGAGTCAACCAACTTCTGGCACCTGTGAACAGGTATTCCAGCCCAGGCTGATTGGACTACATTCCACAGTTCTCTATTTCTTGGTTTTGCCTCAGAAACTGCACTTTTGATGTAACCCCCAGAAGTTTTCTATTGGATTAAGATCCGGGGATTGGGCTGGCCACTCCATAACGTCAATCTTGTTGGTCTGGAACCAAGATGTTGCACGTTTACTGGTGTGTTTGGGGTCGTTGTCTTGTTGGAACACCCATTTCAAGGGCATTTCCTCTTCAGCATAAGGCAGCATGACCTCTTCAATTAAACTGATCCATGATCCCTGGTATGCGATAAATAGGCCCAACACCGTAGTATGAGAAACATCCCCATATCATGATGCTTGAGCAACCATGCTTCACTGTCTTCACAGTGTACAGTGGCTTGAATTCCGTTTTTGGGGGTCGTCTGACAAACTGTCTCCGGCCACTAGACCTAAAAAGAACAATCTTACTTTCGTCAGTCCACAAAATGTTGCGTCATTTCTCTTTAGGCCAGTCAATGTGCTCTTTGGCAAATGGTAACCTCTTCAGCACATGTCTTTTTTTTTTTTTTCAACAGTGGGACTTTGCGGGGGCTTCTTGTAGATAGCTTGGCTTCACATAGGCATCTTCTAATTGTACCAGTACTCACAGGTAACTTTAGACCTTCTTTGATCTTCCTGGAGCTGATTGTTGGCTGAGTCCTTGCCATTTTGGCTTTTCTTCTATCCATTCGAATGGTAGTTTTTTCGCTTTCTTCCACGTCTTTCAGGTTTTGGTGGCCATTTTAAAGCATTTGCGATCATTTTTAGGTGAGCAGCCTATCATTTTCTGCACTTCTTTGTTTTCCCCTCTCCAATCAACTTTTTAATCAAGGTACGCTGTTCTTCTGAACAATGTCTGGAACGACCCATTGTCCTCAGAATTTCAGAGAGAAATGCACTGTAACCAACATGTACAACATTTGCTGCCTTCCTTCCTTAAATAAGGGCAATAATTGCCACCTGTCTTTCAAAGAATGAATGACCTCACTAATAGAACTCCACACTGCTATTATTTTGAACATGCCCCTTTCAATTAGTGATTCAATTACACAGAATCAGCAGCATGCATGTCATGACTGTTGGGTCTGTTGGATTTCTATTACTCTGCTACACCTGCTAGTAAGTTTGCCATGTAGAAATATAATTTGTACCAAAAACAGTGATTGATCAGGTTAGTGATGTCTGACTACTATTATTTTGAACACAACTGTATGTGCTAAGATCGCCAGTTGCATGGATTTTCCCCTTTCCCCTTTCGTCTTTCAGGACAGCACCTTGAGAGACCTTGGCTTCTCCCCACCTGAGGAAACTCCTCCACCCAAAAATAAAAAGCTCTCCATTCCCCTCCGACCTCCATTCAGGTGTTTCCCCCGGTGGGGAGACACGCGAGGAAGCTCAAGGTGCTGTCGGGGGACAGTCAGGTTTGAGTCGAAGAGCTGGCTGGGAGACTCAGGGCAGCAGGGAGTGAAGGCCGGAGTGTCCGGCTGCGATCCTCCCCGGGCCTGCTGCCGTTGCAGAGAGCGTGTACCCTGGAAGACTGAGTAGCACGTACCTGCTGTTTGCCCCCAGACCCCTCCAGTGAGTTGCGGGCGTCGGGGTGGCCGCGGTGGGATTTGGTGAGGATCGGGGAGGAGTCCCGCTTCTTCCCATGCCAGTGGTCAGTGGACCTTGCTGGGCCGGATAACAGGATGACTGCAGTTCTGGAAGAGGGGGCGGGGCTTCTCCCAGGGTCGCGGCTTCCGGCCACGGCCCTAGACACCGTGGCGCGGTGACTTGGTCAGGTCAGTGAAGGAGCTGACAGTACCTTTTTGGCTCTTTCAAGAGTCTCATGGAAAGGTTGGCCATTCCCCAGACAGCCCCTTGCCCTCCCCTGGTGGCCTCAGCCAGTCGGAGCAGGGAACTCCTCGTAACAGGGGAGGATGAGGAACCCTTGGTAGATTCCCAGTCGGAAGAGGAGTCAGCAGGGGAGGGTCCCTCAGATGAGTTTAGGGGCCCGTCCCAGTACAAGTTATCCCTGGAAGAGGTAGATGACCTCTTAGGGGCCATATACGAAATGTTGGAAATAAAGGAGGAAGTTAAGACCTTGTCCTTACATGATCAGATGTACCAGGAGCCCCTGGAACAAAACAGAGGAACAAAAACATAGTTTTCCCAGTACACAAGATCTTAGTTGATACCATCAGGAAAGAGTGTCAGGACTCCGAAAGAAAGCCCTTCTTTTCTAGAGCTCTTAGGAGGAGGTTACCATTTAGTATGGATCCAGGGGCTTTGTGGAATAAAAACCCCAAGCTCGACGCAGCCTTTTCAGACAGCTAGGAAAACTGACCCGGCGTTCGAGGATATGGGGTCTTGCTGGATTTGTTTGACAGGAGAGCGGAATCCCTCCTTTAAAAAGGCTTGGGATTTAACCCTGTCAAATCTGAAACCTGCCATGGCCACAACGGTTGTAGCCAGAAATCTAGAATGCTGGCTAACACAGTTACAAGCCCATATTGTGGCCGACTCCCCCAAAGAAAAAATTCTGGCTTCATTCGAAACCTTATTACAAGGTGTGGGGGTATATTGCGGATGCTTCCGCAGAGTCAGTGAGGTTGGGGGCCAGGTCAGCTGCCCTAACAAACTCAGCTAGGAGGGCTTTATGGCTGAAAACATGGCGATATTACGTCAAAGGTTAAGTTTTGTGTAGCATCCCTTTTGCAGGGGATTTCCTGTTCGGGCCGGGGGTCGGAGGACGTTTTAGACTGTACGGCAGACAGGAAAAAGTCCTTCCCCCTAAAGAGGAAGCTGCAGGAGGTGGGGACTCTAAGATCGCGTCCGACAAAAAGACAGAGCCCCAGGTCAGAGGGACAGAGAAGGTCTTGGGGTCAGAGAGGGAGAGGCGGGGGGGGGGGGGCAATTTGTCGTCCTCCTGAACAGCCCCAGAAGCCACGATGACTCGATTCCTCCTGTGGGAGGAAGATTGGCAGCCTTTCTCCCACAGTGGGAAGCGGCGGTTTCCAGCCCCTTTATTTTAGACATTGTAAGAAGGGGTTATCAGCTGGAGTTTTCGGAACCGCCACCAGAAAGATTTTGGATGACAGCCCTGCCAAGATGCCCTGCAAGGGCCTCAGCCTTAGTGGACTCGCTGAGGGACTTGTAGTATCAGAGAGTCGTAGCCAAGGTCCCAGAAGCGGAAAGGGGAAGGGGATTCCGAAGCCGTCGGGAGCCTTCAGGCTGATTCTGAACCTGAAGCCCCTAAACAAATCAGTGCGGTACAAAAAATTCTGCATGGACTCTATTTTTACAATCAAAGCCCTACTCCCGCCAGGAGCTTTCATGGCCTCTATAGATCTAAGGGATGTGTACCTTCATGTACCCATCGCAGAACCCTCACAGTGCTTTCTCAGGTTGGCAGTACAAGGGGGAGCAGGAGTACGCCATTGGCAATTCAGGGCCCTGCCATTCGGACTATCCTCCTCCCCAAGGGTTTTTACCAAGGTACTGACAGAAGCATTGGTGCCCATCCGTCTAAGAGGGATTGCGGTTATAGCCTACTTGGACGATCTACTGCTTTTCGCAGACTCAGGGATCCGGCTGCAGCAGGACATTGTTAGTGAGGGAGAATCTGGGGTGGCTCTTGAATCTGGGGAAGTCCTGTCTTGTGCCCTCCCAGAGAATGATTTATCTGGGTTACGTTCTAGATTCTGTGAGACAGAGAACCACCTTAACCTTTTGAAAACTTGCCAAGCTGGACAGAGGCATCAGGTTGTTACAGTGGAGCAGGTCGGTAACAATAAGGCAGGCCATGTCAGTGCTGGGGTTGTTAACATCTTCCATCCCAGCTGAGCAGTGGGCAGGCTTGCATCTGCGTCCTCTCCAACTGTTTGTTTTGAGGGTCTGGGACAGACTGGTACAAACTTTAGAGGACCGGATCCTTATTCCCCCCCCCCCCCAGCATAAAAAGGTCCCTGTGGTGCTGAAGGTCGGCCAACATGACCCAGGGACTGTTGTGGTGTTTTCCGGTAACCAGGGAGGTTACGACGGACGCCAGCGCTTTTGGGTGGGGAGCCCACCTAGAAGACTCAGTGGTTCAGGGGGAGTGGTCCCTAGGAGAGAGGAGAGAATTCTCGAATTGGAATAAGTTGAGCTATATTGGAGGCTCTCTGTTCCTTCCAAGAGAGGATCAGGGGCCAGCATGTGCGGGTCATGACGGACAATGCTACGGCGGTAGGTTATATAAACAAGCAGGGAGAGACAAGGAGCAGGGCTCTCAGGTCCCTAGCAGTAGTGGTTTTATCCTGGGTGGAGAGAAACCTGGCTTCCCTGTCCGCAGTTCACCTCAAAGGGGAACTAACTCAGGTGGCGGACTTCCTGAGCAGGACTCTGCTCAGAGATTCGGAATGGGCCCTAAATGCAGAAGTGTTTCAGGCGATCATAAGGAAGTGGGGGTCCCCGGATATAGATCTCTTTGCCTCGGGGGAAAAACAGGGTCCCGAGGTCCTTCTCCCTAAGCCAAGGGGACGGATCAAAGGCGGTAGATGCATTGGGACAGAGGTGGGATTACCCGCTGTGCTACTCTTTCCCCCCCGGTCCCCCTACTTCCCCTAGTATTGAGGAAGTTCAGGTCAGAGAGGACCTCGCTTATCCTGATTGCCCCATTCTGGCCACAAAGAGCATGGTTTGCGACTCTAAGAGCCTTAGCCACAGGGCCGCCCTGGGAGTTGCCACTCAGGATTTGCTGACACAGGGACCGGTCCTATGTCCCAGGGTGGAGAGACTAAGGCTGACAGCCTGGTTTCTGAACAACAGCTCCTCTTGGCAAAGGGGCTCTCGACCAAGCTGGTAGCTACACTGCAGGGTTTGGGGTTGCTTTAGGGCTTGGTGCGGTAAGGTGTTGGTAGCGACCCATAGTGTGGTATCTGTTTTTTGTAGTTTATGCAATCGGGCTGATAAGGGGCTTTCTATCAGCACGCTCAAAGGCAAAGTTTCAGCTCTCAGTGTGTTTTTGGAGACTCCTTTAGCCAGGGAGGCACTGGTAGTGAGATTTTTTTTTTAAGGCCCTGACAAGGCAAAGACTTCCAGGGTCCAGGCCTTTCCCGATGTGGGACTTAACAAAGGTGCTTGGGGTGCTGATTAAGCCCCCGTTTGAGCCCTTCGATTCCTGCCCGATAAGAGATCTCACAATTAAGATGGCCTTTTTAGTGGCGATTACCACAGTGAGGAGGGTGTGCGAGCTAGAAGACCTATCGGTCAGAGCCCCCTATTTACAGATTTTTTTCGGATCGAGTGGTATTTAGAATGGACCCTTCCTTCATTCCGAAGGTGGCCCAGAGGTTCCAGAGGGAGCAGGATATAGTGTTACCCTTGTTTTTTTTCCTGACCCGGTTGGGGAAGTTCAGGAAAGACTACATTTATTAGATGTTAGAAGGTGCGTGCTGCTGTACCTTGAGAGGACGAAAGGGTTTAGGAACACGGAATCTTTTTTTGTTTCTTTTGCGGGGATTAGGAAAGGTAAGAAAGCTTCGAGGAGGACACTGGCCAGATGGTTAAAACTGGCGATTGCGGGGGCATACCGAGCAGAGGGCCTAGAGGTCCCAGTGGGAATCGGGGCGCATTCCACCCAAGCAGTAGCAACTACCCAGGCTGAGCTGGTAGGTGCTTCCGCAGGACAAATCTGCAGGGCAGCAACCTGGTCCAGCTATGGAATGTTTGTAAAGCATTAGACTCGACCTGGTCTTGGTGCAGGAGCAGGCCTTTGGACGTAAGGTACTGCAAGCAGTCATCCCGCCCGAGGGGTGAGTTCTCGCTTATCCTCTCAAGGTGCTGTCTTGAAAGACGAAACGAAAGGGGAAAAAAATCAAGTTACACGTACGGTAACGTCTTTTCCAGTAGTCTTTCAGCACAGCACCTTGAGAGACATCGGCTCCTCCCCACCTGAGGAAACACCTCCACCCAAAATTAAAAAGCTCTCCACTCCCCTCCGACCTCAGTTCTTAAAATCGTACCTCCGGTCGGAGGGGAGTGGAGAGCTTTTTAATTTTGGGTGGAGGGGTTTAATCAGGTGGGGAGGAGCCGACTTTTTTTTTTTTTCAGCTATATATGGTTCATACGTTACTTAAGCTCAGGTTATGTACAGTTTGTACTTATGATGTTTCACCTTAGTAATTGTTACCTATTATTCCCTGAAAACATGGTAACTACCTCTGAATACCATACTACTATTGATGTTATTGCATATATGGATGTTTGCTGTTTTATGGTTCATACAACCGCAATGCTACTTCAGCATCCCAAAAAAACACCCTAATGTCTTTGAAAATAACCTCTCTAAATGTGAACTGTCTCAATAGCACATTTAAAGGTGATATGAAGGGAAGCTTTACACCAAGAAAGCACAGGAGACACACTTGCATATATCCACACCATTAAAAAGGTTGCATCCCAAATTCCCCCACTGTTATTTTGCGTAAGTGGGAAAAAGAGGGGTCCTGATCGTAATAAGGTACACAGTGGTATTCTCCCAACAATTCATATAATGTGACAAGAATGGCAGATATATCATTTTAGGAGCACTAATCACCAGCCTCATACATTAGTCACACTGTACACACCAAACAACAAACATTCTTCCATTCCCTAATGAAAAACGTACAGAAAACCTGTTTAGCCAGGTACTTTAACCACTTGCCGCCCAGCCACCGCTTTAAAACGGTGGCAGGGCGGCAAGGGCAGGCAAAACCACGTTTTGAAACGTAGATTTGCAAAACAGGTAGGGGGCGTGCGCCCGCCCTACCTGTCCCGCGGGTGTCAGCCACCGAGTCACGGCCGGTGATTACCGGCTGTTTCCCCGGGATTATCAGTGATTGCTGACAGAGCAGGGCTGCATTGTTTACACACAGCCCTGCTATCTGTCAGTTCCCTGACAAGCTGAAGAGGGAGAGAAGAGTTTCTCTCTCTCGATCAGCCTGCCCCCGTCCAGCGCACACCCCGCCCCCTAGTAAAACACTTCCCTAACCCTTTCAGTGGAAAAAAATGTTAACCCCTTCCTCCCCAGTGCCATTAGTACAGTGTCAGTGGGTTTTTTTCACTGATCACTGTATTGGTGTCACTGGGGATGTCAGTGACCCCAAGTCAGTTCCCCCCCAGTGTCAATGTCTGCCGCAGTCCTGCCATATGTCGCTGATCGCCGCCATATGTCACTGATTGCCCCCATTATTAGTATAAAAAAATCTCAGTATCTTTCCCGCCATTTGGAAACTCTATAACTTTCATGTAAAACAATTAATTTACACGTATTGGGATTTTTTTTTTAGCAAAGACATGTCGCAGAATGCATTTTGGATGAAATTTGTGACAAAATTCGATTTTTTTTTTTTTTTTTTTTTTTTTTTTTTTTTTTTAAATCTTTTTTACTGGACACGTTTTATAGCAAATATCCAAAATATTGTTTTGTTTCTCAAAATTGTCAGCCTTTTTTTTTTTTTTTTTTTTATAGCGCAAAAAATTAAAAACGCACAGGCGACCAAATACCACGGAAAGAAAGCTCAATTTGTGGAAAAAAAGGATGTAAATTTAATTTGGGTGCAGTGTTGCATGACCGCGCATTTGTCAGTTAAAGTAACGCAGCGCCGTAACACAATCCTCTTCTGTAACCGCTTCCTGACCACCCTACAGCAGAAATACTGCTACAGGGCGGCATGGGTACACAAAATCATGTATATATGTATATGTGATTTTGCATACCCATGCCGCCCTGTAGCAGTATTTGATGTGTGTGTGTAATATAAATACCGTATTTTTCGCTCCATAAGACGCACCTGACCATAAGACGCACCTAGGTTTTAGAGGTGAAAAACAAGAAAAAAAAATATTCTGAACCAATGGACTGCGGACACAGTACAGGGGATGACCAGAGACTGCGGACACAGTACAGGGGATGACCAGAGACTGCGGACACGGTGCAGGGGGATGACCAGAGACTGCGGACACGGTGCAGGGGGATGACCAGAGACTGCGGACACGGTGCAGGGGGATGACCAGAGACTGCGGACACGGTGCAGGGGGATGACCAGAGACTGCGGACACGGTGCAGGGGGATGACCAGAGACTGCGGACACGGTGCAGGGGGATGACCAGAGACTGCGGACACGGTGCAGGGGGATGACCAGAGACTGCGGACACGGTGCAGGGGGATGACCAGAGACTGCGGACACGGTGCAGGGGGATGACCAGAGACTGCGGACACGGTGCAGGGAGATGACCAGAGACTGCGGACACGGTGCAGGGAGATGACCAGAGACTGCGGACACGGTGCAGGGAGATGACCAGAGACTGCGGACACGGTGCAGGGAGATGACCAGAGACTGCGGACACGGTGCAGGGAGATGACCAGAGACTGCGGACACGGTGCAGGGAGATGACCAGAGACTGCGGACACGGTGCAGGGAGATGACCAGAGACTGCGGACACGGTGCAGGGAGATGACCAGAGACTGCGGACACGGTGCAGGGAGATGACCAGAGACTGCTGACCTTTGGGGAGGGAGGGGGAGCGGGTACCTGAATTTGACAGGTACCCGCTCCCACTTCCGCGTAGTTGCCTTCCCTCTTCTTCCCGGGCTGGCTTCTGTGACAGCCGGGTACCCACTGCGCAGGTGCGAGAAGCGCTTCGCTTTGTGAATGGCCCGGCGCCTTCTGGGACCTTTCATGTGTCCCAGAAGACACCGGATCATTCACAAAGCGCAGCACATGCGCAGTGGGCACCCGGCTGTCACAGAAGCCACGCGGGAAGACTGTGCAGCGCTGGAGCGAGGAACAGGTAAGGCCCTGCAGGAGAGAACAGCTGAGCGGCCGGCCCGGTATGCTGACATGGTGGCCGCAATAATACCGGACCGGCCGCTTTATATTCGCTCCATAAGACGCACTGACATGGGGGGGAAGTGCATCTTATGGTGCGAAAAATACGGTGTGTGTGTGTGTGTGTGTGTATATTGTGTGTGATTCGCGCTCCCGTGGTTTTCACACCCCTCCCAGATAGCGTCAGATTGCCCATCAGTACACCAGTCATCACATTTAACCCCTTGATTGCCAGGAGCACGCTCATGTACAATAATCCTCCATTGCTAGTATAGTGTCTGAACGGGTCAATATCTTTGATCAGATCAGCACTATAACAGCGTTCACATTAGTATAGTGTCCCCAAAAATGCAGCATTAGCGGGATCAGCCCCAGCACCTGCCAGTACCTGCGTTTAGCCCCTATGCTTACCCCCCTTCTCCCCCAGCAAGTGCAGTGTCAGTAGGTCACTGTCACTTGATACATTGCACACAACCGCAGTGTTTGCAGAATCAGGCCTGATCTCTGTTAGCACTTGCCGGTAAATTTTGATGACTCTCATATGCAGCAGAATGCCAGTACTAGTGCCGCTCTACCTTTTTATGAACTGGCGAGTACCAGCGGTCTAGTACATCTTGGTCTTTTACATACCTCCTTGATTTTTGGAGCTGTTTTTCACAGAATATCTGTATGTGTTGATTGTGCACAACAATTTATTGCCGCCAACCGAAATTCAAACCTTGCCAGACCATTCGCATGGAATCTCATTACGGTTTTCAAAATTACATTTTTTTGGGCCTAACCCTCTATATGGGCATTACTAAAAGAAATGAATTGCGGTTGTATTGGTTCGCAGACCCGATTCATCATATGCCGTGTTCTCTGCTGCCATGGCCAGGCATAGATATGAGAGTATAATGTGTTTTATGCATTTCAGCGACAATACACTCTGTCATCCTCGGGGTGACCCTGAATTTGACCAGCTACACAAAATTCAGCCTCTCGCAAATCACCTTAACCAAAAATTTGCAGATGTCTATACTCCCCAGCAAAACATCTGCGAGGAGTCCCTTATTAATTTTTCTGGCCGCCTTGCATTCAAACAATTTTTCTCCCCTGCAAGCGTGCCAGATATGGGGTCAAGATGTAGAAGACCTGTGAGAGGACAACAGGCTATACTTATACGTTTCGGATTTACGAGGGAAAAGATAGTTACGTGGAGCCTGCCCGGATTTCCAGACTACATGGGGAGCAATGACAAGATAGTTTGGGACTTGGTGTCATCATTTCTCCATATGGGGTACCACTTATACGTGGACAATTTTATTCAAGTGTGCCACTATTTAGACATTTATTCAATCTTGGAACTGGCACTTATGGCAAAGTGTGACCTAATGTGTGCCCACCATTAGAAGTGGGTGGATGCAGGGCGGTCTATTCTAATGGTGGGCATACCACACACTTTTTCTGGCAGAGATTTCTCATTTTTTCATTCAGTCCACTGGCTGCATACAAAAAAAAAAAAAAAGAACATAGCATATATGTACTGGTACATCACTGGATTTGAATGGTTATACCAGGATAATGCCTACAGCTGCAGGCATCATCCTGGTGTCGTTTTTTTCAGGCGGTGATCGGCTTTCATGTAAAAGCAATCCTAGTGGCTAATTAGCTGCAAGATTGCTTTTACAAGCAGTGGGAGATGATGTCCCCCCTCCCCCGCTGTTTTCCACGGCCTTCTCGGGCAGTCCCGTGCCATCAGGGGAACCTGAGAATGCAGCCGGTGTTTCTGCCAGCTGACCATAGAGCTGATTGGAGACCAGAATGGTGCCAATCATCTCTATAGTCTAAGAATTCGGAAGCTACAAGCATTTCATCACTTCAGTTTCACAGGATATAAACAGCGCCATTTTTAAATTGGGAAAGCATCTGATCACACCGATTTTGGTTTGATTAGATAATGTAAGGGCAGAGGAGATATCTAGAGTCTGATAGACCCCAGATTTCTCAAAAAAGAATGACAATGCCCATTGAACGTCAGATCAAGGGCAGTAATTCTAACACTAGACCTCCTCTGTAAATCTAAAATGGTGGCTTTTAAAGTGCTGCCTATGGATATTAAAAATGTTTGCAGTTTGTCACCATTGAACGAGGCATGCGCAGTTTTAAAGCATGTCATGTTTGGTAAAATATAAAAGATAATGGTATGCCGAGTAAATAGTTACCAAACAATTGGTCAATATATTGAGTTCTTGTGCATTAAAAGTAAAAAAAAGTATTTTTTTTTTTTTTAAATTGCTTTTGAAAAATCGCTGCACGAGTACTATGTGCCATTAAAAATTGTAGTACCCAACATTTTATTCACTAGGGTGTCTGCTTTAAAAAAAAATATATAATGTTTGGGGGTTTAAATTAATTTCCTATCAAAAAATACTGATTTTCTTTTCATGTGAGCAAAAAGGCTTCGTCTTCAGGTGGTTAGAAGAGTGACTGATGTGTGGCATAAACTTCTAATGCTGGGCATAAAACGCCCCCACCCCCCAAAATGACCCCTTTTTGGAAAGTAGTCACCCCAAACTATTTGCTGAAAGGAATGTTGAATCGATAGAAGAATTTATTTTTTTACCACAAGTTTTTCGAAAATGACAAAAATAAATATATATTTTTTTTTTGTGAAAGGGCTTTATTTCCTCATTACACTTCCAGACTACCTATCACAGTTTTGGAGGCCCTGAAATGCCAGGATAGCACCTAACCCCCTCAAATTACCCCTTTTTGGAAAGTAGACGCCCCAAGGAATTTGATAAAAGCACGGTAAGTATTTTGCAGATCTCATTTGTTGCCACAAGTTTTTGGAAAATGAAGAAAAAAAACAAAAACATATTTTTTCTATTTTTTTTATATTTCAAAACCTTGTGAGAAAAAATGAGATCTGCAAAATACTCACCATGCCTCTTTTTAAATTCCTTGGGGTGTTTACTTTCCCGAAAGGGGTCATTTGGGGGGGGGGGTTTGGGGCTATCCTGGCATGTCAGGGCCTTTGAAACTGTGATAGGTAGTGAGCAAGTGTAATGAGGAAGTTGCGCATCTTTAGGCTTTCAAAGTGGTCATTGGATTTCAGGCTCCTGTATGTGGCTAGGCTCCCAAAAAGTCTCACATGTGGTATCCCCATACTCAGAAGTAGCAGAATGTATTTTGGGGTGTAGTTCCACATATACTCATGGCTTGTGCGAAAAATTAATCATTTAAATGACAACTTCGTGTAAAAAAAAAAAAAAAAAAGTTTGTAATTTTCCAGAAACTTGTGGGAAAAAAATAAATCTTCCATGGACTCAATATACCTCTCAGCAGATTGCTTAGGGTGTCTAATTTCTGAAAAGGGGTCATTTGAGGGTGTTTGTATTATTATGGTATTTTAGCACCTCAAGAAATGTGATGGGCAGTCAGAAAGTAAAAGCTATGTAAATTCCATTATCTATACCATAGTTTGTAGGCGCTATAACTTTCACAAAAAGCTCGCAATATACACTTATTGGGATTTTTTAACCAAAAACATGTAGCAGAATACATTTTGGCCTTAATTTATGATGAAATTTTAGTTATTTTAGATATTTTTTTATGACCAAAATGAGAATTTTTTTTTCTTCAAAACTTTTTCTGGTTATAGCGCCAAAAATAAAAAGTGCGCAGGTGATCAAATACCACCAAAAGAATGCTCTATTTGTGTTAAAAAAAGGACATAAATTTCATTTATGTACCGTATTGCATGACCGCGCAATTGTCCGTTAAACTAGCGCAGCGCTGTATAGCAAAAAAAGTCCTAAATTGCAGTATCTATACCATAGTTTGTAGACGCTATAACTTTCACACAAAGCAATCAATATACACTTATTGGGATTTTTTTTTACCAAAAACATGTAGCAGAATACATTTTTTAGCCTAAATTTATAACGAAGTTTGAGTTTACTATATATTTTATTTAGCTGAAAGTGAAAAATATCGTTTTTCTTCAAAATATTTGGTCTTTTTTTGTTTATAGCGTAAAAAATGAAAAGTGCACAGGTGCTCAAATACCACCGAATGAAAGCTCTATTTGTGTGAAAAAAAGGACGTAAATTTCTTTTAGGTGCAGCATTGCATGACCGCGCAATTATCAGTTGAATTATGCAGCGCCGAGTAGCAAAAAGAGGCCTGGTCATTAAGGGGGGTAAATCCTCAGGAGCTCAAGTGGTTAATAAAGGACTTGCCAAAGACCCTGTACTGTGTTGTTTATTTTTACACCACACTGTTTTTTTGTGAATGAGTAGTGGGACCATTTACCGCAGCCTCATTCACGTGGGGGGGGCGGCGGCATCTGGGGGCCCCCTTGTTAAAGGGAGCTTTTATATTCTGATAAGCCCCCCGCCCGCAGACCCCCACAACCACCGGCCAGGGTTCTGTGGAAGAGTGTCCCTTGTTTTTTTTTTTTAATTTCGGCGTGGAGTTCCCCCTTAATATCCATACCAGACCTGAAGGGCTTGGTATGGATGTTGGGGGAACCCACGCTGTGTGTTTTTTGTTTGTTTTTTTTTGTGTTATAAATATTATCTAGACCTTCGAAATAAGTAAAATCATTACAGAAATAATTATAAAGGATAAGAAACAAAAATAGAATCACTAGAACTAAGGAAATCAAATTAGAATACATAAAGATATGCCTAGTGCTGTTTGTTAAACACAGTAGACGCGACCGAGTGCCGACTGTCAGAGGACTCCACACTGAGATTTACTATTGAGCAGTGGCTAAAAAGCAAGCGCACATTTGCAGAACAGATTTTAGACGTCCTCTGTGGGCATTTGTATCAGCCAAATAAGCTGCATGAGCGTCTGGTTTTTCACTGTGTTGATTTGCTTAATAAAAACACTTTTTAACACTTTAAACAATATCTGCCATTTAAAAAAAAAATTAAAGTGAAGTCCTGATATTTGGCAAAGCAAATTTCAAAGTGAACATGTCTCTGTTGTGTTTTTTCATGGTGTTAGACATACCTCTTACCAAGTCTGCTTTGTGAGTCTGATTCCTGGTGTGTGTCTCGTTAGTAAATTCGATTGGGCGTCTACTTATGGACACTGCTCTATTGTAAATCTCTTAGTGGGGTAAAAGTAGACGGTCGCTTGTAAAAATTAGACGTTCGCCCACGGATATGTGCCCAGGCAAAATAGTAAATCGGGGCCTTTTTGTTCACGTGAAAAAAATCTGTATTTTTTGCTAGGAAATTTATTTAAACCCCAAACATATATATTTTTTTAAAGCAAACACCCTAGTGAATAAAATGGTGGGAGCTGCAATTTTGTACGTCATAGTACTCGCGTAGCGATTTTTCAAACACAATTTAAAAAAAAATACACTTTTTTTTTTTTACTTTTAATGCACAAAAACACAATATATTGGCAAATTATTTGGTAAAATACCAGAGTAAATAGATACCAAACATGACATGCTTTAAAACTGTGCATGCCCCTTGCAATGGTGACAAACTTCATACGTTTTTACTATCCATAGGCAATGTTTTAAAAGCCTTTACAAGCTACCATTTTAGATTTACAGAGGCAGTCTAGTGTTAGAATTACTGCCCTTGATCTGAAGTTTGTGTCGATACCTCACATGCATGGTTCAACTGCTGTTTCCATACTGACACAGAGTCAAGGGTCACGAACGCAGGTGCGTGGGGGGAGGGGGTGAGAGGGTACTTTTTTTTTTTTTTTAATTTTTACACTGTCCCTCTTTTATTTTTTTATCACTTTTAATGCTATCACAGGGAATGCAAATATCCCCTATAACTTCAGTGGGCATTGTCATATATTCTTTTTTGAGAAATCTGGACTCTAAATATCTCCTCTGCCCTTACATTATCTAATCAAACCAGGATCGTCGTGATCAGATGCTTTCCCAATTTACAAATGGCGCTGTTTATATCCTGCGAAACTGAAGTGATGAAATGCTTGTAGCTTCTGATTTCTTAGGCTATAAAGATGATTGGATTCTGGTCTCCAATCAGCTCTATGGTCAGCTGGCAGAAACACCGGCTGCATTCTCAGGTTCCCCCGATGGCATGGGACTGCCCTGGAAGGCAGCAGTGGAGGGAGGGCATAATCTCCTGCTTGTAAAAGCAATCCTGCAGCTAATTAGCCACTAGGATTGCTTCTACATGAACGCCGATCGCCGGCTGAAAAATGATACCACAATGATGCCTACAGCTGTAGGCAGCATCCTGGTATAACCATTCAAAGTCCATGTACCAGTATGTCGCTGGTCCTTGTTGGCCCCTGCTGACTTCGTGCTTCCTGGGTGGAATCCCATTGGCTCCCTCCATCGGCCCCAAGGGCCTCTCCAAGCAGCCCAGCACAAGACTCAAGGCGGACTCCCAGCACGCTCCCAGGGTGAACTCTCAGCGGCCCCGGGCTCCCTCCACCAGCCCCAGGGGCCACTCCAAGCAGCCCAGCACTAGACCCAGGTTTCAGCAAGCAGACCCAGCAGCAGGCCGCAGAGGACACACAACCAGCAAGCAGGCACCTAACTGACACCCCAGCAGGCTCCCTGGCCCTCTCCACCGGCGTCAAGAGCCACCTCTGGCAGGACCAGGCTGCTATGGCCCCCTACAGGACTCCATACGGTATCCCCACCACCCGATCCCCGCATCACCCGTGGACACTACCCCGCGGCCTGGCGCGGCCGCTTAGTCCGAGGCTCAGGAAACCCAGGTCTCCAGCCAGACAGCAGTGAACTCCACTTGCTCCCTACAGCGTCCCCTGCATCCGGTAAGCCATCTCCATCCCCACCCCTGCACCCGGACAAGCCATCTCCATCCATCCTCATCCCTCCATTTCCATCCATCCTCACCCCGGCGGTCTTCCCCACGGATACCCATGGCCGTGTCACCAGGGGTCACCCGTGGCCTAGTGCACTGGCTTCTCCCCATCGGTTTCAAGGGACATCAATTCTGTAACTCTCACTCATCCCTTTCCTCCTCAAGGCAACCTTCATCCTACAACCTGGAACTTTCACCTGGACCCTGAACCCTGTTAAGCAAGTCTCCGCAAGAGCACGAACATCCTCCCGCAAGAAACAGCTACACAATTCTCCAGATCTGACCACCCAGACACCACTCACGCCGACCCCAGCCCAGCTTGACCCAAAGGACAAGAACTCTAGCTGCAGAAGAATACTACAACGAGAAACTCCACTGCACGCTAGACAATCTCCAATCAAGCTCCCCTGGAAACCATCTCTCCATACCCGATCCCCATTCCCTACACCCTTAAATGCCTCCTCTACTCCTCCTTTTCATAGTCCTTTTCTTGTGTTCCCAAAACCTCGCTTCTCCTTCCCTCTGCTCCACCCCAAAACTTGTACATCTCTCCCTCACTGCTCCCATCTCCTCACTACTGCTCCCATCACCTCCTGCTAATACTCCACTCTCCTGCTGACCCTAACACCAAGACTGGAAGGCATGCGCACCCATATGCATCCCGCTCACATGCCACCTTCCTCACCCTTCTCCTCCTCCTAACCTCTGGGGATATCTCCCCGAACCCTGGTCCTCCTTTACTTCGCCCACACACAAGACATCTTCTTTCCCCCGGGAATCACCGCATGCCCCTCAATCTTCTATCTGTCCCTTGCTCCCCAAAACCACCCTCCCGTTCTCCTGTGCACTCTAGAACGCCCGTTAGGTTTGCAATAAACTCACCTCTATCCACGACCTCTTTGTGTCCCTCTCTCTTAACCTTCTCGCCCTCACTGAAACCTGGCTCCAAGCAGCTGACACTGCCTCCCCCCGCAGCACTCTCCTATGGAGGCCTCACCTTGACCCACTCACCCAGGCCCAGCGGTCGGAAAGGAGGCGGGGTTGGTCTACTTCTGTCACCTCCTATGCACCTTTCAAGTTCACCCTAACCCTCCCTCTCTATCCTTCTCTTCTTTCGAGACCCACTGCATCCGGCTATTCTCTCCAACCTCCCTGAGAATTGCAGTGATCTACCAGCCTCCTGGCCCCGTGCCCCGCTTTCTCGACGACTTCGCCGCCTGGCTACCCTACTTTCTCTCCACTGAGCTACCCACTATCATCCTCGGAGACTTCAGCATCCCTATTAACATCAATAACCCGGCTACATCCCAACTCCTCCAGTTAACCTCTTCCTTTGAGCTAACGCAGTGTATTCAGTCCTCCACTCATTCCGACTGTAATACCTTAGACCTTGTCTTCTCCCACCACTGTACTCCCTATAACCTTTCAAACACCCCATTTCCCCTCTCTGATCACAACCTCATCACCTTCAGTCTCCTCGTCCTCAAACACCTATCCCTCCAAACGTCAAACTATCACCAGAAGAATATATAAAGCAAATAATACGGCGCTATATAAAGGACAAACGACTCAATGGTATATAACCCAAATGTGCAAATTGTCTTTAAACACAAATATAACTGACATCAATGTGGGGTGAAGCGGACAACTAGGAAAATAACATGCATAGAAGTGACATGAATAGTGAAATAGTGTCCTTGTATATCACACAAACTCCATGCAAATGTGAATTGCAGTGTGCCAATCCTCTATAGCTGGGGTGCCCCCTCACCTTCCTGCCCAGGCCCCCAGGGACCAAAGAGCCTTGTGTAATAAATGGAATATTCCTCCAGATAGCAGATGGATCCCTCTTGCAGTAATGGTGCAAATCCCTCCTCTTGGTTATAACATAGACGATGGATGGTGTCCGTGGTGTCTCTCCAATATATGGCTCTCCAGTATGATCACCAGTGAGGCAAAAGAGACTCGTATAGTGTAAAACCTTTTATTATTTGTAAGAAAAACTAAAAATCTACTCACACAGAACTGTAAGCAAGTAAGCCTTTACACCACTCCAGGGGTGTACTGTGATTCGGAAACCGGAGCACCAAGATGGCGCCCGCGCCGGATATGACGTCAAGCCGTCAATCGTCAAAAGCTCCTCCCACTGGCGTATCTACGCGTTACGTCACTCTCGCACGTGACTTCGTCAGGATATACGCCTACTGCTGGTGGAGCTTAATTTATCTGGTCTATTGGCCAATCAGTATTCCTACTAGGCGGATCCCCGCCGCCATTATAGTGGAGTGCAGTCCCGAGGACGGTTTTCTATGAAATACTTGCGGCGATCTGTGCATACAACGCCGAAATTAAAAAGGGGTATTTAAAATTGGTGATGATCAATAAACAGCTAGGGTTACATACAAATGGTAAAATGAAGTAAATAATCCTAGTAGGCGAGTGACAATCACCGTTAGGGTAAAGTGCAGACTCCAGTCACAGAGATAGGCACCCTAAGGTGGCACTCTACAAAAACAAACCGCAATATACTTCCAGGGACTTGGAGTATTACCAATATATAAATGTGATCTATTATATTATAAAAAATAATTTAAAATGAAGAAGACCACTGTGATACAATGGTGCACCGAAAATCTATATAACAAGGAATAAATAAAAATATAAAAAATATATAAAAAATATTTTTTTAAAAATTGTATAAAGATTAAAGACCGAAAAATGCCACAAGGGCCCACTAATACAGTACACCAATGGAATGATTACTTATTACAACAAGTAGGTATATAAACATACAGACAATGATAGAGCCTAGTGTAGGATATTAAACAATAGGATAATAAAAGACCTAATTAGAAATTGCTAATGAAGCAATTCAGGTCGAATTCGACATTAAGGCCCCTTGGGGCTTGAGACCTCAACAGAAAAATCCATTTGCTGTGGCTGTGGCACCTTTAATACTGGCTGCTTAAATCGTTCACTTATATATAGCGGCGCAGGAGATTTCTTTCTTTCTTTATTCATTGATTAATATTGCCCTATCTCCAGCTGCCACTATGGAAATCTTTAGCTTCATAGAAAATAGGTCGATTAACATAGAAGATATTTTTTCCAAACCAGAGGATACTAAGAAAGGAGACCTTGATACCCAGTTTAGAAAACTCGGACATTTAATGGAAAAAAAGCATCCACATGGTGGGACATGCTGACATATGAGAAATACTTGAAGGATAGGCTCATCCCTAGGAGGTTGAGATGGGATGTACCCATAGGGGATGGGTTGACAGATGAACAATCAATAGAAGAGTGGTTTGATTTTTTCCACGAAAAAGGCCTAGAATTCATTTCATTTCTAATTAAAAGAAAACAAAAGAAAATGCGCAACCTAGAGAAACTTATAGATGAGATTAAAATCCAGATAGACCTGTTTAAGGAAATGCAAGAAATGGTAGGACTCAGTCATCGTCTGAATAAGGATTTAGAAAAAGCAGAACAGGAAATCAAACATAGAAAAACTAAGAAATATCAAAGAGACCTGAGTGATTTCAGAAGAGATCTGGTCTTTAAATGGCAGGATAATATGAATTCCACAGTAGTGACCTCAGTTAATACATCCCCAGTAAGGGAAAGTAAGCCTGCTCCTAAACCGGGAACTACATTACCAGCCAATAGGAAAAATTAACACACAGGAACATCAGAAAAATAATCGCACCCCAATTAGTAAAGGGTACCCTCAAAATAAAGGGCCACCATATAATAGACCGAATGGAAATAGCTATGGTAACCAATGGAGACTACAATACCCACAATACAGACCCCAATACCCCCGAGACATAACCAATATCCAAATGATCGCCAATATAGACCACCTAATAGAGACCAAGGTTATTATAATAATGATAGAAATTACTATCAGTCATATATATATACCGATGTATAATCGCTATGAACCAATTAGATACGATTACCCCCAAGACAATAATAATTTTTTAGAGAGAAGCAGAGTAGCAGGAAGCCCAGAAAGGGAGAGAAGGAGGAGCCCCCCAAGAAATACAGAGGCTGCAGAGCAGGAGCAAAAGAAAAAAAGACCACTAGGGGTTGGAGTTTTCAACCTCAGTGGGGCAAACCTCTCTAGAGAAGAACTAGAGGTATTGGACAAAGGTCTGAAGTTTGCTCCACCAAAACCTGCCAATAAATTTAATATTTATGTAGATATGCTGAAGTTCACTAGGAAACTCAACATTAAAAAATATTTCTCAGGTACATCAGGAAATACCAATAGCATAAATAGAGTGGGTAGTAAATATACACATACTGACCTGAGGAACAGATCACTGTTTAATCCCCAGATTGGCAAAAATAATCAAATTGAAGTCTTTAAAAAGATGATTCAACAAGACATAGAGAAACTCAAACTACCACGTATATCTTGTAACAATATGATCCAAGTGGGTACAAAGAAACTATCTCAGCGGAAGGACATAGTGGTCAGGACCAGCTGACAAAGGAGGAGGGATAGTAGTCCTATCAAAAGACCAGTATTTGAAGGAACTTAACTCACAATTGGCGGATACCACCACATACAAAATTTTACAAAAGGATCCAACTAATGAATATAGACAAGAGTTGGAGACCCTGGTGAATAAGGGAATACAGGATAAGATTTTAAATAAAAAAGAAGCAAGATTTTTGATACCTGACACATGCAGGATACCGGTTATCTACCTAGTCCCTAAAATCCACAAGGATCTCCACAATCCCCCGGGGAGGCCTATAGTGAACGGTATTGATTCCATCTTATCCAGATTGGGACAATATGTAGACATTTTTTTGCAACCTCTAGTTAAAGAGACACAAGCCTATCTTAGGGATACTAAGCATTTGATCCAATTACTTGATACTATCCAAAACACGAACAACTTAAGAATAGCCACTGCGGATGTCTCCTCTTTGTACACTATAATTGACCATGAAAATGCAATTGCGTCTACAAGTTGGGGCCTGAGTAAATATAGCAACCTGCTAGGGAAACAACAAAAGTACATCATGGATTGTCTAGATTTTTGCCTCACCCACAATTACTTCTGGCATGGACATCAATATTTTAAACAAATAAAAGGAGTTGCCATGGGCGCTCGTTTCGCCCCAAGTGTAGCAAACTTATTTATGGCCCACTGGGAACAACATTCCATCTATCTCCAAACACCTAAGGAATTGGTGTTATATAAACGGTATATTGATGACGTGATAATTTTCTGGCGGGGGGATGAGATCTCCCTACAGTCATTCTTACAATCACTTAATTCTAATGACAAAAACATTTCACTTTCATGGGAAACCAGTGAGGAGTCCATTCATTTCCTGGACCTGAATATTTCAATTAATAGAAATAGATTGATTACTACAACTTACTTTAAGAATGTAGACCGTAATGGCTACATTGCTTTGGACAGCTGCCACTATCCTAAGTGGCTTCTGAATATTCCCAAGGGACAATTTATCCGTTTGAGGAGAAACTGTACTACTACAGAAGATTATAACAAACAGGTCCAAAAGTTAGGAGATAGATTTGAACAAAACGGCTATAGCAAACACTTTATTTCTAGAACGATTGAAGAAGTGGAGAAAATGGACAGAGCCCAATTACTTGTAGATAAGAATAGGGAGACACATCTAGATGACCATGTATCTATTATCTTGGATTATAACATACATTATAAGAAAATCGAGAAATTGTTTAGGAAATACTGGCCCATCCTCCAATCGGATCCTTATTTAGAAAAGGTCATACCCGCTATACCACAATTTATATACAGGAAGGCTCCTAATATCAGAACTAGTATAGTTCAAAATGTGATCGACCCCCCTCAGATCAATCGAAGTAATACCTTCTTTGATCTAAAGGGCTTCTACCCGTGTAATACATGTTATGCGTGTAAGGCTACAAAGGGGGCTAACATGAGAACGAAACCGTTCCAAGCAACTACCACAGGAACAACATACACTATTAAGGACTTTATAACATGTCATACTGAGGGAGTTGTGTACTGCCTACAGTGTGAGTGTGGGTTGCAGTACATAGGAAGAACAAAGAGGCCCATGTGGAAGAGTATCCGGGAACATGTACAAAATATTAAAAAGGGCCATTCCAAACAGTGTTCCCAGACATTTTGCTACCCACCATCATAGCGACCCTTCTAAACTTAAATTTTGGGGCATAGAGAAGTACAAAAGGCACTGGAGGGGGAGTAATAAAGTCAGATCTATTAGTCAAATTGCATCCAAATGGATTTTTCTGTTGAGGTCTCAAGCCCCAAGGGGCCTTAATGTCGAATTCGACCTGAATTGCTTCATTAGCAATTTCTAATTAGGTCTTTTATTATCCTATTGTTTAATATTCTACACTAGGCTCTATCATTGTCTGTATGTTTATATACCTACTTGTTGTAATAAGTAATCATTCCATTGGTGTACTGTATTAGTGGGCCCTTGTGGCATTTTTCGGTCTTTAATCTTTATACAATTTTTAAAAAAATATTTTTTATATATTTTTTATATTTTTATTTATTCCTTGTTATATAGATTTTCGGTGCACCATTGTATCACAGTGGTCTTCTTCATTTTAAATTATTTTTTATAATATAATAGATCACATTTATATATTGGTAATACTCCAAGTCCCTGGAAGTATATTGCGGTTTGTTTTTGTAGAGTGCCACCTTAGGGTGCCTATCTCTGTGACTGGAGTCTGCACTTTACCCTAACGGTGATTGTCACTCGCCTACTAGGATTATTTACTTCATTTTACCATTTGTATGTAACCCTAGCTGTTTATTGATCATCACCAATTTTAAATACCCCTTTTTAATTTCGGCGTTGTATGCACAGATCGCCGCAAGTATTTCATAGAAAACCGTCCTCGGGACTGCACTCCACTATAATGGCGGCGGGGATCCGCCTAGTAGGAATACTGATTGGCCAATAGACCAGATAAATTAAGCTCCACCAGCAGTAGGCGTATATCCTGACGAAGTCGCGTGCGAGAGTGACGTAACGCGTAGATACGCCAGTGGGAGGAGCTTTTGACGATCGCCGGCTTGACGTCATATCCGGCGCGGGCGCCATCTTGGTGCTCCGGTTTCCGAATCACAGTACACCCCTGGAGTGGTGTAAAGGCTTACTTGCTTACAGTTCTGTGTGAGTAGATTTTTAGTTTTTCTTACATATAGGTTTTACAAAAGGTTTTACACTATACGAGTCTCTTTTGCCTCACTGGTGATCATACTGGAGAGCCATATATTGGAGAGACACCACGGACACCATCCATCGTCTATGTTATAACCAAGAGGAGGGATTTGCACCATTACTGCAAGAGGGATCCATCTGCTATCTGGAGGAATATTCCATTTATTACACAAAGCTCTTTGGTCCCTGGGGGCCTGGGCAGGAAGGTGAGGGGGCACCCCAGCTATAGAGGATTGGCACACTGCAATTCACATTTGCATGAAGTTTGTGTGATATACAAGGACACTATTTCACTATTCATGTCACTTCTATGCATGTTATTTTCTTAGTTGTCCGCTTCACCCCACATTGATGTCAGTTATATTTGTGTTTAAGACAATTTGCACATTTGGGTTATATACCATTGAGTCGTTTGTCCTTTATATAGCGCCGTATTATTTGCTTTATATATTCTAGTTGATTACTTTGGTGCTGTGGCTGTGGCACCTTTAATACTGGCTGCTTAAATTGTTCACTTATATATAGCGGCGCAAGAGATTTATTTCTTTCTTTATCACCAGCAGAAACCTCCGCAACTTGAACCCTGCCCCTTTCCACTCTGCTGCTGACCAACTTTACGACAGCATCCTTCCCCTGTTCTGCCCTGACCTGGCCACTACTGTTTATAACAACTCGCTATGAGCCGCTCTAGACTCGCTAGCATCCCCAACAACACGAAGCATTAGACCCCGACCACTACAACTCTGGCAGACTGACCATACCAAATATCTCAAACGACGCAGTCGTGTGCTGGAGCGACTTTGGCCCAATAGATAAATCTGCCTTCCTAACCTACACTTCCTCCCTTCACGCTGCCAAGCAAGCCTACTTTGTTACCCTCATTAATACCTTCTCCAGTCCTCGCCGGCTCTTCTCTACTTTTAACTCCCTCCTTTCTCTGCCCCCACCTCCACCAGTACCTCACTCACCGCCCACGAGATTGCTAATCACTTCAAAAACAAGATCGATGCAATTCGTAGGGACATCTCCACTGCTTCGAGTTCCACCCCACCTAGCATCCCACACACTAAAACCCCCTCAACACTCCACTCCTTCCACCTCGCCACTGCCCAGACTTCCACCCCACCCAGCATTCCTCTTACTAAAACCCCCTCAACACTCCACTCCTTCGACCTCACTACCACTGAAGAGGTCACTAAGGTTTTCTCTGAAGCCCGCCTCACCACCTGCCCCCTTGACCCTGTCACCTCACAGCTCCTACGATCACCCTCTTCCTCCATACTTCGCTCCCTCGCACACATCTTTAATCTTTCCCTCTCTACTGGCACATTCCCCTCCCCTCTAAAACACGCGCACATCACTCCCATACTTAAAAAAACCCTACCTGGATCCCACCGACCTGAACAACCTTAGACCCATCTCCCTGCTGCCATTTACAGCCAAACTCCTAGAGCGCTTAGTCTATATTCTCCTGAGTTCCCACTTCACCGACAACAACCTCCCTCCTTGATCCCCTACAGTCTGGCTTCCGCCCCCTACACTCCATCGAAACTGCCCTACTGAAACTCACCAAAGACCTGCTCACCACCAAAGCTAATGGCCACTACTCAGTGCTCCTACTCATCGACCTCTCTGCGGCTTTCGGCATGGTTGTCCACCCCCTCCTCCTCAAAAAAACTACACTCTCTTGTCCTCCAAGACTCTTCTCTCTCCTAGCTCTTTTCCTATCTATCACAGCGCTCCTTCAGTGTTACCTATAATGCTGCCACCTCCTCTTCACTCCCCCTCTCTGTTGTGGTCCCTCAAGGTTCTGTTCTCAGGCCCCTTCTCTTCTCCATCTACACCTCCTCCCTTGGCAAACTGATACACTCTCAATGCTTCAACTACCATCTCTATGCCGACGACACGCAAATCTATCTCTCTACCCCTCACCTCACCCCTTCAGTCTCTGCCCATATCACAAGCCTACTGAGCGACATAGCGGATTGGATGTCACTCCACTTCCTCAAACTAAATCTTTCCAAAACTGAACTCCTCGTTTTCCCTCCAGCCTGCGCCCCCCCCCCCCCGACTTCTCCATCAAGACCAACAACACCATCAGTCCCTCCCCTCAAGCCAGAATACTAGGTGTCATCCTAGACTCCAGTCTATCGTTCCAGCCCCAGGTCCATTCGCTGACAAACTCATGTAGACTTCACCTCCGCATCATCTCCAAAATACGACCGTTCCTAACCCCCGAAACTACTAAGCAACTCATTCACTCCCTCATCATATCACGCCTCGACTACTGTAACTCCCTCCTCATCGGCTTACCCCACCGCAGGTTATGCCCGCTTCAGTCTATCTTGAATGCTGCGGCCAGACTCATCCACCTTACTAACCGCTCCGTATCCGCCACCACTGTCTGCCAATCCCTCCACTGGCTCCTGATTGCCCAACGGATAAAATTCAAAATGCTATCATTGATTTATAAAGCTGTTCATAATTCTGCCCCAAACTACATCACCGATCTGGTATCCAAATACCACCCAAAACGTACTCTCCGCTCCTCACAAGACCACCTACTCTCTAGTTCCCTGGTCTCCTCCTCCCATGCCCATCTCCAGGACTTCTCCAGGGCTTCCCACATCCTCTGGAACTCGCTACCCCAATCCATCACACTATCATCTACCTTTAGGCGCACTCTGAAAACCTAACTGTTCAGGGAAGCCTACCCCGCCCTCAGCTAATTACTGAACTCCTCCACTCTTCCTACCACTCCATCCCCCACAGCAATTTCCTCCCTGTACCATTATCCCCTCCCTCCTAGATTGTAAGCTCCAAGGAGCAGGGCCCTCGAACCCCTTGTGTATTGAATCGTATTGTTACTGTCTCCCATTATAATGTACAGCGCTGAGCAAACTGTTGGCGCTATATAAATCCTGTATAATAATAATAATTTGCTATGTTCTATTTATTGTATGCAGCCTGTGGACTGAATGAAAAAAAGAGCAAAAATCTCTGCCAAAAAAAAAAGTGTGGTATGCCCACCATTACAATATACCGCCCTGCATCCACCCACTTCTAATGGTGGGCACACATTAGGTCACTTTGCCACATGCGCCAGTTCCAAGTATAGCCTGTTGTCCTCTCACAGGTCTTCTACATCTTTACTCCATATCTGGCACGCTTGCTGGGGAGAAATTGTTTGAAGGCAAGGCGGCCAGAAAAATTAATGAGGGACTCGACGCAGATTTTTTACTGGGGGGTATAGATATCTGCAAATTTTTGGTTAAGGTGATTTACGAGGGGCTGAATTTTTCTGGAACCGGTCAAATTCCACATCAGCTCGAGGATGACAGTGTATTGTCATTGAAATGCATAAAACACATTATACTCTCATATCTATGCCTGGCCATGGCAGCAGAGACACCGGCATATGATGAATCGGGTCTGTGGACCAATACAACCGCAATTAATTTTTTTAGTGATGCCCATGTTGAGGGTTAGGCCCCCAAAAAATATAAATTTCGAAAACTGTAATTGGTTTCCATGCGAATGGTCTGGCAAGGTTTGAACTTGGGTTGGCTGCGATACATTGTTGTGCATATAAAATGCTTGGATCCACAATCATGCATACAGATCGACCGTGAAAAACAGCTCCAAAAAAATCAATGGGAGTAGTTAAATTTGCTATTTGCATCTGAATTCCGGGTTGGTCAGTGAATGGGGGAAGTAAAAGTGCTGCAGAATTTGTGGGTTTGCCAATCAAGATTTAAAAGCACTTCCGGAAGGATACTAGGGGCTCTACGGGCCTGCGTGTGAATTCTTGGTGGTTGCGGGACAATACTTGTGCTCGCCACCGCAACAGCTTGTACTTCACTTATGGGACTCGCCACGTCACCAAGTCATACTGCAATGCTGCTATTATACAGGATTTATATCGCGCCAACAGTTTGCTCAGCGCTTTACAAGGGGGTGGTTAAGAGTAGGGACTAAAAGCAGGTACTGGCAGGTGCCGGGGCTGATCCCACTAGCACTGTTTTTTGGGACGCTATACTAATGTGAATGCTGGTATAGTGCTGATCTGATCAAACATTGATCCGTTCAGACACTATACTAGCAATGGAGGTTTTTTTTGCATGAGCTTCCTGGCAATGGAGGGGTTAAATGTGATTTCTGATGAACTGACCGGCAAACTGACGCGTTCTGGGAGGGGCGTGAAAACCACGGGAGTGCGAATCGTGTGTGTGTGTATATATGTGTGTGTGTGTATGTATGTATGTATATGTATGTATGTATATATATATATATATATATGTATGTGTGTGTGTGTGTGTGTGTGTATATATACAGTCAGGTCCATAAATATTGGGACATCGACACAATTCTAACATTTTTGGCTCTATACACCACCACAATGGATTTGAAATGAAACAAACAAGATTTGCTTTAACTGCAGACTGTCAGCTTTAATTTGAGGGTATTTACATCCAAATAAGGTGAATGGTGTAGGAATTAAAAAAGTTTGCATATGTGCCTCCCACTTGTTAAGGGACTAAAAGTAATGGGACAGAAGAATAATCATAAATCAAACTTTCACTTTTTAATACTTGGTTGCAAATCCTTTGCAGTCAATTACAGCCTGAAGTCTGGAATGCATAGACATCACCAGACGCTGGGTTTCTTCCCTGGTGATGCTCTGCCAGCCCTCTACTGCAACTGTCTTCAGTTCCTGCTTGTTCTTGGGGCATTTTCCCTTCAGTTTTGTCTTCAGCAAGTGAAATGCATGCTCAATCGGATTGAGGTCAGGTGATTGACTTGGCCATTGCATAACATTCAGTGGAATGTCTTTCCCTTAAACTCTTTGGTTGCTTTTGCAGTATGCTTTGGGTCATTGTCCATCTGCACTGTGAAGTGGTGTTCAATGAGTTCTGAAGCAGTTGGCTGAATACGAGCAGATAATATTGCCCGAAACACTTCAGAATTCATCCTGCTGCTTTTGTCAGCAGTCACATCATCAATAAATACAAGAGAAGCAATTCCATTGGCAGCCATACATGCCCACGCCATGACACTACCACCACCATGCTTCACTGATGAGGTGGTATGCTTAGGATCATGTGCAGTTCCTTTCCTTCTCCATACTCTTCTCTTCCCATCACTCTGGTACAAGTTGATCTTGGTCTCATCTGTCCATAGGATGTTATTCCAGAACTGTGAAAGCTTTTTTAGATGTCGTTTGGCAAACTCTAATCTGGCCTTCCTGTTTTTGAGGCTCACCAATGGTTTACATCTTGTGGTGAACCCTCTGTATTCACTCTGGTGAAGTCTTCTCTTGATTGTTGACTTTGACACACATACACCTACCTCCTGGAGAGTGTTCTTGATCTGGCCAACTGTTGTGAAGGGTGTTTTCTTCACCAGGGAAAGAATTCTTTGGTCATCCACCGCAATTGTTTTCCGTGGTCTTCCGGGTCTTTTGGTGTTGCTGAGCTCACCGGTGCGTTCCTTATTTTAAGAATGTTCCAAACAGTTGTTTTGGCCACACCTAATGTTTTTGCTATCTCTGATTGGTTTGTTTTGTTTTTTCAGCCTAATGATGACTTGCTTCACTGATAGTGACAGCTCTTTGGATCTCATCTTGAGAGTTGACAGCAACAGATTCCAAATGCAAATAGCACACTTGAAATAAACTTTGGACCTTTTATCTGCTCATTGTAATTGGGATAATGAGGGAATAACACACACCTGGCCATGGAACAGCTGAGAAGCCAATTGTCCCATTACTTTTGGTCCCTTAACAAGTGGGAGGCACATATGCAAACTGTTGTAATTCCTACACCGTTCACCTGATTTGGATGTAAATACCCTCAAATTAAAGCTTACAGTCAGCAGTTAAAGCACATTTTATTTGTTTTATTTCAAATCCATTGGGGTGGTGTATAGAGCCAAAAATGTTAGAATTGTGTCGATGTGCCAATATTTATGGACCTGACTGTGTGTGTGTATGTATGTATGTATGTATGTATGTATGTATGCATGTATATGTATATACGTATGTATGTGTGTGTATATGTATATGTGTGTATGTATGTATGTATGTATGTATATGTGTATATATATATATATTGTGTGTGTGTGTGTGTGTGTGTGTGTGTGTATATATATATATATATATATATATATATATATATATATATATATATATATATATGTATATGTGTATATATATGTGTATATATATATATATAATTTGTGCTCAAAAGTTTGCATACCGTGTCAGAAATTGTGAAATTTTGGCTTTGATATTGAAAATATGACTGATCATGCCAAAAAATGCTCTTTTATTGAAGGATGATAATCATATGAAGCCATTTATTATCCAATAGTTTGTTTTTGTGGCTCCATTTTTAGGTTAATGTCCCCCATCTGTGGCTTTTTAAATTGCAATTGGTGTCAGTGTATAAATAGTCAATGAGTTTGTTAGCTCTTACGTGGAACCACTGACTAGGCTAGATACTGAGCCATGGGGATCAGAAAAGAACTGTCAAAAGGCCTGCGTAACAAGGAAATGGAACTTTATAAAGATGGAAAAGGACATACAAAAATGATCATCCTTCAATAAAAGAGCATTTTTTGGCATGATCAGTCATATTTTCAATATCCATGCCAAAATTTCACAATTTCTGCCAGGTTATGCAAACTTTTGAGCACAACTGTAATGCGTGTGTGTGTGTGTGTATGTATGTATGTATGTATGTATGTATGTATGTGTGTATATATGTATATGTGTGTGTGTGTGTGTATGTATGTATGTATATATGTATGTATGTATGTATATATATATATGTATGTGTATATATATATATATATATACATATATATATATATATATACATCTCTCTCAAATCTGCGACCTCCGTCGTCAGCTTAAGGTAACGCGCTTCCGCCCTTAGTGGTTTAGCACATGCTCTGAAAAGCATCGCTTTGCATGCTGGTCTCTCATACATCATCACGCTTACACCGACGTTACTTTCCAAGGTGCACACCAGACGCCATCTTCCTAGACTTCACATGCCGGCCCGCTTTTCCGTGACATCCACAGTCTCTACAGTCTTCGGCAGTGTGGACGTGGTCAGCGCAGCGAGGACTCTGCTATCGCCTTTACCACTTGAGCCTACTTTATTTTATCACAATGTAAGTGTTTTACATTGCTTCCAAATAAATGCTGTACCATACTGCACTTAGAGGTGCTTTTTTCCTCCTTATTGCTACAGTTTTTATATTTGCTGACTTTTAATTTTTCACAGTGTGACTGGAATTCCTCTTTAACTGGTTGCCGACCAGCCGCAGTGTTTTTACTGCGGCAGGGCGGCACCTCTGCGCACACCGCCGTCTTTTAATGTCGCTGTGCAAAACGGATAGGGAGCGCGCGGCCGCCCTACCCGTCCCGCCGATCGCGGCAGCAGGTGTCCATCACCAGGTCCCTGCCGGGTCCCGGCGATTACCGGTAATCACTGACAGCACGGCTGCAGTGTTAGCACGGCTGCAGTGTTTACACTGCAGCTATATCTGTCAGTTCAGAGCACTCTGAACCTGAGAGAAGACTTTATCTCTAGGGATCAGCGTGTTCCTGTGAAGTACACGCCCCCTAGTAAAACACTCCACTCACAGTTAACCCTTTCATTACCTAATAAATTTTAACTCCTTCCTCCCCAGTGCCATTAGTACAGTGTTGGTGTTTTTTTTTTTTTGTTTGTTTTGCACTGATCACTGTATTGGCGTCACTGGGGATGTCAGTGACCCCAACTCAGTTTCCCCCCCCCCCCCCAGTGTCAAAATGACCACTGCAGTCCTGCCATAAGTCGCTGATCACTGTCATAAATCGCTGATCACCGCCATAAGTCGCTGATCGCCGCTATTGGTATAATAAAAGAAATCCCAGTATTTTTCCCGCCATTTGTAGATGCTATAACTTTCACGTAAACCAATTAATTTACACGTATTGGGATTTTTTTTAGCAAAGACATGTCGCAGAATACATTTTGGCCGAAATATGACTAAATTTGATTTTTACATTTTTTTTACTGGACGTTTTTATTAGCAAAACGTACAAAATATTGATTTTTTTTTTCTCAAAATTGTCAGCCTTTTTTCTTTTTTTTTTTTTTTTTTTTTTTTACAGCGCTAAAAATTAAAACCGCACAGGCAATCAAATACCACCGAAAGAAAGCGCAATTTGGTGGAAAAAAAGGACGTAAATTTAATTTGGGTGCAGTGTTGCATGACAGCGCAAATGTCAAAGTAACGCAGCGACTTAACACAAACCGCTTCTGTAACCCCTTCCTGACCGCCCTATAGCAGAAATACTACTACAGGACAGCATGGGTGCGCAAAATCACATATATACATACGTGATTCGCGCTCCCATGGTTTTCATGCCCCTCCCAGATAGCCTCAGATTGCCCGTCAGTACACCAGTCGTCACATTTAACCCCTTGGTTGCCAGGAGCACACTCGTACAATAAACCTCCATTGCTAGTATAGTGTCTGAACGGGTCAATATCTTTGATCAGATCAGCACTATACCAGCGTTCACATTAGTATAGTGTCCCCAAAAACGCAGCATTAGCGGGATCAGCCCTGGCACCTGCCAGCACCTGCGTTTAGCCCCTACGCTCCCCCCCCTTCTCCCCCTGCAAGTGCAGTGTCTGTCTGTAGGTCACTGTCACTTGATACATTGCACACAAAACCGCAGTGTTCGCAGAATCAGGCCTGATCTCTGTTAGGACTTGCCGGTAAATTTTGATGGCTCTCATATGCAGCAGAGTGCCAGTACTAGTGCCGCTCTACCTTTTGGTGAACTGGCGAGTACCAGCAGTCTAGTACATCTTGGTCTTTCACATACCTCCTTGATTTTTGGATCCTTTTTCACAGAATATCTGTATATTAAATGCCCCTCACTGCTTGGTAGTGCTGCCACACTTGGAAATAGCCACTCTGTAGATATGGTTACTTACGGTAGACTTTGCCTGGCTAAATGGTATAATTTTGTAATGGAGATTTCTTGCTGCAGTCCTGTTCCATAGATGAGCACAGACAAACACGTGAGAAGGGATCAGGAACAGGACTGCAGCAAGAAGTCTCCATTTCAAAATTATACCATTTAGCCAGGCACAGTCTACAGTAAGTAACCATATCTGCAGAGTGGCTATTTCCAAGTGTGGCAGCACTACCAAGCAGTGAGGGGTATTTGAGCAGATCTGACCAGACCCACATAAGGATCCTTGATGTCCTGAGATTATCTACTTTAAATGCGCATTGGGATTGCGTATCTGGTGAGTGCGCAATCTTTATACATCCATCACCTCACCCACGGATCCAGCCATTGGATTTTTGAAGATCATTTGGGATCTTTTCTATTCACGCTATAGACTGTATTTGGTCTAGTGCTCAATCACTTATTAGTCACCATTAGGTGACGTTTTTACTTGCACCCTGGTATTGGTTTATGTTATTTTATTGTATTTTATATGAGGATGTTTGAATATAGCATTTCCATATGTTTTAATGTATCATTTTAGTGCTGCACCTTGCTTTATTCTGATTATTTTGGAGGTTTATATGGTGCCTTTTTGGTGTTCAGCTGCTCTTTTTCTTTCTTTCAATTAATTTATAATTTTACTCTAGCGCTCACTTACCCTCTGATTTACTGGTATGTAAACAGCGGTTGCACCATGCATGTGAGGTATTGCCGTGAACGTCAGATCAAGGGCAGTCATTCTAACACTAGACCTGCTCTGTAAATCTAAAATGGTAGCTTTTAAAGCGTTCCCTATGGATATTAAAAATGTTTGCAGTTTGTCGCCATTGCACGGGGCATGCCCAGTTTTAAAGCATGTCATGTTTGGTATCTATTTACTCGGCATACCATTATCTTTTCTATTTTACCAAATAATTGGCCAATATATTGTGTTTTTGTGCATTAAAAGTAAAAAAGTGTGTTTTTTTTTTTTTAATTTGCTTTTTAAAAATCGCTGCGCGAGTATTATGTGTCATACAAAAATTGTAGTACCCACCATTTTATTAACTAGGGTGTCTGCTATAATATATATATATATATATATATATATATATATATAATGTTTGGGGGTTTAAATTAATTTCCTAGTAAAAAAATACAGATTTTTTTTTTTTCATGTGAACAAAAAGTGTCAAAAGGTTTGGTCTTCAGGTGGTTAGAGTGAATGATGTGTGGCATAAACTTCTAATGCTGGGTATAGAATGCCCCCACCCCCCAAAATGACCTCTTTTTGGAAAGTAGACACCCCAAACTATTTGCTGAGAGGCATGTTGAATCAATAGAAGAATTTATTTTTTTATCACAAGTTTTTGGAAAATGCGAATTTTTTTTTTTTAACACAAAATTGTAATTTTTGCTCACACATGCCATGGTTATATGTGGAATTACTCCCTAAAATACATTCTGCTACTTCTCCCGAATATGGGGTTACCACATGTGAGATGTTTTGGCAGTCTAGCCAAGTACAGGACCCCAAAATCCAATAAGCACCTTCAGGCTTTTAAAGGGCTTTATTTCCTCATTACACTTCCAGACTACCTATCACAGTTTCGGAGGCCCTAAAATTCCAGGATAGCACCTACCCCCCTCCCCCCCAAATGACCCCTTTTTGGAAAGTGGACACCCAAAGGAATTTGATAAACAGCACGGTAAGTATTTTGCAGATCTCATTTGTTGCCATAAGTTTTTGGAATATGAAGAAAAAAAAACAAAAACATATTTTTTCTATTCTGCCAAACAAGCTTACTTCCTGACCCTCTTCAAGAACCTCTCCTCCAATCCTCGCCGGCTCTTCTCCACCTTTAGCTCTCTACTCTCTCCGCCCCCACCTCAACCCAGCACCTCACTCACCTCCCTTGAAATTGCCAATCACTTCAAAAACAAGATTGACACTATTCGCAGGGACATCGCCGCTGCTCAGACTTCCTCCCCACCCGTCCCCTCTCACACAGAAACCCCCTCATCACCCCTCTCCCTCGGCCTCACCACTGTTCTGACCTCCACCCCACCTAACATTCCTCACACTGAAGCCCCCTCAACACTCTACTCCTTCAACCTTACTACCATCGAGGAGGTCACCAAGGTCTTCTCTATTGCCTGACTCACCACCTGCCCCCTCGACCCTATCCCCTCACAACTCCTACGACCTCCCTCCTCCTCCATCCTATGCTCCCTCACCCACATCTTTAATCTCTCCCTCTCTTCCGGCGCATTCCCCTCCCCTCTGAAGCACGCGTTCATTACCCTCATACTTAAAAAGCCCTCCCTGGACCCCAATGACCCGAACAACCTTAGACCCATCTCCCTACTGCCATTTACATCCAAACTCCTCGAGCGCATAGTCTACAATCGCCTAAGCTCCCACCTCAACCACAACAACCTCTTCGATCCCCTACAGTCCGGCTTTAGTCCCCTACACTCCATCGAAACTGCCTTACTTAAACTCTCCAACGATCTGCTAACGCCAAAGCTAACGGCCACTATTCAGTGCTCCTACTGTTTTGGCGGTTTTCCTACCCACACTTATTTACTTGGTTCTATACAGATTATAAATGTAATAAGTGATTATAACCCTTTGTCTATACCTGAATTTAGCCAATAGTGTTAATATTAAAAGATAACCACTGTGCAAAAAATAAAGATCTAATTTATTTACAAAGCAAGGAAGCTTTCTATTAATAGAATACAACAAAAATATAATACAGAATGTTACCAATACAAAGACTACAAGAAAGAAATAGTTACAAGAAAAAGACAGAGCAATGGTGATACATTACAGCAATCCTGATGTTCTGAGGTCTGTGCTGTGGGAAAGCACATGGCAGGAAAGGGAGGCTTCTCCTCTGTCCAAGGTGTTTTATGCACGTTACAAAAGACCATCCCAAGAACCACCCATGCAAGTAAATCACACCTCAAATGGGTGGGCTTCAGAGCAATGACCAGTTTAAATAAAAGAGAGAACAGGAAATTCAAGTTGCCTTCCATCCCCCTCAGCCCCATTGAGTCTTTTGTAGTGTAATCCCCCAACAGTCAATAACCTTCATGAAGATGTAGGCCCAAAATTGCCATTACATTTCCCCCTCAAGTTCATTCGAGAACTTATGCCCACCCTCAATGATTTTGTACCCGCCCATGACCACCCAGAAGGCCCAACCCCCCCACCACCACTGCGGCCTCCTCTTCTTTCTTGATCACGAAGGAACTCCTAGTAAACAAAGAAGTCCTGGTGCCTCCGAGACCTCACATTCGCACCATGAATACCTGTGCTGCGATGTTTCCTCACCCCTCTGCCTTGGAAGGATAGAACTCCAACATCGATGGCGGGATCCTGGTATCTTTAGTCCCGTATCCTGGGAACACTATGCAATGTTTGCAGAGATTGGATCAGACCGCGAAATGGCACTATTCAGCATGGCGAAAGATAGTTGAGGAAGGTCTAGCTTTTGCACCCTTGTCTCTAGAGATGACGTGGTGGTTGTTGTTTCTTCAGGTGGTGGTAGGGCAGGCCTCCAGACAATCATACATGGATACAAAAAAAAGAGAAGGAGAATGTTATTGGGGGGAAATCAAGCATAAAGCAGCTGTTTGGCCTTTAAGGTTGTTAAGCATAGGGGGTCTTAATGTGGGCAAGTGAAGTGGGATCCCCACAGGATGCAGAGTCTGAGCAACAGCCGGTATTTACCAGAGCCCCTGAAGGTGGGGATGGCCGATGCTGCATGCTATTGTCAGGTCTCAGTCCCTGGGTTCTCCCCACCCACTCACAGGGCTCGGGGTGAAACTATATACAGATTGAGGGATATCTGCAGGAAGCAATTCTAAGCCTGTGGATCCCCATCGGACTCTTGAAACTGAGTCGGGCACAAATGCCACAGCCTTATAATTCAGGCTAAAAAAATTACATGAAACAAGGAAAAAGAGAGAGAGGAAAGAGTAATAAAAGCAAAAGCATAAACAAAATGATATAAAAATAAAAAGGGTACAGATTTAATGCTCCTCCAACTACGACTTTTACTTTAGGATGGTGAAGAGCAATGAATCTGTATTCATACAAAAAAATTAAAAATGAGAAAAGGTGAAAAAAAAAAATAATATATACTGTGGATATATATAGTCGCCTGGGAAAACTGCATTAAAACACAAAAACATTGCAAAAATTGCAGCAGTTACTAGACAATAGACAAGTCCTCCACCATACTATAATCAACAGTATATTTGCAGGTCAGGTACACAAAAACGGGGAGAGTAAAAAAATTTGATTGAAAAAACTTTTAGAATTTAGATAAACCTGACTGCATTTTATTGCTCCAATTTAGAGGCTTCTCCCTAAAACAAACCAAACCAAAAAAAACAATAAAAAAGGGGAAAAAAGAAACAAAGAACATCAAGAGTTTCCTTTTCCTTTATGTTGTTTTAGGGTCCTCTCTTGAATGTGCAAATTTCTTTTGTGTGTATCGGATCAGGTTCTTTAGAGAGCAGTTAATGGCCTCTCGGTTTCTCAATAGGAGATACCTCATTGAGGTACACCTTCTTATAAGTTTGGTGATCATTTTCCTGACAGTGATGCACATTATTAATTGCATCAGGAAGAGCAACAGGGTTACGCAAATCAGGTGAAGAGGGTGGAGTAAGATGTTTAACAAAGCTGTGGCTCTAGGACTGTACCTGAAGAAACTCATCAGCATACCTTAGCATCTCTCTAATGTGTGTGTTACTTGGATTAATCGACTTTGATCCAAAGGTAACACCTAAATTGACCACTCCACTCCTCCTAAGACATCCTGATCTCCAGCTCCCCTGTTACCTTCTCCCCTGCTCATCATCAGGACTGCTCCAGAACCTCTGGAACTCCCCTCCCCAGTATGTCCAGCCAACTCCTACCCTGTTCACCACTAGGTGATCCCAGAAAATGAATTTATTTATGGAAACTTCATCTGCCTCCACCTAAAAACTATACCTCAGCCAGCTCCATCAGACCATTCTCCCGCAGCTATTACTCTTTGTACCACCCCCTCCCTTTAGATTGTAAGCCCCTTGAGCTGGGCCCTCCTGTTGATGCTCTGCACAAACTATTGGCGCTATCTAAATCCTGTGGCCCAAAGCCAAACTTTTTAACTCTTCTCCAAATTCCAGGAAGTTTCTGTAGGTGTATGGGGGTGTCAGGTTTGAGACCAAGCATTTTCTCTGAGGTAATAGGGGTATATCCCTGTGTCTGTGCTATTCTTTGTGCCAGCATTGCTGTCTCCTGTAAAGCACCAAGCCTAACAGAACACCCTCCTTCCTCCAGCACCCATCAGTATCAATCATCTGAGGATGTCCGGACTCATAAACCATCAAAACATGATGGACTCGGGGATATAACACAGTAAAGTCCGACAGGATAGTACCCAAATTGACTGCGGTATACGCACGTTGTTCAGTCCCTGCAATGGGACACAGGAATGAGACAGTGTAAGTCAGGCATTGATAGCCATGGAACTGAGCCATCCACCAATCCTTCTGACTCATAGCAAACTTGGATACTACCCTACCTGTGTCTTTTCAAAGTGGAAATTATCCCACTGAGAAAGAGGCAATCATTCCTCCGAGGTCCTGGGACACCTCAGATTGTACCTGGGTACTGGACAGAGCAAGTTGGATTTCCTGATCCCTTCACCAACATGTAGCAGACCTCCCAATTTGATTCTGAGTGCCTCCAGATCCATAGTGTAATATTCGTTGAGGTACACTAGGAGCCTAGGATAGGAAGGGCACTTATGGGTACTACCTGTGGAGACTACAGCATACCTGCATGTATCACAAGGTGAAGGGCTCTTGGAAGAGCCGAGGCACAGTGTTCAAGGAACAGCTACTATTGGGATCAATTGGCCAATAAACAAATAAGAATCTCTTGCAGCGCCGAGGCGCTGGGATCACTGAACATTAGGGGGCAAAATTCAAGTTGACAGGTGTGCATAGAGACACACAGATATCGGGGACAAATATACAAAAACACATAAAAACAGCCATGCAAACAAACCAAAATCTCTAGAAGACAGGTAGAGGGGCACAGTGACACTGGACAGGAAACGGGCTTAAAATACAATTGGGTACACAAAGGCAGGCTGCTAGGAACAATAAGGTGACAAGCCTATGGTAATTAGGCAAGCTTAAAAAGAGAGAGCCTGGCTGGGGGGTGGGGGTGTAGCTAACTGAATTAACAGCAGGAGGTTAACCAGTCTACAACACAAGTTTTGCGAGACAACAAGGATCAGCCAAACCTTACAAGTTAAAGCCATGGCACTACATATACCATCATACCTACTGATCCTTAGGAATATCTTCACAAAACACAAACACTATAGATGTAGTAACACTTTTTAGCGCTGTCCTAATCAGATTTCCATCTGAAAACTGGCTTTACCTAGTCACCAATCAGTGGAGCAAAGAAACTCGTTCATACTTGAGCTCCATACATGTCAGATTAGGACATACAAGCATACAATCCAAACGCACACGTTCCTGCATTACCAATGGCGGTGTGTATAAGTGGGTGCTGCAGCGACCATCTGCTGGAACCGAACAGAATCAAGCAAAGAAAATTGTCACCAGCACACTGAGGATCACCAATATGGGGCAAAAAGTTTTAATGAACGATCACATGGTTACAACAAAGCAATTAGAACATACAACACACGCCTAGACCTGAACAGTAAGACACAACCTGACTGACAAACTCAAACAAGCACCATCTAACTAATGGGGGGTGAAACTCATAAACATGGACACCTGAAAACAGACAATACAGGAGAAAGATGATTTTGGAACGAGATGATCGCCTTCTGTTCGGAAAGCCCTGAAAGCCAATGACAAAACCTGTGAGGTAAAACACCAATAAAATTTAGAAATAAAACATTACATTTCCACCTAAAAAAATAAACAACCAATGGTTAGGGCTTTACAACAGCAACACAGCTTACAGTGAATATTAAAAAAAAACATTTTCTCAGATGTTTAAAGAGTGCACTTTTTGTATTACAAAAAAAATTGTTGACGTCAACTAATTATTACCACGTGGATTTTGTTTATGGTATACCATTAATATCCAAAAAAAAAATTGTTTACCATGGTTAAAATAAAAATGAGCAGCTCAAAACAAACATTTTAGTGTTACCATTCATTTACAAAATGTTGTACTTCACCAAGAAAATTCTCCAAACTCGTCTTTCTAGAAAAACAAACACATCATAGTGAATACAGCTCAGAACATTTGCATATGAATAGGGTCATTTCCACTCACTGACCTGGCTATACAGGAAGGGGGGGGGGGGGACAGTTGTTGGTGGGCTGTCAGCAACTGAGACATTAGATTTTTGAAGCCTAAACAACTATTACACTCACCTTCAGACAAGACAACATAGATTCCATAAACACACTCTTAAAATTTGTTATCTTAAAGACAAACTCTAGATACAACTAATACCATCATGTCTTCTCCAATAACCTGGACTTTTTCTTTTTACTTCCATAAAATCCATTTTGGAAGTTTGAGATTCCTTTAATGATTCTTCCCTTTTCAATTGCTTATTCTCAGCCTGTGTAGATGCATTCTCTACCTTCATCTGCTCTAATGGGACCCGTGATCTCGGCCGTTCATACTTATTACACTTCGGCCATGTTCCAAAGCGTGCTGAATACACTTCCACATCACGTCTCATTGTCCTGTATGGATTTTGTTTCACTACCTTTCCAGCAGAAGAGGATCGACAAAATCGTGCAATGTGGCCAAATAATCCCCATGCATAACATTTGATCTTTTCTAAGGTGGTACGGCATCTATTAACTAAAGGCTGTGTTTTAGACATATAACAATATTCAGTGACTGACACCTGATTAGCAACTTTTCCTGGCTGCATACAAGATGAAGGGGCAGCTTTACAATCGCTCCCACCATCCAGAGATTTACAAATGTTCACACATACACTAGGAGACGATGATTTTTCACTGAATTCACAAATACTTAAATCAGTCTTTTTATCATCTACTTTAATGGGAAAATGAGCAAGCTTCTTCTGACCGTCAACAGAAAATTGATTCAATTCACTTTCTGTGTTCTTCAATTTTTCTACTAACTGATCAATTTCCTCCTGTAATCTTTTGTTATCTCTTGTTAGCTGTTGGTGGCTAGCATCAGAATTGGTTACAGAAATTCTTAAACTACTCAGTTCGCTTTTGGATACTTAAAGAGCTTCCTGTAGTGATTCGTTTTGCACCTTCTGATGCTCATATTCCTTAGCCATCCAACAGGCAGCAAAGATCAGTGGAGTCTTTCCCGCACGCTTACTATAACTTTTCCCGCTAGGTTTTGATTTTGTATCTTCTAACTCCAGTCTGGCCTTTCCCTGACTAACTTTTCTGTTTTCCTCATTCTGTTCCTGTTCCTCACAGTCTTTTGGTCTTACCTTGTGGCTCTCCCTTTTCATCAACTGCTGATAACAGTCCATATCAGTGCTTGAGAATTCCACTGGCAAGGACTGGGTAACTGCATAAGGCCCCAGTCCTGAAGATTGCTCATTGTCCCCCTGTTCATCATTGCCACAATTCTGGGGTTTAGACTTTTGTGACTGTTCCTTTATACATTTACTTTCAAGTGTTTGGAATGCGTTCTCATGGAATGATTCCATATTAAAAACATTCCCTGCTTCCCTACTCATTGACTCTAACAGCCATATACTTCAAGCATCTCTTTCATTTGGCCGTGTCATCTTTTTATGATGATCATACCAGAGGTCTTCCCAGGTCTTAGGTTTAAAAGTACCTCTTTTAGAATACTTCATTCCAGTCCAGCGCTCCCAATCATGTATATATTCTACCACCCAGGGTCCATATTTACCGATCATCTCTTCCCTTGGGGTCAGTTGGCAGGGTTTGCCACACTTAGACGCCCTCCTTGAGTTGATGCTGTTACCCATCCTTACGGATACCGGACCCTGGAATAATTCCCAACCTTAAGCGGTTGCCCCAACCTTAAGCGGTTGCCCCCAGAGGTAGCTAATCTCTGGCCAATGATTGGGTTGACAGGTTCTGCCCCTGTCACCGTTGCTGCTTTTCACTACTTGTAATATAGTCCTTCAAGCAGCCTAGGGATCACCCGAACTTGATAGTTCAATCCCCCCCGTGGACGTTTCTGAAGTATTCTGACAGATTTTTTCCTAAATTGCTCCTATTATCCCAAGAAGGATTAGAGCAAACTTAAATAATCAAAATTTGAGTGCTTGAAACGCATCAGGCGTGAGACACAGCTACTTGCAGTATGGTGTGTAGTAGTTACAATATAGCTGGTTCTCACAGATCTAACTACACGCTTACAATCTACAGTTAGTAAATTACAAAGAGGACAGATTCATACTCACACCCCGCTGCAATAGATGCAACCCAGCAGTTATGATGTTTCCTTATACACTCTCAGTACAATTTTAATTCAATTATAGTGTTCATAATCAGTCTCATCAAAATATTAGTAAAGACAAAAGGTAAAAATGACATTCGACAAAGCTTACTAGTCTAGGTATTTTAGACAGAAATGGAAGATAGACATGAAAACAAAGAAAGATGTAAATAATTATCTATTCCACACAACAAGTAACATTTACCTAAACATTCAGACTTCCTCACACGGGGCACCATTTGTTTTGGCGGTTTTCCTACCCACACTTATTTACTTGGTTCTATACAGATTATAAATGTAATAAGTGATTATAACCCTTTGTCTATACCTGAATTTAGCCAATAGTGTTAATATTAAAAGATAACCACTGTGCAAAAAATAAAGATCTAATTTATTTACAAAGCAAGGAAGCTTTCTATTAATAGAATACAACAAAAATATAATACAGAATGTTACCAATACAAAGACTACAAGAAAGAAATAGTTACAAGAAAAAGACAGAGCAATGGTGATACATTACAGCGATCCTGATGTTCTGAGGTCTGTGCTGTGGGAAAGCACATGGCAGGAAAGGGAGGCTTCTCCTCTGTCCAAGGTGTTTTATGCACGTTACAAAAGACCATCCCAAGAACCACCCATGCAAGTAAATCACACCTCAAATGGGTGGGCTTCAGAGCAATGACTAGTTTAAATAAAAGAGAGAACAGGAAATTCAAGTTGCCTTCCATCCCCCTCAGCTCCATTGAGTCTTTTGTAGTGTAATCCCCCAACAGTCAATAACCTTCATGAAGATGTAGGCCCAAAATTGCCATTACACTACTCCTCGACTTCTCTGCGGCCTACAGTCGACCACCCCCTCCTCCTCAAAAGACTACACTCCCTTGGCCTCAGAGATTCCGCTCTCTCCTGGCTCTCGTCCTACCTATTACAACACTCCTTCAGCTTTACCTATAACGCTACCTCCTCCCCCTCACTCCCGCTCTGTCCTCTGGCCCCTTCTCTTCTCCATCTACACCTCCTCCTTTGGCCAACTAATACACTCTCATGGCTTCAACTACCACCTCTATGCCGACAACACACAAATCTATCTCTCCACCCCTCACCTCACCCCCTCAGTCTCTGCCCGAATCACAAGCCTACTGAACGACATATCAGACTGGATGTCGCTCCACTTCCTTAAACTGAACCACTCCAAAACCGAGCTCTTAGTCTTGCCCCCAGCCAGCACACCACCCCCCACTGACTTCTCCATCACGTCCAACAATGCCACCATCAGGCCCGCCCCACAGGCCAGAGTACTTGGTGTCATACTTGACTCCAATCTATCCTTCCAGGTCCAATCCCTAACAAACTCATGCAGACTCCACCTCCGCAGGTTCCTAACCCCCAGAAACCACTAAGCAACTCATCCACTTCCTCATCATATCACGACTCGATTACTGCAACTCCCTCCTCACTGGCCTGCCCCGCCACAGGCTATCCCCGCTTCAGTCGATCCTGAATACGGCTGCCAGACTCATCCACCTTACCAACCGCTCAGTTTCCGCCACCCCCTTCTGCGAACCCCTCCACTGGCTTCCGGTTGCCCAACGGATCAAATTCAAAATCCTAACACTGACGTACAAAGCTGTCCATCATATTGCCCCAAACGACATCACCGACCTAATATCCAAGTACCACCCAACACGCACTCTCCGCTCCTCACAAGACCTTCCTCTCTCTAGTTCCCTGGTCTCCTCCTCCCATGCCCGCCTCCAGAACTTCTCCAGGGCGTCACCCATCCTCTGGAACTCCCTGCCCCAATCCTTCAGACTATCACCTACTCTCCTCTCCTTTAGGCGCACCCTGAAAACCCACCTCTTCAAGGAAGCCTACCCCACCCCCTGCTAATTGCCGACCTCCTCCACTCGTCCTACCACTCCATCCACAGCCATTTCCTCCTGTACCACTATCCCCTCCCTCCTAGATTGTAAGCTCCAAGGAGTAGGGCCCTCGAACCCCTCGTGTATCGCATTGTATTGTTGTTGTACTGTCTCATGTATTGTCTCCCATTGTAATGTTCTGCGCCGAGTGAACTGTTGGCGCTTTATAAATGCTGTATAATAATAATAATAATTTCCCTATTTTACATGTGATCAGCTGTGATTGGACACAGCTGATCACATGACCGAGCCGACATCTCTGGCTCTTTCTGTTCGGTGATCCTCTGTGTCCGAGGGACACAGCACACCACGATCGCCGCAGTGCATGCTTCCGGAGCCGCGCATGCGCGGTTAGACTGGGAGGATGTCATATGACGTCCTCCCAGAATGGGAGAACTGTCTTGCGCCCATCATTACCTTATATGGCGGGCGGGAGGCGGTTAAAAGAAAACCACATCACTGAACTTTTTTACAATTTTTCACTTTGGTGGAAGTTTCTGTATTACTTTTCCTTTTTATGTGTATTGTTTTTATTTGATATTGTTTTACTTATGGCCCTTGGATTGAGGGTAATCTAGTAGAACAGCGCGCTGTTTTTAACGACTTTTGCAGTCACTCTTTTTTGATTTATAATGTATTATTCAAAACAGCTGCTTTATTAGACTTCTATTTAATTTCTGTCATATTCACCTTCACTTAAGCGCAGAGATATAGGCTGCTACTTACAGCTTGTATATATTGTTTGTAATGGAGGTGGACTTTGTCTTTTTTTTTTTTTAACCTAATTTTGTAACTAAATGTAACTTTCTCAGTTGAGCTTTAAACTTTTTTTTCTTTTTTTTTTTTTTTCCTTTTTATACAGCAGGAAACCTGTCACCAGCTGCAAATATATCAAGACACACTGGTTGTTTATCTAAGGCTGGATCCAAATCTTTAACACCAAGTAAGTTTGCGTACAGGATAACAGCCAGATAAAATTTGTATGCATAACGAGCAGTAGAACATCGCAAATGCAAACTGTGAAACAGCAACCCCTAAACCAAGAGGATTTTCTAAAGAAAGAAAAAAAAAATTTCACCTTTTGGACAAAAGTAATAAATGCACATTTTTTTGCAGGTAAAAAATATGCATTTATTTTTATTGTCCAAAGGAGCCTGTAAAGCATTGCACCAGCGATCAGTAGATGACTGATGCCATGCAGGTCTCCTGCAGATCTGTCAGAATATCTGCTTGCCATACTGGATGTACGGTCGAGCAGATATTCTGACAAGAAGCTTCAATGACCTACCATGGAGCTCCACAGCGCCGTGGTAGTTCATTGAAATCTACAAGCCCACAGCCACTAAGGCTGTTGGGACATGTAGGCACTCATTCACAGAACTCTGTGCATGAGTGACATGGCTGTGTGTGTGGAGCCCCACATTCCCACGTTTTTGTTTTTTTTTTCAAATTCTGTACGATCTGTCGGGGGGGGGGGGGGGTTCCTACATGAATTTGCGAGGCAGAGAGGTGCTGACAGACTATATATACAAAGTGACCATGGGCCATACAGTGTACATATATAGGACATGGTAATGCATAACAATCTGTAGACCAACTGATGCATTTATCATTTTGGCTCAAGTGTTCTTTAGTCTCTATCATGGATCCAGTATATACTAAATAGTTCTCCAGAAATCACATAGTGTACTTGGCCAAAAACCAAAATGGACAGTTTTTTTTTCTTTTTTTTTTTTTTTTTAAAGTATATATTTTTTTTATATATATCCAGTAACTTAAAATAACTTATTGAGTGTGTGTGTGTATATGCTGTTCACCGTTTGCTAAAAAGTACACGTTTATTATTTTTGTCACGGGAGCCTGTAAAACATTGCACCAGGAATCAGCAGATTGCTAGTGCCATGCAGTTCTCCTGCAGACCTGTCAATTGTAGTTTCTCATTCACAGATGACTGTGAATGAATGATGTGGGTGGAGCTGGTCTGTTCATAATATCTTACACCCAAACAATGAGTATAACATGTTATGAAAGGTGAACTTCTACTTTAACCACTTGCCTATACCCCCTTCCTGCCCAGGTCAATTTTCACCTTTCAGCACTGTTGCACTTTGAGTGACAATTGCGCGGTCATGCAACACTGCACCCGTATGAAATTTTTGTTCTTTTTTTTTTTAACACAAATATCTTTCTTTTGGTGGTATGTACTCGCCGCTGGGTGTTTTTTACTTTTTTGCGCTCTAAACAAAAAAAGAGCAAAAATGTTGAAAGATTTTTTTTTCTTTGTTTCTATTATGAAATTTTGCAAACCAGTAATTTTTCTCCTTCACTGATCTGGATTGATGAGACGGCACTGATAGGCAGCACTGATGGGCACGGATATGTCAGTGCAGGAGCTGTGGAACGGACAGGCAGGCCTAGAGGCAGGGTCACGCACTGACTGACGATAACCACTACCCACAGACTGGAGTCCCTCAGGGCACGGAGTCTAAGTCCCAGGCTGCCTTTCACCAGGGCCCCTGATGGTGGGGATGGACTTGACGCAGCCAGGAACCAGGTCGCGGCCCCCGAGACACCCCAGCTGCGGTAATGGCCCCCGCCAGTGGCATGTAGCTGGTAGGAATCAGATCAGACAATAGCGTAGTCGGGCAGGCCGGGTCAAGAACAACAAGGCAAACTGTACAGAACAGTAGACAAGAATCACAGGTCACAGGCCGGGTTCAGCAACGGGAGGTCAGATCAAAGGAGAGTCACGAGAGTATACACAGAGCTGTTGCAACACTAACACACAAGACAGGAATGCAAAGGGCATGTGCGGACAACAGACTTATATGTAATCAACCACACCCCTCTGGGAGATGGACCTCAGAGGCCTGAAGGCATAAAAGACTCCCACCATGCTCTTTGCAGAAACCCAAGATGGATGCCAGCACATGGCGCAACACAACCTCTGGGAAAAGGTAGGACCTTGACAGGATAGGCGGCATAGCTGGGGGCACTGCTGGGCACTTGTGGGCGGCACTGATCATCAGGGCACTGCTCATCAGTGCCCTGATGGTCGGTGTCGATCCCTCCTCTGACAAATGCTGGTTATCGACAGTACATTCCTCACGGTATGACAGCGTGAGGGAAAATGCAGCACATAACCGGCAACTGCATTTACCGGTGATCTGCCATGTCATTGGACACTGCTGATCACGTGGTAAAAGGCTGCTGTGATTGGCCTTTTACCACATCACGTGATCAGCTGTGTCCGTTGGACATGGGGGCACGCGGGAGGGTGCGTTCTGGGAGGACGTTGTATGACGCCCTCCCAGAACTGGCCGTCTGCAGTGAAGCCGTCATTAGGCTATCTGTGGTCAGCACATGGTTAATAAAACTGATTAATAGCATACAATCCATTGAACAAATTTCAATATTAGTTTAACAGCAACTGCTACTAGAGATGAAAGTCATATGGCATGAAACTTAATTTGCAGGGGATCATGTGCAGCGCCATGCAGGACAGCTGCATGTAGCAGGAGCTCCGTCCCTGCTTAGGTCTTTGCTGGCTCCCCGGGGCTATTCTATTCCTCGTTTTGCACCACAATCAGCTGATCACCTCCAGGAGACCTCTCTGCATGCCGTCAAAATAAAAAAAAAAAAGTAAGGGGACCCCTCAGAAGTCCCTTACAAATTACTTACTAAGAACATAGGAACTCTGCAGCATGTCACAAGGTGGCGCCGACTGAGCATCCCCATCCCGTTTTACACAGGATACAGCAGTCCATTCATCTGCACAGGGTAGTGAGTATTTGCAGTAGCTTACAAAGGGGGTCTTAGAATCTTGTCTGGAGACTATGTATATGAAATTTCAATCAGAACTACTGTAAAGGCACCAATGTTCCTTCTCAGGAAATAGCCGCATTTGGGTCCACAACGGATCGCTTGGAAATTAAGCATGATGAGCTCAGCCTGACTTATGGTGAACTTTCCAGGGATCACAATCTCTTACAGGCACAGGTACAGGCACAGGTAGAGTATCTCGATAACTGTAATCGTAGGACTAATATGCGTATCCGTGGGGTTCCTGAGGCTGTAATGGATCTTTCACAGGCCATAACTAAGTTGTTCAAGTCTCTTCTCCCGGACCAGGACACTAAGGCCTTTACATGTGACCGTATACATATGGCGCTGTGTCCAAAGCCCCCTGTTGATAAACCCCCTCGGGACATTCTGTTTATGAAAGATTTCCTGATTAAAGAGGACATTCTTAGAGCTGCCCGCAACACCCCAGTGATATCTCTGGAGGGCTCAACTCTGCAAATTTTCCCTGATGTCTTCCAAGCTACATTGTAGAATCGCCGGAAAATGTGGGTTATCAGCGCAAATTCGCTACAAATGAGGTTTTCCCTTTAAGTTGATTATTCCACACAATGGAAGCACATACACGGCTACTACTCGTCTTGAGGGGCAAGAAATCCTGGTGAAGTTGGGCCTAGCAGACGCTCACACGCCTCAACGTTTACCCTCTACTCCTCAGATATCTCCCATCTGGAACACTCCATCACCGCAGCGCAACAGGAGAAGGGTCAGACATGAAGCGGAATGATGAGGATTCATGCTTCAGTTTGCTATCCCCTATTTTGATCTTTTACTGGGACATGCCAGTGACTTATTATATGCTGTGTCTTTTAATCTTGGGTTAACCCCCTAGATACCTAGTCGTGCAACATGTCTTATATGGGTTAATATACCCTTAATTTTTGGCCTACTGGTTGTATTCGTGGATGCAGTCACTGAGCTACCCCACCCGGTCGCCAGGCATGGTCAGAGATGTCACTGCCCTGTTGTGGAGTGGTCACTCTGCTCTCCGTGTCTTGTTGCGGGGTTTGGGCCCTGTTGGCTCTTTAAAATTATGGTTCTCTGTCTTTTCGGGTGAGACAATTCCCATACGTGATCCACATTGGTGGCATGGATATTTCACAAAATGATAAAGTCAGATTTCAGGCTTCCGGTTGCTGTACCGGATACTCCATCTTTTAGACCAAATTTTATTGATACAGATCTTATTGATACGATAATGTTGTTGTTTTGATGCTTTTTTGTTTTTGTTATTCCTCCACAGGTGAATTCCCCTCCCCTGAAAGTTTTTTTTGTGCCTTGATTCCTTGCCTCTCCCTGCTCTTACGCCCTCTCAGATATCATCCCTTAATGCTCCTTGCACACAGGAGGAAATTACATGTGTAATTAGCACACTGAAAGGCTCCATCGCACTGGGCCCCGATGAGTTCTCGACCAGTTATTACAAGCATTTTGCCCCTCTTAGCCCCTTCTTTGGTGTCTATGTTCAATGAAGTTTTACAGGAGGGCAGGTTTCCCGATGAGATGCTTTTTGCTAACATGTCCCTGTTGCCTAAACCTTTAAAAGATCACCTATAGACCCATTTCGGTTATGAATAATGATTTAAAGATATAGCAGGATTTTGGCAGATGGATTGGCCCCTATTATCTTTTCCCTACTCTCACCTGACCAGTCGGGATTTATTCCTGATAGGCTTATCACGGACAATATAATTCTCACCTTAAATGTGGTACAAGACGCTAACCTGCAATCTAAGGAGGTGTTGTTGCTGCGTTTAAACATTAACAAGGCCTTTGATAGTGTCCTCTGGCCCTATTTGTTTTCACTGTTGCAGAAATTGGGCTTTAGCGATGAATTTCTATCAGGTGATCGGGCCCTATATGATTCACCTCAAACAAGGATTCGACCCCCCTGTTGCAATTCTGATTTTTTTTTTTTCACCTTGGGCAGGGGCACCCGACAGGGTTGCCCACTTTTGCCCTTACTGTTTGCGGTTATTTTAGAACCCTTGGCTATCGCTATAAGGTCGCACCCTGATATCTCGGGGTACTCACTTTTGGTCTCACAATTCAAGTTATGTATGTATGCCGATGTCATGCAATTTCTTACCAACCCATTAGTATCATTGCCTAATTTGTGTACTTGTTGAATGATTTTGCATCCATGTCAGGTCTCACTGTAAATTTTACTACATCCGTGGTCATGCCTATTAATGTTGCTGAGCCCCTGGGGGAGACCCTCCATGGTTCTTTCCCATTCAGATGGGCCATGGACCTGATCTTATATCTGGGTATCTATCTTATGCCCAAAGACTTCAGGCTATTTGCTGCCAATTATCCACCATGTGTATCTTAAGATTTGGCATAGGTATCCTATCTTATTTTTCGGTAGAGTCACTGCTGTGAAAATTAATGTTTTACCTAAACTCCTTTACTTATTTCGAGTGCTTCCAATATCTGTCTCCAAAACATTTCTCGATCGTTTTCAACGAGTGATTAATAATTTCATCTGGCGCAATAGACGCCCACGTTTTACCTCATCTGGCCTATATAAATCACAATGTATAGGGGGCTTAGGCCTTCCCAATTTTTGGCTTTATTACCTATCTGCCCAATTTTCTCAAATGGTGCAATGGGCGACTATAAAATCCCGGATTCCCTGGGTCAGATTTGAATCTCAATCTATACGCCCATTTTATTTACCAGGTTTATTATGAACAAATATTCCCCCTCACTCGTTGTCGATCTAGAATACCATTGCCTTTCACTCTTTAACACTCTGGTCCCGTACAAATCTAAATTGGGTCTTATCTCTCCCGTTTCACCAGGTTCAACGTTTTTCGGCGATCCAAATTTTGTCACAGCATTTTCATCTCCACAGGCTTTTCGCTGGTGGTATGATCGCACACTTATTAGATTAATGGATTTTCAGAGGGGTGGGTCTTATATTTCCTTCGATATGTTACGAATGCTTTTCGATATTCCGCTTCGAGAATATTTATTGATATCGATAAATAAAACTTTTTTAGTTCCCACTTTGGACTGACACCTTCGTCCCTGGTCACTTATTTTGAACATATCAGTCGTGACTCTCCCAGGTGTAGGGGTCTTATTTCAGTTTTATATCGCTCCTTTTCGAATGCCATCTTTGCTGCACCCCCCCTTTCAGAAATGGGAGGCTGATTGTGGTACTACATTTTCAGAAGAGGACTGGGAATCCATGGTGGATAATATATGTAGGGGATCTAGGTCTCTTTCAGTTCGTGAGACGGCCCTTGAAGTTTTAACCTGTTGTGTTATATAGTCTAGACGGGGTATAATACCGTTTCCAGGAACGTCGCACTTCTGTTTTAGGGGTTATGGTCTTGCTGGTACTGTGGTGCATATGTTTTTGGTTTGCCCTGGACTTTCTTTGATCTAGCGGAAAGTTTCTGAGGTGGCCTTGGTGGATTCTCCAGTAAATTTTGTCATTGCAAAAGTGTTTATTGGGATCTCCCATTTTGGGGATCCCAACCAACATGATGAGGCCAATTCATCTGTGTCACTATTCTGTCGGCCTTTGCTCTTCATTGTAAGTCAGTCCTCTGTTTTGCGTAGAGTTGATATGGTTATGCGTATGAATTGTATTCAGTATACATTGCTAGATAGTATGCAGTTATTCAACAGAAAATGGGATGGTTGGAAGACATTTCGACATTTATTGTTAGAATGATGAGGAGAGAAGAAGCGCCTCTAAGTGCAGCAGACCACTTTAATGTATACTAAAAAGTAGGAACACTCACATGGTAGTAGAGTAATAAAAGCATGTAGGGTATTGTGGTGTAGAAACACCATGTGGAATGGCTGTCACTGGTGCCTGTATCGTCCAGGTCTCAATGGTAGGGAGCGTGTTTCAGGAGGGAGACAGATGTGGAGTTGGCCGGCATGCACGTACTCCTCAAGATGGCGGCTGGAACGCACGCTGAACCGCGACGTAGGTGTGATGGCGCCAGTGACCAGGATGCAATGCGGCGCGCTTCGGAGCATGCGCTCGCCTCTATTGGCGGAAGCGCACTCCTTTCTCAAGCAGGGGAATGAAATGGCAGAAGGACCGTTCCTTTTATAATGGTTAATATGATAGTAGGGGGGAAAAACGACAATCATTACCATGATAACAGGGAATGAGGGAAGAATTAAAATGATGTAAAAAAGGATAAGAATGAGAAAAAATAATGAATGAAAAATGATGAAAAAAAGAGATAAAAAGTAATGTAGAAAAAAATATATATAAAAATTAATAAAAATAAAGAAATAAGAAGAGTATAAATAAAAATTAAAGTAAAAATAATCTTTTAGAATTGTTAACATCTAAAGAGACCTAACAGTAATTGGGCTCCCAGGTATAAGATTTTAACTCTTTATACACCTCAATACCACGTGAAGCAGGGATAACAGCCTTCCAACATTACCTATCTATGGACCTATCTTTCAACTCCAAACAGTCATCCTTTATTATAGACGCCACCTCCTTCTGCTTGAAACACAACTACTTCACATTTAATAACGATTTCTATCTACTAATACAGGGCATGGTGATGTGAGCAAATTTTGCCCGCTCATACGCTAATTTAAGTTTTGGGAGTTGAGTTTTTGTGAGGATAAATTCATATGGTGTGATAATCCTTTTGCCCCACACATAGTATTCTATGGTCGCTACATAGACAACATAATCGTCATTTGGGATGGTCCTATAACCGACATTGATAAATTTGTTGCTCACTGCAACTCTAAACTTTCAGACTTTCACCTCTGTACACCACAAAGACACATTAATATTCCTTGATTTAGAACTATGCCATGACAACGCAATAAATACTAGGAACCATTTCAAACCTGTCTCAGGTAACTCATACCTGCCTTTCAATAGTTGTCACCATCCAAAGTGGATCCAGAATATCTCTAAAGGACGTTCTGCCGTCTCAGGCAGAACTGTACATCAGATTTAGAATCTCATTCCCAAACTGAAATCCTTAATGTTAAATTTAGAGACAAAGGTTGTCCCCACACATTGGTAGATGAATCCTGTTCCTTCTATCAAAATGGAAAATCCTCCACGTCTAACAGGAAGGAGCCACACACTTCCGTAAATGGAGAGCATTATTAACAGACATTGGTCAATCTTACTACAAGATCCCCACTTAATTGACACTTTAGAAGTAAAACCCAAATTCATGTATAGTAGAGCCACAGACCTCAAAAATAAGCTTGCTCCCAGCAAGTATAATCCCCCTGTTAGGACACTCAACACACTCAGCTTAGTTCCCATGGTAGGCATGTACCAATGCAAAAAAGCCTTATGCAAAACATGTAAGTTTGTCAATCATGGTCAAAAAAACTTTAATGCCAAAGGCAAAACATACTTATTTAAAGAATTCTATAATTCATCTGATTTTGTTGTATACTGTTTAACCTGTCCCTGTGGCCTTCTGTATGTGGGACTTACCGTCAGACCCCTTCGCGCCAGATTTGGCAAGCATCGCTGCCTCATTGAAGACGGCAAAGACAAACAAAGTGTCCCCCAGCATTTTCTAGAATTCCACCATAAATCCACTGATGGTGTCAGGAATGGACTCGCCACTGGTGGTGGGACTCACCTGCCTTGTGGGCTGCAGTACCAGTGCTGACCAGCGGGTGCTCTCAGCAGCCAGAATCTCACTCCTGCAGTCAAGCCATCACCTGAGGCTGACTGCAGGAGGTGTATTTAAGCAGGACCAGGCCTGCAATCAGGGCCTTGGTGTATTGTTCCCATGAGCCCCTGTGCCTGAAACTGATCCTGTCGTCTGCCTGCCTTCCTGATCCCTCTGCCTGACTCCTGACATTGATAGAACTCTGCCTGCACCAACCCCGGCTATTCCTGACCACTCTCCTGCCTGCTCCTCTGGTACATTGTCTCCCTGATTGTTCCTGACCTGGCCCATCTGACTATGCTCTGCCTGCTCCTTTGTACTTTGTCTGCCCGATGGTTCCTGACCCGGCCTCCCTGAGCACTCCACCTCACCATTCCTGACTACACTTGTCTGTATGCTTGTACTTTCCGTTATCAGTTGGAGGTTTGGTTTTGTTTATAATTGTGCGTTTTATATTTTTGTATAGCCTCTAATAAATTATATTGTTTACACCATACTTGAGCCTGCGTTTCCCTGTGTCAGCCCACACATCTCTGGTCATACCCGGATCCGTGACATTACACCAAGGCCAATCCTGACCAGAAGTGGCTGCACAGGGAAGCCATTTTGGCTTGTTGTGAAGGATGCATCCTGAGGAGGTTGTGTACTTGTCGCTGTTAGTCTTAGAATACAGAGAATATAGCAATCAGATTCTGAAGGAGTATACCAGGGATCACCTGCTAGAATGCATACAAGTTGCTCATTCACTAGTAGATCAGGGCACTGAGTTTTCTGAGGTGCAGCCAGGTTCCAGGTTTGTGCTGAGTTGGCTCTGTCCTGTACCCCTGAAAGCAGGGATGACTTTTTTTTCCACCATTTAGTGCAGATCAAGTGGAATCACTGGTATGGTTGTTGGAGGATGATCCAGATTGCTTCCTTGAGCATTATGCAGCTTGTCCATCACATGTGCTTGTGGATTGCATAAACGCAGTGCAGTCTTTGGTCAGACAGGCTACGTGTAAGCTAAGCTTTGTTCAACCGGTATTACAGACATGGTCAGATTTGTTACACCCAGCCTCAGTCAGCTTGCCAAAACCCAGTCCTGCTTCTAATCTATTTTTTCAAAGCTCTATTCCTGCATTCCCGACAGCACCTCCAGTTCCAGCCCAGTATACCCTGCCATCAACCACATGCGAGTACCCTGTTCCCACTCGCTGCACCTATCCTGCCTTTAACCCTGTAAAGAACTCCTCTGTAGCAACTGCTCCCTCCTCTGTTCCATCCTCCAGCTCTTCTCTGTCTTCAGCTGATCCATCCATTTACAGACCTGCATTTACTTACAGTGCTTCAGTAACTAAACCCAAGAAGAAGCGAAAATTCTTTCCAACCAGTACCATCTTGCCAGTATCTAAATCGGTCAGCCTGCCGTCTGAGAAACCGCCTTCTGTTACCGAGCCTGATGTTCTTACCCAGCCTGATGTTCCTACCCAGCCTGATGTTCCTACCCAGCCTGATGTTCCTACCCAGCCTGATGTTCCTACCCAGCCTGATGATCCAGCCTGATGACCCGGCGCCCGTGGTCCAGCCTGGCGCCCGTGGTCCAGCCTGACGCCCCGGTGCCTGCTGTCGTGCCAGGTGACTCGGTGCCTGCTGTCGAGCTTGGTGACCCAGTGCCCGCTGTTTTGCCAGATGACTCTGTGCCTGATATTCTGCCAGATGACTCTGTGCCCGCTGTCGTGCCAGGTGACTCGGTGCCCGCTGTCGTGCCAGGTGACTCGGTGCCCGCTGTCGTGCCAGGTGACTCGGTGCCCGCTGTCGTGCCAGGTGACTCGGTGCCCGCTGTCGTGCCAGGTGACTCGGTGCCCGCTGTCGTGCCAGGTGACTCGGTGCCCGCTGTCGTGCCAGGTGACTCGGTGACCCGCTGTCGTGCCAGATGACTCGGTGACCCGCTGCCCGCTGTTCTGCCAGATAACTCTGTGCCCGCTGTCGTGCCAAATGACTCGGTGCCTGATATTGTGCCAGGTGACCCGGTGCCTGCTGTCGAGCCAGGTGACCCGGTGCCCGCTGTCGAGCCAGGTGACCCGGTGCCCGCTGTCGAGCCAGGTGACCCCTTGCCCGCTGTTGTGCCAGGTGTCTTGGTGCCCGCTGTTGTGTCAGATGGCCCGGTGCCCGCTGCCCGGCCTGATGTCCCGCTGCCCGGCCTGACGTGCCTTTGTCCGCTGCCCGACCTGACGTGCCTCTGTCCGCTGTGTGGCAGGCGCAGCACTATGTAGTGCCTTGTGCGCTGTGGCATTAGAAAAATTATGCAAGTACTGTTTGTTTTGTTTGATTAGACTGACTTTACTCTGTAATTCCTTCAGTGCCGTTCTATGGATGCAGTAGGTTTAAAGAGCACACCGAATACTTTAGATAACTTCAATCTTCTTCATATAACACTGCTTACAATGGCTTGTTTCGTTTATCTTACAGTGGCTTATTTCATTCGTATTACAGTGGTTTGATTCGGTGGATTATATCGGTGGAACTACAAGTAAACACATACAACAGATTTTACACACAGATCTACCTGCACTGTTAAACAAGAGAGGAACACACAAGTGCATTAAATACCTATTTGGCCTTCTCTGCTTCCATAGAGCTTCTCTGACTGGAACTTTGTCTGTTTCCTCTTCTGTCTGATGAGCAAGTGACTCTAGAACAATCTAGCAGGGAGTTTTACACAGGCACAAATGTGAAACTGGCTGGGATTGGTTAAGGCTCTGTACAGTGTGAGGATGGCTGTGATTGGCTCACCTTGTACTGACTCTTAAAGGCATCTTTTCCTTTTCTGCTTCTGCTAACACAATGAATATATAAATGTCATATAACATTCAAAGACATAAATTACAGCAATGATTCTGCTTTTGGCTTTAGCATATGCACATATACACTGTACTGAGGTTATTGGCAGGTTTGGTGTACACATATATGTGAACCATATTAGCAACCTAGGACCGGTCTTAGCTGGCCAGCTACACGCTGCCCGGCCTGACGTGCCTCTGTCCGCTGCCCGGCCTGATGTGCCAGCTCCGGATTCCCAGCCTGCTTCTGGAAATCCTGTGTCCAGCAACCTGCCTTCCTGCATTCTCCTGCAAAAAGATAGGCCTATCAGCAGGAGACCCGGCCAGTCGCTTGATTCCGGCAGTGGGATGTCCAGCCAGTTACTGGACCCAGGCGGTGGAACATTTGTGCCATTACGGACTGTTTGGAGTGTCCTGAGGCTGCTCTTTGAGGGGGGGATACTGTCAGGAATGGACTCGCCACTGGTGGTGGGACTCCCCTGCCTTGTGGGCTGCAGTACCAGTGCTGGCCAGCGGGTGCTCTCAGCAGCCAGAATCTCACTCCTGCAGTCAAACCATCACCTGACGCTGATTGCAGGAGGTGTATTTAAGCAGGACCAGGCCTGCAATCAGGGCCTTGGTGTATTGTTCCCATGAGCCCCTGTGCCTGAAACTGATCCTGTCATCTGCTTGCCTTCCTTTTCCCTTTGCCTGACTCCTGACATTGATAGAACTCTGCCTGCACCAACCCCGGCTATTCCTGACCACTCTCCTGCCTGCTCCTCTGGTACCTTGTCTCCCTGTTTGTTCCTGACCCGGCCCGTCTGACTATGCTCTTCCTACTCCTTTGTACCTTGTCTGCCCGATGGTTCCTGACCCGGCCTGCCTGAGCACTCCATCTCACTAGCCCTGACTTCTCTTGTCTGTGCTTGTACTTTCCGTTATCAGTTGGAGGTTTGGTTTTGTTTATATTGTGCATTTATATTTTTGTATAGCCTCTGATAAATTATATTGTTTACACTATACTTGAGCCTGCGTTTCCCTGTGTCAGCCCACACATCTCTGGTCATACCCGAATCCGTGACAGATGGTCTACAGGTTTGGGTTTTAGAATCCATATCCAGAAACCTCTGCGTCTGACGTTTCATTAAACTTTGCCTGCAAGAAACATACTGGATTTTTATAATAGACACTTTGTCCCCAGGGGGTCTAAACGAGGAATTAGATGTTAACACTATCCTCTAATATCATTTTACTCCGCCCTATCTCATCATTTTAATTTTTACTCATTTTAATTTTTTTACCAATTTTTTTTTTTTTTTACTTTCATTTATTATCTTTTAGTTTTTATTTTCTATTAATTTTGTAATTTTTTTTATATCCCTTTCTTATTTTTTTTTTCAATTTAATATTTTATTTATTTTTCAGGTTACCATTTCATGTATACAAAAGCTAATAAAACAAACATCTTCATAAAAATATTTTCAATTTCATATATCCATATATCAACTTTACCACTCATCTAGTAAACTTTTACCCCTCTCCCTCACCCCTCCCACCCGACCCTCCACCCCTCTCGGCCCTGATTATGCATTTATCTTCAAATTTTCAATATTTCCTAATCCAAACTTAATATTACTTTAATGCTACAGTTATTGCACATATTCTAGGTATAGGCTTGATTTTTTTTTTACATTTTTCCCACTTCTTCCACCTTATACGGAAAACCTCCATTTTATCTTCCTCTATATGATAAAGGTCCTCTATTCTATAAGTCTTCTCTACTCTATCCACCCAGTTCTTTATTTTTGGTACTTCTTGTTCTCTCCAAAACTTGGGTATCAGGCCCTTCGCTGCACTCAAATAGTACAATAACCCAGATTTTTTATATTTTTTTTACTGAAAACTCGGTACCATATAGAAGACAGGTCTGTGGGTCCTTTTGAGATATTAATCTCCGCTATTTCTTGAATTAAACGCTCAATACCCCCCCAATATTCTTAAATTTTGTGACTCTCCCACCATGTGTGAAACATGTTACCTCTCCCTCCACATCCTTGCCAACATAAAGGTGAATTATCTCCACTTATTCTATGTGCTACACTCGTTGTTATATACCAGTGATGGCGAACCCGTGGCACGCGTGCCACAGCCGGCACGCCGAGCCTTATCTGTGGGCACGCCAGGAGAATCCAGCGGCGCGCTGTCTTCCCGGCTGTAGTGTGCGTGACAGCCGGGTCCCAAGTGCGCATGCACAAGAAGCAGTGCTGTTTGTGAATGGTAAGGCGGTACCTGGGACACATGACAGATCCCAGAAGCCGCCGGACCAATCACAAAGCGCAACGCTTCTCGCGCATGCGCACTGGGCATCCGGCTGTCCGACGAGGGCCCACACTACAGAAGCCGGAAAGACAGCGCGCGGCTGGATCGAGGAACAGGTAAGATAAAAAAAAAAACTCTGCGGAAGTAAGAGCGGGTACCTGTCAAATTCAGGTACCCGCTCCCCCTCCCTCCCCAAAGGTCTGCAGTCTCTGGTCATCTCTGTGCTGTCCGCAGTCTCTGGTCATCCCTGTGCTGTCCGCAGTCTCTGGTCATCCCTGTGCTGTCCGCAGTCTCTGGTCATCCCTGTGCTGTCCGCAGTCTCTGGTCATCCCTGTGCTGTCCGCAGTCTCTGGTCATCCCTGTGCTGTCCGCAGTCTCTGGTCATCCCTGTGCTGTCCGCAGTCTCTGGTCATCCCTGTGCTGTCCGCAGTCTCTGGTCATCCCTGTGCTGTCCGCAGTCTCTGGTCATCCCTGTGCTGTCCGCAGTCTCTGGTCATCCCTGTGCTGTCCGCAGTCTCTGGTCATCCCTGTGCTGTCCGCAGTCTCTGGTCATCCCTGTGCTGTCCGCAGTCTCTGGTCATCCCTGTGCTGTCCGCAGTCTCTGGTCATCCCTGTGCTGTCCGCAGTCTCTGGTCATCCCTGTGCTGTCCGCAGTCTCTGGTCATCCCTGTGCTGTCCGCAGTCTCTGGTCATCCCTGTGCTGTCCGCAGTCTCTGGTCATCCCTGTGCTGTCCGCAGTCTCTGGTCATCCCTGTGCTGTCCGCAGTCTCTGGTCATCCCTGTGCTGTCCGCAGTCTCTGGTCATCCCTGTGCTGTCCGCAGTCTCTGGTCATCCCTGTGCTGTCCGCAGTCTCTGGTCATCCCTGTGCTGTCCGCAGTCTCTGGTCATCCCTGTGCTGTCCGCAGTCTCTGGTCATCCCTGTGCTGTCCGCAGTCTCTGGTCATCCCTGTGCTGTCCGCAGTCTCTGGTCATCCCTGTGCTGTCCGCAGTCTCTGGTCATCCCTGTGCTGTCCGCAGTCTCTGGTCATCCCTGTGCTGTCCGCAGTCTCTGGTCATCCCTGTGCTGTCCGCAGTCTCTGGTCATCCCTGTGCTGTCCGCAGTCTCTGGTCATCCCTGTGCTGTCCGCAGTCTCTGGTCATCCCTGTGCTGTCCGCAGTCTCTGGTCATCCCTGTGCTGTCCGCAGTCTCTGGTCATCCCTGTGCTGTCCGCAGTCTCTGGTCATCCCTGTGCTGTCCGCAGTCTCTGGTCATCCCTGTGCTGTCCGCAGTCTCTGGTCATCCCTGTGCTGTCCGCAGTCTCTGGTCATCCCTGTGCTGTCCGCAGTCTCTGGTCATCCCTGTGCTGTCCGCAGTCTCTGGTCATCCCTGTGCTGTCCGCAGTCTCTGGTCATCCCTGTGCTGTCCGCAGTCTCTGGTCATCCCTGTGCTGTCCGCAGTCTCTGGTCATCCCTGTGCTGTCCGCAGTCTCTGGTCATCCCTGTGCTGTCCGCAGTCTCTGGTCATCCCTGTGCTGTCCGCAGTCTCTGGTCATCCCTGTGCTGTCCGCAGTCTCTGGTCATCCCTGTGCTGTCCGCAGTTCTGGTCATCTCCTGTACTGTGTCCGCAGTCTCTGGTCATCTCCTGTACTGTGTCCGCAGTCTCTGGTCATCTCCTGTACTGTGTCCGCAGTCTCTGGTCATCTCCTGTACTGTGTCCGCAGTCTCTGGTCATCCCTGTACTGTGTCCGCAGTCTCTGGTCATCCCTGTACTGTGTCCGCAGTCTCTGGTCATCCCTGTACTGTTAATTAGTTTGCACTACTGTACGAGTTGTTTTTTCTAAACCAAAAGCTCGATATTCAGGTTTCATTGCAGTGTTGGCACTTTGAAAGAAATAAGTTGGTTTTGGGTTGCAGTTTGGGCACTCGGGCTCAAAAAGGTTCGCCATCACTGTTATATACCATCTAGCCAAACACTTATAATTCATCTCAACCTCTCTCATATTTACATTTCCGTGAATTAAACTATATATTTTCTTTTGTTTTTCTTCATCTATTTTTATTCCTATATCCCTTTCCCATTTTTCTATAAATAGTGGTCCTTTAATAGTGGTCCTAACCTATAAATAGTGGTCCTTTTGAAATCCAATGCTTCCCATCTCTTCGTGAATCTACTAAGTGCTCAAAGGGGTTCCAATCTTCTTTTTTCTTAACGGCTTTGGGAGATTCCCTATAAAGTGTTTCAGTTGACCATATAGCCATTCGTCCATCCTGGAAAATATTTCCCCCTTACTTTCTAATTCACTAAGTGTACTTATTTCCTCTCCCTTCCTTATATCTCTTAATTGGACATCTTTCTTCTTTATCCACTTCTCTGTGATACTTTCCTTACCTGGTGGAAAAAAACTCAGTGGATCCTAATGGCATTAACAGTGAATTATATTCCCATCCTACTTGTTTATGCAAAGCATCCCAGACTCAGAACATTAAGTGTAAACAAACTTGTGTTTTCTGTTAATCCACGATATTGAGGGGGTATCCAAATAATTCTACTTAAATTTGTGTGACTTAGAGTGTTTTCTATTTTTACCCAACTATTCTCCTGTGCATTAAATGTCCATTCCTAAATTCTCGCCCAAATTACTGAGTTAAAATATCTTTTCAGGTCTGGCACTCCCAAGCCACCTTTGTCTTTTTTATCTCTACTCAGAATTTCATAACTTATTCTAGACTTCTTACTCCTCCATATAACTGGTATCATTTGAAATTTGTATAAGATTTTTGGAACAACTATCATTTTTATCAGATTTATCTGTCCCACCCATAACTGACATCCCCATCCTAGTTACTTTATTTCATCCTTAATCTCATTTAATAACGGGATGTAATTTATTCTGTATAAATTTGTGAATGGTACGGCGTCTTCTGGGACACATGACAGGTCCCAGAAGGCGCCGGACCAATCACAAAGCGCAAAGCTTCTCGCGCATGCTCACTGGGCACCCGGTTGTCAGCTGGGTGTCAGGGACCGCCGCGGCTCCGTCCCCGGCGCATGCGCACTAGCGGCGGCTCACGCCGGGACACAGGCACCAGATCCCGGCTGACAGGAGGCCGCGCATGCGCAGTAGGAGCCGCGGGCGCGTCTCGGGTGGCCAATGACAGCCCGGGGGCGCGTCCTGGGCGGCCAATGACCGTGCAGGGCGCAATATTTAAAGATGCCCTGCACGGTCACAAATTGCCGCAAGGTCTGACCAGTTATCTGAAGTTTCCTGTGCCCTGTGATTAAAAGACCCGGATTGTTTGACCTTCTGCCTGCTCCAGCCCTGACCCGGATTATCTGACTACGCTGCCTTCTCCTGTGTTTGACCCGGATTGCCCCTGACAACGCTGCCTTCTCCTGTCCCGACCCCCGGCTTGTTTGACCATTCTGCGGACTGACTCCGGTAACTGACCCTGCGTGTGACCTGACCACTCTCTGCCTGCCGTCTCTGTACCTCGCCATTTCCCACGGTGACAACCGCCGGTTTATCCTGCCTGGTCCTGCCGGCCTCCTCACATCTGGCTCTATTCTGTCCTACTCTCATCCCCGGAGGCTCCCTCTGCCACTGGTGGTATTGCTCGGAGGTCGTGACCTGGTCCTGGTTCTGCTCCAAGTCCATCCCCACCATCAGGGGCCCTGGTGAAAACGCAGACCGGGACTTAGACTCCACGCTCCGGGTGATTCCGCCTAGTGGGCTGCCAGAGGTACCATCTGGCGGATCCGTAACAGTACCTTGCGGCCATGACAGAGTCAGAAAGAGGCCCGGCCTCCCTGGAGGATATCTGCCAGCATCTGGCAACCCTAACCCAAGCAGTCCAGACTTTCCATACTCAATGCACACACCTTGAGGACCGCATGGAGATGTTAGTCACCCTTACATCCCAGGCACAGAGCCAGAGTCCCGCAGCTTCTCCTGGGGAATCACTTGCTACCCCAGCTCCCGGAGCAGGGGCCGCACCCCCTACTCCCGAACCCCGCGTTCCCTTACCAGAACGCTTCCGTGGAGACCGAAGCCGCTTCAGGGCCTTCCGGAATGCGTGCATCTTTTTCTTTGACTTGCAGCCCCGCACATTCACCACTGAGACCGTCAAGGTGGGGTTTATAGTCTCTCTCCTTCAGGATGAGCCCCAGGATTGGGCTCATCGTTTGATGGAGAATCGCGATCCCCATCTTGATTCCGTGACTGAATTTTTTAGAGCCATGGCTATTCTATATGACGACCCTCAGCGAGCTGCTTCCGCAGAGACTACCCTGTACTCTCTGCGGCAGGGTCGCCGGGCAGCCGAGGAGTACGCGTCTGAATTCAGGCACTGGATGGGGGACACCCGATGGAACGATGCGGCATTATGTCACCAATTTCGCATCGGGCTATCGGAGTCACTCAAAGACGAGTTGGCATGGGTAGGCCTACCTGACTCCCTAGAGAAGCTAATCGAGCTGGCCATACAAATTGACCGCAGACTGAGAGAACGCCGGCTTGAACGAAGCAACCAGTGTCAAAGGGCGGCTTGGGTACCATCGAGGGGATTATTCTCGCCCACAGGAAGTACTACCCGGAGCTCGGATCCTGGGGACACCTCTGAACCCATGCAACTGGGACTGGCTCGGTCCACATTATCGGCCGAAGAACGTCAGAGGAGACGATCACAGAACCTCTGTCTGTACTGCGGAGAAGCTGGTCACCGGGTGCGCTCCTGTCCTGCAAAAAAGTGTAAGTCCACTTCTAGTTTTTTTCCTTTATCTGCAGAAAGGGGTGATCAGTCAAGTTATCTGGCAATACCTGTGTCTTTACAGCTCCCCGGAAGAACCTTGACGGTGACAGCTATCATAGATTCGGGGGGCATGTAGCTGCTTTATCGATCTCACGTTTACTCACCAGCAAGGAATCCCTCTCCAGACCAAGGAAAGGGGGCTGAACATCTTCCTTGCAGATGGGTCTAGCTTAAAATCGGGAGTGGTGGATCAGGAGACACCCCCTATTTTCACCTTGATGGCTGATCATCACCAGGAATTCCTCCGTCTGGACGCCATCGCGTCCCCCCTTTTCCCAGTCATTCTGGGGCTTCCTTGGCTGCGAGCCCATAATCCCCAGATTGACTGGGAGAAGGGAACCGTTCAGTTTCGGTCCACATATTGTCTGAAACGTTGCCACGTCTCAGGGTCCGTGGCCCCCCAATTACTCCTATGCATGGATGGTGATACAGATCTGTCCCAGGTTATTCCCCCGGCCTACCACAACTTTCTGGACGTGTTTAGTAAGCGAGGGGCAGACACACTTCCCCCACACCGATCTTATTACTGTCCCATAGACCTCCTACCCGGTCTGAAATTTTGTTCGGCCGTATTTTCCCTTTATCGGAGCTTGAGTCAGGAGTTCTGAGGGAATATATAGACGAAAATCTTCGGAAGGGGTTTATTCGCCCTTCCACGTCCCCAGCCGGAGCCGGGTTATTCTTTGTAGAGAAGAAGGACAAGACACTGCGGCCCTGTATAGACTACCGCGACCTGAATAGGATCACGGTGAAAAAACGCTACCCGTTACCCCTGGTTCCCGAGCTCCTCCAGAGGTTAAGGTCCGCTATGGTTTTCACTAAGCTAGACTTACGGGGGGCCTACAATCTAGTTCTTATCAGGGAAGGTGATGAATGGAAGATGGCTTTCCGTACGCGATTCGGACACTTTGAGTACCTGGTCATGCCGTTCGGGCTCTAACGCTCCGGCCACCTTCCAACATTTTATAATGACGTGTTTCGTGATTTCCTTGATATCTTCATGGTGGTCTATCTGGACGACATCCTAATCTTCTCTCCCTCACTTGAGGCTCATCGAAATCACGTGATGCTGGTGTTGGAACGTTTGCGCCAACACAGGCTATACGCCAAAGCAGACAAATGCTGTTTTGAACAGCATAAGATCACGTTCCTGGGACTGGTTCTCTCCCCCGTGGGGGTCGCGATGGACCCCCGGAAAGTCACGGCAATCCTGGATTGGCCGATACCCACCGATAAAAAGGGCGTGCAGCGTTTTATCGGGTTTGCGAACTTTTATCGAAAGTTTATCAAGAACTTCTCCGGTCTGGTCTCCCCAATCACGCAACTGACTAAACCGGGGATTCGCTTTTAAGTGGTCTACCGAAGCACAAACCGCTTTTGAAATTCTCAAGAAACTTTTTACCTCTGCTCCGATTCTCAGTCACCCCGATTCTTCTCTCCCATACGTGTTGGAAGTAGACGCCTCATAAAACGCGGTGGGAGTGGTTCTGTCCCAAAGGAACGGCACCAAGGAGCTACTACATCCTGTAGCGTTCTTCTCCAGGAAATTGACGCCTGCCGAGCGAAACTACGACATCGGAGATCGGGAGCTCCTGGCCATAAAGACCGCCCTGGAAGAATGGCGGTACCTGCTGGAAGGAGCTACACACCCCACCCTGATATATACCGACCACAAAAACCTGGAATATTTGAGGACGGCCAGACGACTGAAGCCACGTCAGGCGAGATGGGCTCTTTTTTTTTCCCGGTTTACTTTCCACATCACTTATCGACCTGGCTCTAAGAACACAAAGCCGGACGCGCTGTCCCGCATGTTTGAGGACCCTGACGATGCACCAAGACCTGACACGATCCTACCCTCCGGAAACTTCCTCCTGCTACAGACTGAACTCCGCTCCAAGCTTCTTGACGCTTCCGTGGGACTACCAGCGCCGCCTGGGCCGCCTCTCCTGAACCGTGAAGGGTTATTGTGGAAGGAGGGTCGGATCGTAGTACCCGAAGGAGTCCAAACCGTGGTCCTGGGCCACTGCCACTACCATCCGATGGCGGGCCATTTCGGAGTTACGAAGACCCTGGAACTTCTGCAGCGCTCATTCTGGGGGCCAAACATGGTCAAGGACTGCGAGCGCTACGTTCAGACTTGTGCTACCTGCCAGAGGAATAAACTCTCCAGAAGCAAGGCCTGGGGATTGTTGCGCCCGTTGCCAATTCCAAAGAGGGCCTGGCAAATGATAGCCATGGACTTCATTGTCGAACTTCCACCATCTCAAGGCCACACTGCCATATTTGTCATTGTCGATCGCTTCTCTAAGATGGCCCATTTCGTACCCCTGGAAAGGACACCATCAGCGCCGGAAACTGCACGAATATTTATCAAGGAAATAGTAAGACTACGTGGAGTTCCCGAGGATATAGTATCAGATCGGGGAGCCCAGTTCACTTCAAGGTTTTGGAAGGCCTTGTGCGAAGCATTGGGAATCAAGTTGTCACTCTTGTCTGCTTACCATCCCCAGACCAATGGGCAAACAGAGAGGACCAACCAAGTATTGGAGCAATACCTCAGATGCTACACGTCCTACAGGACGACTGGCTGACGCTGTTACTGTCTGCGGAGTTTGCCTACAACAACTCGAGCCACTCTGCTACGGGGCAATCCCCGTTCTTCACCAATTATGGTTACCATCCAACATTTCTTCCCGATCTCATGCCAGAAAGCTCAGTACCTGCATCTCGAGACATCCTAAATTTCCTTTCGACCAATAACAAAACAGTTCAAGAGGCCATCACGAAAGCCCAGGAGGACAGCAAGAAGGCATTTGACAGGAGGAGAAGGGGGGAACTGACGCTTCAACCTTGAGATTGGGTTTGGTTGGCTACTGCCAACTTGAAGATGCAGTGTCCATCAAGGAAATTGGGACCGAAATTTGTTGGCCCGTTCCAAATCAAGCGAGTCATCAACGAGGTGGCTTACGAACTCGAGCTGCCGGAGACTTTCAGGATTCACCCGGTGTTTCATGTGTCTCTTCTGAAACCGGCCGCACCGGACCCCTTCCCGAATTGAGAATCCAGACCCCCTGAGGCAGTCACCATAGATGAGCAAGAAGAGTACGAGGTAGAAACGATTCTCAGTTGCCGAAGGAGGGGAGGCCAGACACAGTTTTTGATAAAATGGAAGGGTTATGGTCCTGAGGAGAACTCATGGGAACCCATCCAGAATGTTCACGCTCCCAGGCTCATCCGGGAGTTCTTTCGTAGCCACCCGCGGTGGAGAGATCAGTGGGGCTCCCGGAGGGTGCCCGTGGGGGGGGGGCAATGTCAGGGACCGCCGCGGCTCCGTCCCTGGCGCATGCGCACTAGCGGCGGCTCACGCCGGGACACAGGCACCAGATCCCGGCGGGCCGCGGCTGACAGGAGGCCACGCATGCGCAGTAGGAGCCGCGGGTGTGCCTCGGGCGGCCAATGACAGCCTGGGGCGCGTCCTGGGCGGCCAATGACAGTGCAGGGTGTAATATTTAAAGATGCCCTGCACTGTCACAAATCGCCGCAACGTCTGACCAGTTATCTGAAGTTTCCTGTGCCCTGTGGTTAAAAGACCCGGATTGTTTGACCTTCTGCCTGCTCCAGCCCTGACCCGGATTATCTGACTACGCTGCCTTCTCCTGTGTTTTGACCCGGATTGCCCCTGACAACGCTGCCTTCTCCTGTCCCGACCCCCGGCTTGTTTGACCATTCTGCGGACTGACTCCGGTAACTGACCCTGCGTGTGACCTGACCACTCTCTGCCTGCCGTCTCTGTACCTCGCCATTTCCCACGGTGACAACCGCCGGTTTATCCTGCCTGGTCCTGCCGGCCTCCTCACATCTGGCTCTATTCTGTCCTACTCTCATCCCCGGAGGCTCCCTCTGCCACTGGTGGTATTGCTCGGAGGTCGTGACCTAGTCCTGGTTCTGCTCCAAGTCCATCCCCACCATCAGGGGCCCTGGTGAAAATGCAGACCGGGCACTTAGACTCCACGCTCCGGGTGATTCCGCCTAGTGGGCTGCCAGAGGTACCACCTGGCGGATCCGTAACACTGGGTGCCCACACTAAAGGGAGGACAACTCCGCAGAAGTGGGAGCAGGTACCTGTCAAATTCAGGTACCCGCTCCCCCTCCCTCCCCAAAGGTCAGCAGTCTCTTAGTCATCTCCTGTATTGTCCGCAGTCTCTTAGTCATCTCCTGTATTGTCCGCAGTCTCTGGTCATCCCTGCACTGTCCGCAGTCTCTGGTCATCCCTGCACTGTCCGCAGTCTCTGGTCATCTCCTGTACTGTCCCCAGTCTCTGGTCATCTCCTGTACTATGTCTGCAGTCCATTGGTTCAGAATATTTGTTTTCTTGTTTTTCACCTCTAAAACCTAGGTGCGTCTTATGGTCAGGTGCGTCTTATGGAGCGAAAAATACGGTAGTTAATTTTATACCTATATATTTTAATTCTCTTTCTTTCCAAACAAAGGGGAATTCCTCCTGTAACTTTTTTTTCTCTGTCTTTAAAAGGTTTATATTTAAAATCTCTGTATTTAGTTGGATTAATTTTTAGATTTAACACCTCGCCATATTCTTTTAAAGATTTAATTAAACATGGCATTGTTATCCTTGGGTTTTCTACATAGAACATCATATCGTCTGCATAAGCAGCCACCTTATGCTCAGTCTCTCCTACCCAAATTCCTTTTATATCTATATTATTCCTGATGGTAGCCAAGAGCTATTCCAGAGATAGTACATATAACAGTGGAGACAAAGGGCATCCCTGTCTAGTTCCGTTCTGCATCCTAATGTATTCTGATAACCCCTATTAACCGTGATTGCTGCCGAGTGTTGACTATATAATTTCCCTATCCATTCCCTCATTCTAGGTCCCATTCCCAGCACTTCCAAAGTATCCAACATAACTCCCCAATTTACTCTATCAGATGCCGAAAAGGCATTTATCGAAAGAACCCCCACCGGTGTTTTTTTCCTTCCTACTTTTTTGTATAAGACACAATGATCTTAATCCGTTGTCTCTACCCTCCCTCCCTGGGACGAACCCTACTTGATCTATATGTATCCATTCCGGCATTAATACTTTCAGTCTATTTGCCAAAACTTTTGCATATAGTTTAGTATCTATATTTAATAAGGAAATTGGTCTATAGCTTGATCAGTGAGTGACGTCTTTGCCTTTCTTATGTATGAGTACCACATGAGCTTGTAGGGATTCCCTTCTCATTTCCATCTCTCCTTCCAAAGCATTCATATATGTCCTCAATTTAGGTCATAATATTTCTTCATATTTTTTATAATATCTCACTGTGTATCCGTTGGGTCCTGGACTTTTCCCAGCAGCAGTACTTTTTATTGCTCTGTGTATTTTTTCCTGAGTTATTGGTATTTCAAGAGATTTTAGCTGTTCGTCACTTAATTTCAGCAATCCCGCCTTTTTTATATATGCCTGTCTCCTTTCTGTTTTTCTTCCTGCTCTCCTATGGTACCATGGGGTTTAATATTATATAGTTTAATATAGTATTCTTTAAACACTTTTACTATATTTTTAGTTGAATACACTAATTCTCTTTTGTTATCTCTTATTTTCTCTATATAATTCCTAGATTTTTTTCTTCCTCTGAGCTCTCATTAAATACTTTCCTGGTCTATCTCCCCATCTATACCACTCAATTCTGTTGTACACTATCTCCTCTTATCTTTTTTCAGGGAATTATTTAATTCTTCTCTTTTTATTTATCTTCTGCATTATCTCTTTTGTTACTCTATTTTTATGTATTCTCCAAGTATCCACAAGTTGGCATTGAAATAGCATCTTTTTTAACCTTTTCAAAGACCTACTACTCTCTCTCTGCACCGGAGAGGCCACATCATCTGTGGGTCCATACCAAAATTGAAATCTCCTGCCACAATCAGATTACCTTTTTTAAAATCCATTAATTTCCTCAAAACATTTTTTTAATATACCTCTAGTTTCTTATTCGGGCAATCAATATTTGCTAATGTACACTCTTTCCTGCAGTCTTCCCCTCAAAAACAGGAATCTCCCTTCCAGATCTACCAATCTATCCTCCACCTTAAACCTTGTGTTTTTTGCGAATCCTATTGCCACACCCTTTGCTTGTTTAATTGGGGAGTCTGCGTAGAACCACTCTGGATAATATCTAGACTGTAGCTTCACATTATTTTCCTGTACTAAATGTGTTTCTTATAGGAACACCACTGAAGAGAATCTATGCTGTAGTTCTTTGAGTATCCTAAATCTCTTCCCCGGACTATTTAAACCTTTAACATTATAAGTCACAAAATGAATCTCTTCCATTCTTTTCTCACTTCCTCTCATCCTTATTTTCCCTTCTCCTTTCTCACTCTCTTCTCCTTCTCTTCCCCTTTGTTCTCTAAAGCTTCTCCAGACTAATTTACCCCTTATTATCCTGCATAATCTCAGGCCGCCCACACCCCCCACACCCTTTTAGGCCTTTAATTTGCCTATGAATCATTTATGGTCAATGTCCCACCTCTGATTCTACCATAGAGTGGAGCTCTGACCATATACACCTCACCAGTTTGAGTGTCTCCTCCCTCCGGTGTCCCACCATATCCTGATCTCTCAAAAAAAAAAAGAAAAACAAAAACAATAGTCTAGGGAAGATGAGGAGCGGGCAAAGAGAGGAGAGAAAAAAAATAACACCCACGGTATTCCCCCTCTCCGCCCAACCCCTCCACTCTCTATTCCTAATTTCCAATTTCAGGTGGCCCTCCTTCTCTCTTTTCCTATGTCACCTGTCTCTCCTTCATCTTCCTCCCAACCTGGAATAACTATTTTCTGTATTTCTAGTCTCTCACAGAAGTTTCTTAAATCTTCAGGAAACCTCAATCTTGCTGATATACCATTTTTCCAATCGATTAAACAGGCTGGAAATCCCCATCTGTATTGAATGTTCTGCTTTCTCATTTGTTCTAGTAATGGCTTCAACATTCTTTTTCTTAATGTCTCTGCTGCTAGATCTGCAAATATTTGTATATTTATTTCACCATATTTTATTATTGCTCTTCCTGTTATCTTCTTCCAGATCTTTTCTTTATCTTGATAGTAATGAAATTGTACAATTACATCTCTCAGGTTTCCCTTTCTTCTATCTTGCTGTTGTAATCTTCTGATTCTATGAGCTCCATCAATTTTAAAGGGCTCTAATGCAGATCTATCCATTACTATATCCAACATTTCTTTTACTGTTTCCATCAGATTTTCTCCTTGGGGAGACCATGTATTCTTAAGTTGCATCTTCTGTCACCATTTTCCTGATCTTCTATTTTGTATAGCAGATTTCTTTGTTCCTTCTCTCCTTTCCGTCATCTGTTTTTCTAATATCTGTATGGCTTGGGCATGTTTGTCTATTTTTTCTTCCGTCTCTTCCACTCTAGAAAGTATCTGCCCCAAGTCATTATGAAGTTTCGCTATTTCTTGTTTTATGGATTTTTCTAGTCCTTTTAACATTTTTGCTATTTCTATTTTAGTGGGCCACTGTGTGCTCCTTTCTTGTTCTCCTGTGCTCTCCCGAATCTCCATTTTTTCCTTATCTCCATCTTCTGTGATTTGGCTAATATTAGCCATTCCTAGAGATATTCTAAAACACTCTCCCTTATTATTTTCAATCTCACCTCCTCCATTTATTCCTGATTGTCTCTCCGGTGTCCCTTTTTCCTTGCTGGGATATACATTTCTTAATTGTACTTGTTTGGGAGACCTTTGCCCCTCCCCTTTTTGTTGATTTATTCTTCATATCCTTTTCCTTTTTCTCTACTCTCTCCTCCTACAACCTCCTTCCCTCCCTGCTGAATCCCAAGGGATAAACACTTAAACGTTCAGCTCTTCAAAGGAAATATCCTTTAAACTTTCTTATCTTCTCCCTCTCTATCAAAGTCCACAACTCCTTCAGCTTTTTTTTTTTTTCTTTTTTTTTTTCCTTTTTAGTTTTTCCTCTTTCCACTTCTTACTTAATAATTTCTTTTTTACTGGGAACCTTCTATATGCATCTTTCCCCTATTAACTATTGCACAGTTCCAGTTCATATTCCAGTATATTTGTGACAATACAGTTCATCGGCCATTCTCACTCACCCTCTTGACTCCTTTTTCCTCCTTGGCAGGTGAGGCCAGGGGGATTGCAAATTTCAGTGTTCCCTCAGCAGGCACTTTCGGGGGGGCTTCTTTCATGTTTCCCCGCAGGGTCTCCGTGTCTCCCACAGCCTTCAAATGCATGGGAGGGGAGAGTTGGCGTTTCCTCCATTCCTGATACCGGCTGGCTTTCTCCTCTCCTCCCAGTACTCCCCTGTGCCGGGTCACATGACCTCCCAGCTTCCTCCTGGCTCCACTCTGGCTGCAAGGGATCTCCGCTCTCCTCATCCAGCTCAACTCCGTCTGTCCCCGCAACCTTACTCCACACAACAGTAGAGCCTGTGGGACTCACACAGCTCCAGGGGGGCTTGTCCAGGTGAGCTATAGTAGGGGTTCTTGCATGGATTCCTCTGGGATATTTCCATTCATATAGTGGGACCCTGGAGGTGTCTGGTGTCGGGAGATCTCACATTGATCTCTCGTTTGGCGCCATGTTCAGGCTCCTCCTCGATCAGCTGTCATCCCTTTCTTATAATACTATTTTTAAAATACAATTTTTTCTACTTTTTAATTTTATGACAAGTATTCGCATACATATTCTATTTTATTCACTAAATTATTCCATTATTTTTTCATCCTTTTTCCCATATTATGTCTTTTCCATATTCATGTGTTTATTTCCAAACATCATGCGTTTATTATCATATCAGTGCATCATCCTCCCACCTATTTTGTATTTACTATTTTTTTGTTTACTAAATTTAATTTTTTTTTTCCATTTTTGAATATTACACTCATTAATATACTCCTTTTATATCCATTATGGCACCCCAGGGAGGATTATGCATAGATTTATAATGATGTTTATTAATATGTTCATATTATATACATATGTATATTTATATTTCTGTATGTATGATTTTCTATGTGATCCAGAATTCATATAATTTACACCACTATATATGACCCTATAATAACTCCAATTACATACTTTTTTTTTTTTTTTTCTTTTTCATTTTGTCTATTTTTTACTTTTAATTTCTAGTTTTTATTTATTTTTATTTATACTTTTGTTTTTATTCCTATATTTATCCATTTTTATTTCATTTTTATATTCATATTTTTATATTCATATTTTTCTACATTGCTTTTTATCATTTTTTTTTTCATTTTTCATCTTTTTATTCATTTTTTCTCATTCTTATCCTTTTTTTTTTTTTTTTTTTTTTTTAACATCATTTTAATTCTTCCCCCACTCCCTATTTTGGTAATGATTGTCGTTTTTTTTTTTTCCCCTACTACTGTTTGTTTTTTTGTTTTTTTCCCCCACTTATGTTTTTAATTGTAAGACCCACATGTTCCTCATCACTAACTCACATTTTTCTAATTATACTAATTGTTATTGCCGAATTGTTTCTCAATTAAGGCACATTAGCCATTATAAAAGGAATGGTCATTCTGCCATGTCATTCCCCTGCTTGAGAAAGGAGTGCGCTTCCGCCACTAGAGCCGAGCACATGGTCCGAAACGCGTCCTGGTCAGTGACGCCATCACGCCTACTCCGGCGTTGCGGTTCAGCGCGCATTCCAGCTGCCATCTTGAGGAGTACGTGCATGCCGGCCGGCTCCACATCTGTCTCCCTCCTGAACCACGCTCCCTACCACTGAGACGCGGACAATACAGACAGGCACCAGTGACAGCCGTTCCACATGGTGTTTCTACACCACAATGCCCTACATGCTTTTATTACTCTACTGCCATGTGAGTGTTCCTACTTTTTAGTATACATTAAAGTGGTCTGCTGCACTTAGAGGCGCTTGTTCTTCTCTCCTTACTACAGAGTCTGCTACAGTACTGCATAGAGATTACACTTAGTGCCACCCCCCCCCCACCCCACCCCCCCTTATCCAAGACACCCGGACTATTTCTAGCACTACTAGACTTTTCGGACTTTGGTCCAGTATTTGCGCTGATTATCATTACTTTTGTAATTGTTAGAATGATGGGTTATCATAGATTTATTGGCATTTGTTGGTCATGAAGTTGTTCACTATATCTTACTGCCTACCTCATTCATGTACTCTAACTTTCTATGATTCTGTTTTATAAGACAGGTTTTTTTTACTTATGTGCCTTTTTCTTGATGTATACTATACTTCATGAAGTGGTGCTGTTTTTGTTGTCTATCTCCTAATAAAAACATTTGTAAACCTATATAAATCCTGTAAAATAATATAATAATAAACAAAGGAAACTTAACTTGCATTTCTAACACACTCCAAGCACGCAGAAGTAGCTCGGGGAGAATATGATGGCTGCCAGTGAGGTATGCAACTGCTAAATCACTGAAAGGAGGAGTTGCCTATTTTCTAGAGTTTGAGGATTGAGTCTTATCATAATTTCAATTTCTAATTGGTTTTACTGTAAATGGAATTTTAATTATATCAATAAATTGAACATGTTAGAAAATTTTCTAGTCATTGCTGTGCGCCTATAAAATCCCATAACCTCTCTTCAACTACATATAATTGTATAGGGATGTGGTACAACACTTTGTCTGTCAAATACTTGCCGTATCTTTATTTTTAATCACCTTAGGAAAATATACAATAAGTGACTATTCAATTTCTATTTAGTAACCTGTCTTGTTTGATCTGTTCCCATGTAAGTGTGCATTTGTCTTTACAATAAATTTGATTAACTTAAAATAATACGTTATGGAAGCACTTTTTCTTGTCTCCCTGGGAGTGCTGTGAGCTGGCGTTTTTTTTTTTCTGGACCAATGGATCCTTGGCAGGATTCTGTGCGCTGGCTGATTTCTGTGTCCAAAGGTGAAATCTATTACCACCGCTGAACAGTATGGTCCACCAGTGAGGGGAGTATCATCCCTACATCGCCATTTGGGATCCACTTAAAGGGCCCCTGCAGTGAGTGTCCCCAAAGCCTTTTGGCCCCTTGGGGTCTGGGTGCGGAGTCATTTTAGCTTGTGTGGGATTCAGTAATCATTTACCTATCCACGTTGGTTTTTTTTTTTGGGTGCATTTTTGTTGGGTGTTTTTTCACATGGACTTTGACGCATTTATGCTATTTTTTAGTCACTCTATTTATTTCTTCATTGTGTTATTGTATTGTACGGTGCACAGTAATACATTCATTTGGTTTCCCTGTGCGTTTGTATCACCATTTTCTGTTTTATACTAGTTGCACTCTATATATGTTTGTCACATTTATTTATGGTATTTATATGGTCTCTTATTAGTCGTTTTATGTCACATGGCCTTTTGATACACATTGTGTTATGACCCTTTAGTCGCATGGTCACATGTTTTGGCCTCACTGTGTGTTATTGTCCATTCTTCTGTGATAAGTGATTTGTCCACCTTTTTTCTTTCAACTCTTTTTTTTTTTTATTAAGGTTTTCCAAGTCAATTACAGAAAAAAAGTAGTTGAGTGTAACAGTAGACATAAGAACATCACATATTATCCAAATTATGCAGAGTACATTCAGCATTTAAAGAACATTATCTTATATAAACCAGAACATAGCAGTGCTCACTTCATTACCCAAGCTGGCATATGTGAAAATTTTATCCAATACAAATAAAGTTGAACAAGATACAAGAACAAAAAAAGAAAAACCATAAAAACAAAAAAAAAGAAATAAAAAGAGGAAAAAGATCAAAAGAAAAATATAGAGGTTCAACATATCCAACAGAATTCAGCAAGACTCCAACATCCTTGCCATATTGTCCCTTACTCTTATAGATCAGAGATTTTGAATAAAGTGTTGCCATTTAACTTCAAATACCTTTTGATTTGAAAGTGCGTAGGCTCTCTCATTCAGATAGTGGGAGTGTACTCTATTAATCATCTCCAAAATAGGAAGAGATGTAGAAGATTTCCAAGCTTTAGTAATAGTTAGCCGAGCAGCTATTAGAATGTGGGCAAGAATTGTTTGAAACTGAGCAGAATATAATTTCAATGTAATATTTAATAATGCTAAATGAGGATTGGGATATGTCTGTACTCCTGACACCCGAGAGATTAAAGCAAAGATATCACTCCTGAATTCCCGTATATTTGCACATTCCCACAAAACGTGCAGTAAGCTTCCAACCTTGCCACAAGCCCTCCAGCAGGAAGGTGATGCATCGGGGTATATTTTTGCGATTTTATATAGGGTGCGATACAGAATCTTAACAGAGCTGTCCCAGTGGTTAGTACACTTCGAAAGGTTGATATTGCAAGACCAAGCTGCTTGCCACTCTTCCTGAGTGAAGTTTCTCCACAGCTCCCTTTCCCACTTCTCAACGCATGCTATCACGGAATTGTCAGAATCCTACTGCAAAAATCTATAAAAGCCCAGCAGGGTTCGATAATGAATGCCAAATCTTAGCATCCACTTCTACATCCAAGCTATAATTGGTGCCCATGTAGGCCCTAATCTGAAGAAATGGGTATATATTGCCCCGTCGGTAAACTCGGAATAGCCTGCTTCTCTCAGGGCTTTTACAGTGAGATTGGGAATAAGATGTTCATAGGTAGTTAACGGTATGTCTGGCTTAATTGTAGCAGTGCTTTTGGTATATTTATAGGGAGTGCACAGGATTTAGTAACATTAAGTTTGTAGTAGGAGATGTTGCTAAACATTTGGAGTGTAGAGGAGACTGCTGTTAAGGAAGTCAATGGGTCCGTTATGGTAAGTATCACATCATCTGTGAAGAGGCCAATTTTATGAGTAGTTTGTATACCCGAAATCAAGGGGTTCGCTCTAATTGAAGTCGCTAAGGGTTCCATCACCAGAGAAAATAGGGGAGAGGGGACATCCCTGTCTGGTTCCATTTGTGATAAGAAGGGGGCCTGACAAGGCATTGGATGTAAAAACTTGTGCGGAAGGCACTGTATATAGTGCTAAAATAGCTGATTTGATATAGCCATTGATATCGAAATTGTAAAGAGTGGAGTCAAGATACTGCCAATGAACTCTATCGAATGCCTTTTCAGCATCCAATGCCAGGAAAACAGTTTGCGATTTATGCAATTCAGTAAGTTGCAATACTAAGTACTCTGCGCTTGCCATCTGCTGCTTGCCTACCTTTAACGAACCCTACTTGGTCTGATTGGATAAGAGAAGGAGTCACGGTTAACAATCTGCTAGCTAGAATTTTAGCATAAATCTTAAGATCCGTATTGAGTAAGGATATTGGGCGGAAATTTTGGGGGCAGTCTGGGGATTTCCCCAGTTTTAGGCAAGGTGACAATTGCTTTAAGCATCTCTAAGGGAAAAGTATTATTTTGTACCGCCTGCAAGAACACCTTAATATGCGGTAATAATATATCTTGAAATTCTTTGTAGTATTCTGCAGCAAACCCATCTGCCCCAGGCGACTCTCCCTTTGGTAATGCTTTAATTGCAGCTACTATCTCAGTTGATTTAGAATATCCAGCTTAGCCTTTTCCAATTGCGGTAAGGAGATATTCGCTAAAAAATTATTGATAAGGTCAGGGGTAGGTTGAGGTGTGTGGGAATCATCTTTCAGATTATATAATTGAGTATAGTAGGTCCAAAAGGCTGCTGCGATTCCATTGGGATGGAAGACCTTTTCCTGAGATTGAGGGTCTATCAGCGAGGGGATTTTAGTCTTAGCCTGTTTGACATTTATATAGGAAGCCAGCAGTTTTCCAGCTTTATTACCTTGGGTATAATAATTAATTTTGTCCCTTCTGAGGAATTTTTCGTGTTGGAGTAATAGGATTTTTTTAAGGGCTAATCTATTAGTCTGTAATTCCTGTAATACCGTAGGAGGGAGACCTCGTTTATGTTTAGATTCTAAGCTAGCGATCTTAGAAATCAGTTCTGACATGGCCTTTTGTCTACGGTGTTTCTCCCTAAAGGCTATCTTGTAACACGCCTTGACAGAATGTCTTATGTGCACACCCTAACATTAAAGACATCTGCATCTGAAGAGGCATTGATATCGAAATACTCCTGCAAAGATTTAGAAATGTATGTGCAAGTATTGGGGTTAGTGAACATAGAAGTGTCATTACGCCACAGGAATACCAGTGAAAATCGCAATGACTCCTCAATACTAATAGAGATAGGCGCATGATCTGACCAGGTTATAGGATGAATTGTTGCTTTAGTAACATGTAGTTGTATATTGGGTAAAAAGTAATACTAGTGGGTACGTGGCCAAGCCGTGAGTCAGGATGGCTGCTTGATCGAGGAGTTCCCGCCGGCCGGTTCCTGCATTGCCGCCACACAGCGCGGAAGGGTGAGACATCTCCCCTTAAGTATGGGGAAGAATGATAGGACATCCTCCGGGGCCAGATCGCAGTCCCCACGGTCTCAGAACACGCAGGGGAGGCATATAAAGGTGCTCTTCCGCTCCCAGCAGAGAGATGGGCAGCAGCCACCTCCCTCTCCAGCTTCATTCCCCTCTCCCCCTCCCTCTGCAGCCACAGACACAGGCTGCTCTACAAGCACAGCCGCATATGCTGTGCTGGACACAGTGCCACAGCTGGACTCTTCACCTGCTACACAATCCCTATCGCTGAGGGATCTCCAGGCTGTGGCAGCTGATATAAAATCTACTCTGACCACCACATTAACCACAGCCCTTAACGATTTGAGGGACGATATCCGATCAATGGGCACAAGAGTGGAACGGGTGGAGCTGGCTACCAGGCAGAATCAGGCCGCCATTGCAGTTATACAACAATCTGCGCTGTATGTATTGACTATTCGAGAATTTTATAGACATATCGAGGATTTAGACAATCGTGGACGCAGACGCAACATTAGGGTCCGTGGCCTTCCTGAATCGGTGGAACATTGTAATGTCCCTAAAGCGGTAGTAGCCATCTTTAACGACCTCCTTGGTCACCCACCTTCAACCATGATTGATTTTGAATGGGTGCACCGGGCGACTCGTCCTAGAGGGGGAGAAGGAGACCCTCCCAGGGACATAAAATGCTGTCTTGTAAGTTTCCTGCTTAAAGAGGATATCCTCAAATGTGCTAGGGGGAGAAGACATCTTTCCTATGAGGGGGCAGAGAAACAGCTATATCAGGACTTATCTAATCTGACCCTGCGGCAAAGGCGGGCGTTGCGCCCCTTACTGGACACTCTCTGCTCACGCAATATCCCCTACAGATGGCGGTTCCTGTTTTGCCTTTCTGTACAAGCGAATGGCCTCAACCTACGAGTCCCTGAAGAATTACCACTTTTTTTGTTCTGCTTTGGATATTCCTCTGATTGCTTTACCTGACTGGTATGGGTCTATGAGTTTGCCGCATATCCAAGATACGAGAGCTGAGGACAGCGCAACAGATGGGCTAGGCCTTGCTCAACGAAGGCGCCAGACGATCCCTTTGACTCCTCCACAACTCCCTGCAGGGGGCTCCATGGCCACTTCCAGTCCGACGGCCTCCCCCGCACACAGAAAGCCTCAGCACGAGACCGAACGGTCCGCTACACAAGCAGACTCCAGACTTTCAAGTTTTCATGATGGCACGTGACTGGCCAGTCACTTCGAGTAGGTCCTTACCGTCCTGCCCCAACAGTTCCTGTCGCCTCTCTACAGTTGCTCCAGCGGGCATTACTCTTTCACGTTGCTATGCCACCTCCCCAGGTTATTGTCTTGCAAATGTTAGCCCATAGTTCGGGAGGCCTGTTTATTGTTGGTAGCCTGTGAACACCCCATCGGCCTATGGATTCTCCTTAGCCTAACAAAGGGACGCATACTGATCATGCCACAGACATCGGTGCCTTTCGCATTACGGAGCTCTCTTCCAGCGTTATTTCGATTACTGATCAGGAGCGGTCTTGCTTCAACGGCAGGTCTCTCTCTCCTTCCAGGTATCCGGTCTACCTCTTACCTTGAGTTCCTCATGTTCCCGTACGGCGAAAACTTTCAGGAAGGCCGGCTCCTTCAAGTGTCTACTGTACTGTTATTCCAGGCTGTGACCCTACTACATATGAGGTGGTTCTGCTTTTTGGGGTCTGTGTAGCTAAGGGGGGTTGCTTCTGTTTATGCTTTGGAAATGTGCCTCATATGGAGCCCTTGGCTGCACCGGGTTTTTTACTGAGTACTGTACTGTCTATGGGAATTTGATGGGGGACGCATGCTTTCGGGGGGGGGGGATGGGGTTGGAGGGGGAGAGATATCTCACAATGTGGCAGCCGGGGAATTGACGGTGGTATTACTACACTTTAAAACAACGCTGCGTGGACGAGCATCGCCTCTGCGCACTCCGAGTGAGGCCGCGCGGAGCAGGTTGGTTTGCCCCCTTGTGACCCGCTTCTATTTAAGGATATATGATGGAGGTTGATTTTGGGCTTTCTGCATCCCTCCATTCATAATAGCCTGTCCCCTCGACCCTTTGGTCCCCTTCCCTTTAACGCTGGTTTTGCGAGAGGTGATGCTCGTCCCCTCGGATGTCATAGGGGTCTTGTAGACTTTATGCCATACAACGGAATATTTAGCTGAGCACATTCTCATTGGGTAATAGGCCGAGGGTTGAGCCTAGGGCTCCCGAAAAGCTCGGATGCCTGCAGCTGGGGTCTAATGTGTTCTTAGTTTTTTCTCCTTACCTTGGTGTTTGTATTGAACTTTTTCTATATGGAATTTGTTGATGTGTTATATTATTGCTTTTTTAAATCGATAAGCCTGTAATACTCTTTAAGGCCTTTCACAGATCCACCACATAACATGTCTTACTTGTATGTACTAATCTCGTGCAGATATACTTTGCTTCGTCCCCACGCAGGTTTAGTTAACTCCCGGGTATTCTCTCATTGCATCTAGTGGAAAACTCTTGGCCTGGAATCCCGTAATTGCTGTCCCACTTGGTCAACATGTCCTCCGCGGGCACCCATGTATGCCTCATGGCTTGTCAACTGTTGGAGATACCCGGGGATCTTCCCCTCTTATTTAGACCTCCAAATTAAACGGTAATACAGGCTTCCCTTCTTCTGTTCTCTTCCTCCCATACGTGGACTAGCAGGTCTTCTCCTCAAGCCGTATAGTACTTTCCCCCTTCTCTTCTTTCTTTTTTTTTTTCTCTCTCGGGAGTTCCCCTATCTCTTCTTTTTTCCTTGCTTTTTACCCCCTCTGCTTCCCTCCCTTCTCTCCCACTCCCTCCCTCTCCCCCTCCCTTTTTTTCTCTCTTTCTATCTCTCCGCATGTTTGAAGTTGTGTCACCGGGCTTATACGAACCAGTTCCGCAGTCATGCCCTCTCCCGCCTTAAAGCGGGACTGCTGTCCTTTAAAAATTATTTCACTCAATGTTAAGGGTTTGAACACTCCCGAAAAGCGGTCAATGTTGCTTTCTTATGCGCACAAGCAAAAGGCGGATATAGTCTTTCTCCAGGAGACGCGCTTTCGCCAAGACTCCATTCCTAAGCTTTTTATCTTCCGATACCCTACTGTTCTTCATGCTACCAATCCACTGGCTAAGTCGAAGGGAGTAGCTATCTTGTTCGCCAGACATCTCCCTTTCGTGATACAGGACTCCCTTGCTGACCCGGAAGGCAGGTATCTGTTTGTAAAGGGCTCTTTTTCTAACAGACCCATCACACTTTCTAACATTTATGCTCCTAATACCAAGCAGGTTACGTTGATGCGCTCGCTTGCTACTGCCTTGGCTGATTTTCAATCAGGTGTGTTGATACTGGGGGAGGACTTGAATGTTCCTTTAAGCCCATTGCTAGATTCCTCCTCGGGTAGTTCGTTCTTGCCTTTTAAGGCCCTCAAACAAATACACATGCAATTGCAACACTTGCAATTACATGATTCTTGGCGCACACTCTACCCTACTGTCAAGGATTACACGTTCTTTTCTCCGCCGCACAATAAATACTCTAGGATTGATTATTTCTTCCTATCGCAATCGGATCTCCCATTCCTCCATGCTGCTTCCATAGAGCCGATGGTTCTTTCCGATCACCACCCTATAACCATAACTTTGCGGCTCCCGGAGAAACTTGCCCGCTCAAAATTATGGCGCTTAGATGCTTCGCTGCTTGTGGATTGTGCTATCGAGCAGGAGATTCGCTCTCAACTGAGTGAATACTTCTCTTTAAATGGCTCTTTGGATACTTCTCCCCTTACGCAGTGGGAAGCCCATAAATGTGTTATCCATGGTTGCCTCATAGCGGCGGCGACGAGGCGTAAGAAAGACAGACAAACGCTTGAAGCTACTCACAGATGAGATATACTCTCTGGAGAGAGTACATAAACAGACTCTGGCTGCGTCGACTCTTTCGGAACTCATGAATACCCCTTTACAACTTCTCACTGAGCTGGGCAAAGTGGTCAAGAAAAGATTCATTCTCTCCTAAAAGCTAAAAGCAGGAGGTTTCTTGCTACAGCCCTCCGCGAAAAACGATCAAATATGACTATACATAAAATAAGAGGTCCTGACGGCGCGGTGGCCACGTCCAACCCCGATTATCGCCTCTCATTTTGAACGTTTCTATAAATCCCTTTACAATCTCCTGCCGGAATGCCCCCCGGTGCATACCAATGGGTCTAGATCATCTCTGATCTCTGAATTCCTCCGTCTTCATGGTCCGAATGCTCTCCCCGAGGAGACTGTTATCTCGCTGGAACAAGATCTGACCCTAAGCGAGCTGCAGTGTGCAGTACGTCAGTTGAAAGCAGGCAAAAGTCCAGGCCCTGATGGCTTTTCGGCAGCTTACTATAAATCCTTTCTGGACATCCTGGGTACTCCATTTCTTACCACTTTTAATACTCTTTCTCAGTCCTCTAGGCCTCACCATAGGCTGTTAGAAGCACACATTTCGGTTATCCCCAAAAGCGATAAAGACAATACCCAGGTATCTAATTACAGACCTATTTCCCTGTTGAATGTGGATATTAAGTTGTTTGCAAAGATGCTTGCTAACCGACTTCTCCCTTTGCTCCTCTCTAATTAACTTGGATCAGGTGGGATTTATCCCTGGTAGGGAAGCTAGGAACAATACTATCAAGGCCCTTAATCTCCACCACTGGCTTTGCAAATCTAACTCTCCGGGTTTCTTCCTTTCGTTGGATGCAGAGAAGGCCTTCAATAGGATTGCATGGGATTACTTACAGGGATCCCTGATGGCATTGGGCCTGGGTTAGAAGATGCTGAATTTTATCATGACCCTATACTCAGACCCTACAGCTCGAGTCTGGGTTAATGGACATTTGTCTAACTCTTTCTGCCTTGGAAATGGAACTCGTCAGGGTTGCCCCCTTTCCCCGCTCCTGTTTGTCATCTCCCTTGAGCCTCTTCTGAGACAAATTCGCGCCAACCCAGACATTAAGGGGATCAAGGTGGCAGATAAAGAATACAAACTCGCTGCTTATGTGGATGATATTCTCTTATTTTTGGCTGACTCCCACACTACCCTACCGAGTCTGCTGAAAGATTTAGCTTTTTTCCGCTTCTTGTCGAATCGCAAAATTAATTTTTCCAAGTCATTCCCCCTTAACATAACCCTTCCCACTGATCTCGTTTCCTTCTGTGAGTCCCATTTCAGTGGGAGAGGGATGCCCTTCCCTATCTGGGTATGCAGCTTACCCGTAATTTGGACAATCTTTATGCCAAAAATTTCTTACCGGCTCTTAAGGTCATACAAGGAGATCTAAACAAGTGACACCGCCCCTGCTTCTCTTGGTTTGGTAGGGCTGCGATTTATTGAAATGAATATACTTCCGCATCTTCTATATCTCTTCCGGACTCTGCCAATTCAACTGCCAATGACATTCTTTGCCTCTTGTAAGAAACTATGTTCACTATTTCTATGGAACCACAAGCGTCCGCGGGTTTTGTTTTCTCAGCTAACTCACCCTAAACTCAGCTGGGGAATTGGGCTCCCTGACCTACACCGCTATTACTGGGCGTGTCATCTTTCCCGCATAGTCGATTGCCACATTCATTCTGCTTCCAAAGACTGGGTCCATTTAGAGAAGGCCTTCTCGCCCATACCCTACCATCGATCCCTTGGCTATTGCCGAAGCACACACCTAAAGCTCTCCTTTCCCATCCTTTGGTAGGGCCCACATTAGGAGTTTTCCGCTCGGCATGTAAAACGGCGTCCATCTCGGACTCTCCTAGTCCTTTGACTTCGATTCGCCTTAATCCAGATTTTCCCCCGGGGTTGCACAAGGATTTCCTATCTGATTACTGGCCGCATGATCAGATCCTAGTAAAACATTTTCTTCACAAAGGCAAGGTGAAATCATTGCAGGAGCTGAAGGTTAGCCTGAATATCCGCGAATTCCCCTTCTGGACCTATTTTCAGACATTTCTTGCTGTTTACATAAATCCCACCATAAGTGGACTTGCCCTGTTACTCCGTTTGAATCTTTATGCTCTAAATCCGAACCACGGACGCATTTGATCTCTGGGATTTACCCTCTCCTAGGGGACAGCAGGACTTACAATTCTTTCCCCTCCTGTTGTGCATGGAACAGAGACCTAGAGACGGATTTGTCGGACTCGGACTGGGACCGCATATTTATGTACTCCCACACTTGCTCGAGTAACGTCTTGACTCAGGAAAACCGCTACAAATTGGCCTCTAGATGGTATCATACTCCCTCCAGACTTCATCGTTTCAACCCCTCTGTCCCCAACATGTGCTGGAGATGTGGGACACCAGATGGCTCACTCTTCCATATCTGGTGGTCTTGTCCACTTATTCAACCATTCTGGCAGGAGGTCCACCGGCTGGTGACTTCAGTGACCACTCTGCCCATAGTTTTCTCTCCTACTCAGCTCTTGCTCCATCATACCCCCATTCCTAAGAGTCAGTATTTCAAATCCCTAGCTATGCTTATGATCAACGCAGCCAGACTCTGCCTTCCCGTTCTATGGGGTTCCACCCACCCCCCAACTATACGCGACTGGCTCACTCGGGTGGGCAAAGTGGCGGAAATGGAGGAACTGATTGCGACTGCACTTGATATGCCAACCAAATACATGTTTGGGTCTGCTGGACCGATTTTTGTAACCACCTCTACATACAGATCCCTCATGGGTCAGAACACCTGATTGAACTCAGCCCTCGTCCTTTCATTGTTTAGATGGTAATGACCCCTTCTTCGGTAATTTATACCTGCCTGCTTAACATTGGTGATAGTCTAGTTTTTAGACACATCCAATTATGACTTACAGCATGATTGTTGACACAAACTTCGCAGCTCCTGCTGCCTCCTATTCCTCACCCCTTCTCACGGTTTCCCTTTTGCCTCTTCCCCCCCCCCCCCCCCCCCTTTTTTTTTTTTATTGATCAATAGATTACCATAAAAGTGAATCACAAATATAGAATTTTTTTTTTTTATATTTGTGATTCACTTTTATGGTAATCTATTGATCAATTATTTAGATTGAATATTATTTTGTTTATACACAGGATATTTTTTATATCACTGTTCATATATTCACTTTATGTGTATTAATTTCACTATAAGGTATACTTGTGTATACGGGACATTTATCACTGAGCACTATTGTATTGTCACAAGTGGTATAATCAGTATGAATTTATAAGGTATTTTAGTGCTTCACTAATTTATGTATAGTTAACACTTATTGGTTTAAGTTGAGTGACAGCAGCTTTAATTATAGGGATCATATAAAGCGCAGGAGGATACCCCCATTTATTTACCATATTATACCTCATTCCACGGGACTGGCCCGAGACATCCAAAAATTTGTGGATGACCGCATTAAAATCACTGCAGTAGAGTAAGAAACCCTTCTGGATTTTCATGACTTCTTCAGGGAATTGAAAAAGGAGATTTGGTTGACATTAGGGGCATATAAATATCGTGTAGAGAACATTTAATACACACACCATTATTATGTATCTTCCCTTGCGATCACTCTCCAGGGAGTGGAGGGAAACCCCACATTTTTTCACAGGGGCATTAGCCGTGAACACCTGTGGGTACAAGTTGTGGTAGCATTGCGGATGTTTGTTTGTGGAAAAATGCATCTCTTGCACACAAACAATATCCCCATGCAATTTCTGTGCTTCTTTCCTCATCATACTACGTTTGTAAGGGCTATTGAGACCGTGCGCATTCATAGATACAATATTCAGCACCATACTAAAGTACAGTGGGGCAAAAAAGTATTTAGCCAGCCACCAATTGTGCAAGTTCTCCCACTTAAAAAGATGAGAGAGGCCTGTAATTGGCATCATAGGTAGACCTCAACTATGAGAGACAAAATGAGAAAAAAAATCCAGACAATCACATTGGCTGATTTGGAAAGAATTTATTTGCAAATTATGGTGGAAAATAAGAATTTGGTCACATACAAACAAGCAAGATTTCTGGCTCTCGCAGACCTGTACCTTCTTCTTTAAGAGGCTCCTCTGTCCTGCACTCATTACCTATATCAATGGCACCTGTTTGAACTTGTTATCAGTATAAAAGACACCTGTCCACAACCTCAAACAGTCACACTCCAAACTCCACTATGGTGAAGACCAAAGAGCTGTTGAAGAACACCAGAAACAAAATTGTTGACCTGCACCAGACTGGGAAGACTGAATCTGCAATAGGCAAGCAGCTTGGTGTGAACAAATCAACTGTGGGAGCAATAATTAGAAAATGGAAGACATACAAGACCACTGATAATCTCCCTTGATCTGGGGCTCCATGCAAGATCTCACCCCGTGGGGTCAAAATGATCACAAGAACGGTGAGCAAAAATCCCAGGACCACACAGGGGACCTAGTGAATGACCTGCAGAGAGCTGGGACCAACGTAACAAAGGCTACCATCAGTAACACACTACGCCGCCAGGGACTCAGATCCTGCAATGCCAGACGTGTCCCCCTGCTTAAGCCAGTACATGTCCGGGCCTGTCTGAAGTTTGCTAGAGAGCATTTGGATGATCCAGAAGAGGATTGGGAGAATGTCATATGGTCAGATGAGACCAAAATAGATCTGTTTGGTAGAAACACAACTCGTCGTGTTTGGAGGAGAGAGAATGCTGAGTTGCATCCAAAGAACACCATACCTACTGTGAAGCATGGGGGTGACAACTTCATGCTTTGGGGCTGTTTCTCCACAAAAGGATCAGGACGACTGATCCATGTACAGGACAGAATGAATGGGGCCATGTATCGTGAGATTTTGAGTGTAAACCTCCTTCCATCAGCAAGGGCATTGAAGATGAAATGTGGCTGGGTCTTCCAACATGACAATGATCCCAAACATACCTCCCCGGCAAGGAAGGAGTGGCTTCCTTCCTTGCCGGGGAGCATGTCAAGGTCCTGGAGTGGCCTAGCCAGTCTCCAGATCTCAACCCCATAGAAAACCTTTGGAGGGAGTTGAAAGTCCGTGTTGCCCAGCGACATCCCCAAAACATCACTGCTCTAGAGGAGATCTGCATGGAGGAATGGGCCAACATACCAGCAACAGTGTGTGCCAACCTTGTGAAGACTTACAGGAAACGTTTGACCTCTGTCATTGCCAACAAAGGATATATAACAAAGTATTGAGATGAACTTTTGATATTGACCAAATACTTATTTTCCACCATAATTTGCAAATAAATTCTTTCCAAATCAGCCAATGTGATTGTCTAGATTTTTTTTCTCACTTTGTCTCTCATAGTTGAGGTCTACCTATGATGCCAATTACAGGCCTCTCTCATCTTTTTAAGTGGGAGAACTTGCACAATTGGTGGCTGACTAAATACTTTTTTGCCCCACTGTATATCATGAAACGGTTTTGAGCCACAATCAGGTTCAGGGTTGGATATATTGGGTGCCGCGCTCTATTTATTGTTTTAAAATTAAAAGAATTATTATGTAAACCAATGTGTGTTAATCTCTCTTAATTATCACCGTGAATAAACATACGTGCACCTTGTGCCAATAATTGTATAAAAGAAAAAATAAGACAAAATAATTGTAAATAAAAATAATAATGATTGCAAAGAAAACTACATCCCCCAGAGGAAGCTACGAGTCTCTGTAGCGTAACGCGTAGGGGAGGGGCAGTGACGTCACCACGCATCCGCATTCAGACACGGCGAGTATTGACAGTGTGCGCAGGCACACCAACAAGGCTGGTCTCACCGCTATCTGCGGTTATATATATGAAAAGCGCATTTCATTTTAATTACATGTGAGCGTATTACTAGCGCACATTAAAGTCTTTTACCCCGGATAAGACACTATGTACCTCTTTTTATTTTCCTTATGATCCATGGGAGGAGAACTGGATTAAGGAGAGTGCTGGGGAAGGAGAGACCTCAATTACCACAGTGATTCACAGTGCAGCTTCTATTGTTAACCATTGCAGCTATACAGCTATTACAAAGGAGAGTATACTGCATTCATTCTTCTGCTGAACTTATAAGGAATTTGATATCATCTCAGTGCATATGGGACTATTCATCCTTAATTTAAAGTTATAGTTTGGTTTTCTTTTATTTGCAATCATTATTATTATTTTTATTTACAATTATTGTCTAATTTTTCTTTTATACAATTATTGGCACAAGGTGCACGTATGTTTATTCACGGTGATAATTAAGAGATATTAACACACATTGGTTTAAATAATAATTCTTTTAATTTTAAAACTATAAATAGAGCGCGGCACCCAGTCTTTTTATTGCTATCTTACTGACGCACACCACGTGAGGGTGAGCAAGGACGCCTGCGACATATTGTTTATATACACACAGATCTTTGCATCCTTCAGTGGCTCATAAGTAAATTTCACACAAGGGTTGGATATATGCTGCTGCTCCTAATTTTGAGAAATGGATTGCACGTGTGCGCCGGAAATAATCACTCTGACACCTGTTGAGTTCGACTACTTCCTCATTTCTGTTTATTGCAGGGCGGTGCTTAACCTTTTTGATACACAGAGAACAATGGGGTATACATCACTATTCTGTAAATGTGGTCATAGTCTAAAAGGCACATCTTGATTGGCTGAAATATAGAAAGAAGGCAGGAACTTGAGGCTTGCTTGTCACTCGTCATCTCTTACTCCCTCACATGTCCAGGGCCTAGGTACAAAATCCTCACAGCTCGACGGGAGGGGTTGAGAACATCGCTGAACAAACATTTTTGAGTTGAGGACTGCAAAGCCCAGCAGACAAAAGATATACGCACAACACAAATATATATATTTAGAAATATGAAAAAGTACATCTGTATAAAATGTATATATTCAACAGGAAACCGAATAGGCATTTTACCATATCCATCACAATAACAGATAATGCATGCTCGCCATCTAGTGGTCTAAGAGAAAACAGCAGCGGCCCTTTAAAGCTAACCAGCTTGAAGCCACTCACTTCATTCAGCTCTCTTTGATTTGGATACTTAGGCAAACCTGAAATCAGAATCATTGCATTGCCCCGTAGTGATTCCTGGTTTAAAGCAGTTGCCGATACTCTGTTGGAAAAACTTAGAAAGAAAGACAGAAGAAACAAAACATAAACAGTATAAACAAATGGCAAATAACTGCAAGTGAACCAAATCACTTTGACGCATTGGTTGAAATATCCGTGAACCGCGACCAATGACGCTCAGCATTTTTACGCAGTGCTGAGCCAGGGAGACGCCCTCTCAAGGCACTATCAATGCATGGGAGTACATAAGGCTAATCAGCTACTTTGTCCCATTCCGAAGTAACTTTCTTAGGGGAAGTTTTTTGTTGTCCGGTGACTCCTCTCCTGTGGGTACGATCCCCCACTTCGCAAGTCGGAACCCCTCCTCCTCCGAGCTGACAGTCCGTAAACAATTGTCTCGTGTTATCAGTAATTTTGTGGGGAAACCCCATTGATATTTTATATTTTTATTGCGGAGTAATTTTGTAAAGGAGATTAACTTTTTACGAGGAATGATGGTATATTGCGATGGATCCACAAATAGGGATATTCCATTGTATGGCGTCGATAGTGGATTGTGTGTTCTAGCGAAGATCATCAATTCCTCCTTTTATATGGTAGAAGTGCATTCTAGTGATAATGTCCCTAGTAACATGATCGGGAAGAAAGGAAGGCTTCGGCAGCCTATGCGCTCTATCCACTATCACATCTCCCTCTGACGTATGTGGTAACAAGGTACTGATCATATGTTGGATATACCATCTAAGATCTGCAGCAGGGACAATTTTGCTCACCCCCCCCCCCCCCCCTAAATTTGATATTGTTCCTACGTGAGCGGTCCTCCAGGTCCGCTACTTTTAATTTTCACTGCTTTCAATTCCTCTTCCGCATCATTATGAACATCCACTAACTTGTTTTGGTCAGACGCAAACTCGCCCATTTTAGTTTCTACATGACTGATGCGCTCCTCCAGACTCTCAACCTCTGTGTTTACTTGAGACACAAAACTCAGCATATCTTTATGTAATGAGATTTTAAGGGTAACGAGCATATCTTTCAAGACTGACGCGGTCAAAGGCAGTGTCAGCGGGGTAATCTTCCAGATGTTCAATAAACTCCTTTGCAGCACTATGAGAATTTAGATACAATAGGTTGCTCAACTAGAGGCTGGTAGCCTGGAGAACAACGCTGATTAGCTTTATGAGGGCTGTTGGGAGGTGTAGTCCCCTCTGTGTGTGCAGGGCTTGTCTCCTGGGAGCTAGAGCGAGGGCTCTGCTGCCTGCTGCTGTACGGAGGGAGAGACACTAGGGCTAGTGCCATCTTGGTGGGAGTGAAAAACTCTGTTAATTTAATTTACGGGGCCCCTCCTTGATTTTACGTTTCCCCATCGCAGCTGATCGGGTCCAGGGACTATGGGACAGCAGCCAGGGGAGAGAGAGACACTCTCCTCTGCCCTACGTCGGAGTAGCACACTTCGGTTCCCGAAGGACACGGCTCAAGGGGCCAGCAGACGACAGAGACACATGGCGCAGGGTGGCGGTGGATGCAGCAGTATTCGGAAGCCAAACACAGGCCTCGGTTAAAAAGCGGAAGCCGTCAGCAGCGTGAGCAGACGACCGAGGCACATTGCGCAGGGTGGCGGTGGAGGCAGCAGCAATGGAAGGCCATACAGCACCCTATCACAAAATGGAACCCACCAACAGTGTAAGGAGACCTGAAAGTGGCACATGGCGCAGGGTGGCGGTGGAGGCAGCAGTATTCGGAAGACATACACAGGACTAGTTTAAAAAGCGGAAGCCGTCAGCAGCGTGAGCAGACGACAGAGGCACATGGCGCAGGGTGGCGGTGGAGGCAGCAGTATTCGGAAGCCATACACAGGCCTAGGTTAAAAAGCGGAAGCCGTCAGCAGCGTGAGCAGACGACAGAGACACGTGGCGCAGGGTGGCAGTGGAGGCAGCAGCAATGGAAGGCCATACAGCACCCTATCACAAAATGGAACCCACCAACAGTGTAAGGAGACCTGAAAGTGGCACATGGCGCAGGGTGGCGGTGGAGGCAGCAGTATTCGGAAGCCATACACAGGCCTAGGTTAAAAAGCGGAAGCCGTCAGCAGCGTGAGCAGACGACAGAGGCACATGGCGCAGGGTGGCGGTGGAGGCAGCAGTATTCGGAAGCCATACACAGGCCTAGGTTTAAAACTGGAACCCAGCAGCGTGAGCAGACGACAAAGACGCACATGGCAGAGGATGGATCTGGCAGCAGTATGAGAAGGCGGTACAGGGGCCCGTGGCACAGTGTGGTGATGGGGGCTACAGCAACTGGATGCCAGAAAGTGGCCGATAGGGCTATATACTGCATGACTACATAGGTGGTTTTTATAGTACTTTATTTTGGCCTCCCTCTCAGCAGGTGTGAAAAAGGCCACCATTTTTGAACGGTAGCGAGGGTCCAACAAGGTGGACAGCCAAAAGTCATCCCTCTGTCTGATGGTTATTATTCGGCTGTCGCTACGCAAGCAACCGAGCATGCTATGGGCCATTTGTGCCAAGGAATGCGAGGGACTCCCTGCCTCCATCTCCACAGCATACTGCCACGGTGCGTCTGGGTCCTCTGTCTCCTCCTCCTCCTCTACCAGATGCTCCTGCTCCTCCACTCCTGTCCGCTGAGTGGAAAAACCACCCATTTCACTCAATAATTCCTGAGCACCAATGTCCTCCTCTACCTCCTCCTCTTCTTCCTGTCCTGTCCCCACAGGGGTCATGTGGCGTTGAGATCTGTCTACCGCACCCTGACCAGCCATTGTTAACAGCATTTGTTCCAGGACCTGCAACAGAAGAATGACGTCGTTCATCCCATAGTCCTGCCGACTCACGAATAGCGTGGCCTCCTCAAAGGGCCTGAGCAAGCGGCAGGTGTCACGCATGAGCTGCCAATGGCTGACATCTAAGTTACACAGGGGAGTACCTTTATCCGCTTGTAACATCAGGAAATCGGTGATGGCCTTTCGCTGTTCGTAAAGGCGGTCTAACATATGTAGGGTTGAATTCCACCTTGTTGCAACGTCGCAGATCAGGCGATGCTGTGGAATTCCGTTCTGCCGCTGCAGCTCAAGGAGGGTGTGCTTTGCGGTGTAGGAATGGCTGAAATGCATGCAAAGTTTACGTGACATTTTAAGGATGTCTTGCAGTGGGATGGTGGATTTTAGGAACCGCTTGACAACCAGATTGAACACGTGAGCCATGCATGGCGCATGGCACAACCTTCCTTGACGCAGAGCAGACACCATGTTCTTTCCGTTGTCGGTCAACATGGTTCCGATTTTCAGTTTGCGCGGAGACAGCCATCTGTCGATTTCTCTGTTCATTACACTCAGAAGTTCCTCCCCTGTGTGACTACGTTCGCCAAGGCATACCAGGTGCAGCACAGCGTGACACCGTTGCGCCCTGCACATGTGATATGCCGGTCGGGTAATGGGACTTGGCACGGGGGTGGCGGCTGAGGACACGGCGGAAGAAGAGGTGGTAGAGGCGGACATCTTTGCTGGACCAAGGACGTGCAAACGTGGAGGCAAAAGCGGTGTGACCTGTCCAAGTTGCTGGTGCGGCTGTGCCGGCACCACATTCACCCAGTGGGCCGTAAATGACATGTACTGTCCCTGACCGTAGTTACAGCTCCACACGTCGGCGCTGCCGTGCACTTTGGCAGAGACCGACATGCTCAAAGACTGGCCCAACATCTCTTCTACATGTGAATGCAGGGCTGGCACTGCCTTTTTGGCGAAGAAATGCCGGCTTGGCACTCTCCACCGCGGCTCGGCACAAGCCATCATTTCTCGGAAAGGTGCTGAGTCCACCACTTGGAAAGGGAGGGACTGCAGCACCAGCAACTTGGACAGGAGGACGTTCAGCTTCTGCACCGTCGGGTGCGTGCTCGCAAACTGTTGTCTCTTGGAAACGGATTCCAAGAAAGACTGCTGACGGAATCCGTGAAGAGGAGTAGCAGGAGAAGGAGCATCTGAACGAGCGGAAGATGCCAACGAGCGACAACTCCCCTCAGCAGAGGTGTTGGAGCCTTGACTGGCTGATAGAGGGCGATTGACGTCGGGTGACGGAGCAAGTAATGGAGCGGGGGCTGGGGCAGGCAGAACCGCCGTATCTTTATCACGGATTTCCCAGGCCACCGAATGGCGACGCTGCATATGCTGACGCAACGCTGTAGTCCCAACATTGGCCCCCTGGCCACGCTTGACTTTCTGGCCACATAGTCGACATACGGCTACGTTTACTTCCTTGGGCGGCTTGATGAAAAATTGCCACACCGCCGAGTAGGAAACTTTGCCCCCGCTACTCCTCACTGGCTGACTGCTACTTCCTCCGTGCACACCGGCACCACTACTGGCCGTGGTGGTAGGCTGCAGTGGAGCTGGTGCTCTACTCCGTGGCCGTTTGGCTCCACTGACACTGCTGCGACCCTGCTGCCTCCTGGGCAACCCACCGACTGTTTTGCTCGCTGGCAAGCTGGCACCCTCTTCTCCTGATGATGCGGAAGCAATAGCCTGATGACGACGAGGCTGCCAAGTGCAATCAGCCTCATCATCATCAATTAGGGTCTCCGCGTCACTACTAGCCCCCTCGGCTGCGTGTGGGTCAGGAGACAGACCTGTCTTTAGACCGGCTACCGAGCACCTCTCCTCGCCAGTACTTCTTCGCCTGGCTGCTGAAGAGGCGGATGTCTCCCCCCGTTCCTGACCGCCCTCTGTTAGCTCTTCCTCACTGTACAGTGGGGCTGAGCCCACAGCATGCGATACTTCGCTTGGTGAGGGAACACCAAAGGACAGGGGCAGGTCGAGGACACGTGATTTCAGTGGGCTTGCTCCCGGGCCATGCCAAATAATGGTTGTGTCTGACGTACCCACCGACCGTTGGCTGTAGGTGTCAGAGGTGACCTGGGAAGAGGAAGACGACCGAGTCAACCAATCGATGACGGCAGGGTTGTCGGTGGAGACACGACCGCTGGATGACACCGGGAGCACTGGCCTCTGGCTGCGACTAGTGCTGCCTCGACCCCTTCCTCTGCTGCCACGTCTGCTCGCTCCTGAAACATTGCCTCCTCTGCCACTCCTCTGCGTGTTGTCTGACATACTCTTTAATTCAATAAGCACCCCAAAAATAAAACCGGCTTTAACTCTTTGAACGTACAATAGTGGTTGTGAAGCAGAAAGTCAGTTTATTGTACACAATCGGTCAATTGCAGCTTGCCGTTGGCTGGAAACTGTACGTTTATGTCACTGGAATGCACTAATCACCCAAAAAATATTACCGCCAGCCGGCGTGTAAATGGATCTAACTCTTTGAACGTACAATAGTGGTTGTGAAGCAGAAAGTCAGTTTATTGTACACAATCGGTCAATTGCAGCTTGCCGTTGGCTGGAAACTGTACGTTTATGTCACTGGAATGCACTAATCACCCAAAAAATATTACCGCCACCCGGCGTGTAAATGGATCTAACTCTTTGAACGTACAATGGTGGTTGTGAAGCAGAAAGTCAGTTTATTTTGCACAATCGGCAAACTGCAGCACCAACTGTGCACGACAGCCACCAAAAAAAAAAATGGTGTATGTCACTTTAAATTTTCGATTCTTTGATAGCTGTGTCCCTGAGTAACGATTCTGTGTCCCTGAGTAACGATTCTGTGTCCCTGAGTAACGATTCTGTGTCCCTGAGTAACGATTCTGTGTCCCTGAGTAACGATTCTGTGTCCCTGAGTAACAATTCTGTGTCCCTAAAGTCTCTGTGGCCCTAACTCTGTCCCTCAATACACAGAGGTCTGTCTCTCTTGAATGACCGGAGGCTAATGGAGAATTCTAAGATGGCCGCGATTTATAGCTCCACCATTACACAGTGCTGGCTGGCTGGCTGCTGATTGGCTAATGCGATCACATGTCATGATTCATGACTCATGAATGGATTATGGGTCAGCGCGCCTTGTCTGCGCGCCTTCCCAGAGATCCCCGCCCCATCTTCTCTGTCCATTTTCTCCTGTCGCCACACATGTCGCCGCCATTTTTGGGAAAATTCGATTCGTGCATCCGAAGTTTGCTAATCTTCGGATTCGTCGCAAATAGAATTTTTCCAAATCTTCGGAACGAATTCCACTTCGTCATGTTCGATTCGCTCATCTCTAACCATGACATATATAATTTTTTTTTTTTTTAAGTTCAATCCTATTTTATTGAATTTATGCAAATCTAAGATCAGGAAAAGGTATCAAAAAATGGTAACAAGATCTTATAATGGTAACATTAGAGTACATTGGAGATCTGTATATAAAAATAAGCAAGTCAACAACCACAAATGCTAATTTTCATGAAGTCCTGGGTATAGAAGATTTAACCACCTCCTGCCCGCCGTATAAGGAAATGACGGGCGCAAGGCGGTTCTCCCATTCTGGAAGGATGTCATATGACGTCCTCCCACTCTAACTGTGCATGCGTGCCCCCGGGACACAGCGGATCATCGATCAAGGGAAAGAGCCGATGACGTTGACTGTTTGTTATCAGCTGTGTCCAATCACAGCTGATTGCATGTAAATAAGGAAATGCCCGTTATCAGCATTCCTCTCCTCACGAGCTGTCACGCTGACAGCTCAAGAGCAGAGGCGGTAATCAGCATTACTCAGAGGGGCCATCTACACTGATCATCAGGGCACTGATGATCAGTGTGCCCTGATGATCAGTGTAGCCCTATCAGTGCCACCTGCCAGTGCCCATCAATGCCACATATCAGTGCCCATCTGAGCTGCCTGTCAGTGCCGCATATCAGTGATGTGAAAGTGGAAAACCCAAATACTCCTGCTCTTGGGGATGGACTCTATCATAGGGATCACACAATGAATGTCTTGAAATATGCACGCCTTGCTGCCCTCAAAGAACTGGGGAGTCCAAAAGTACTAAATGGAGAAAAACAAAACAGAGGGCGCACCGTCCTTGTGCATTACCTTTAAAGTATGTTTATTAAATTTAAAAGAAGGTATTCTTACAAAAGTACATGAATATAAGCACATCATATGAGACTGCTCTGTCCAATTCGCACTGCGTTTCTGAATGGTGATGAGAATGATAGACATCCAAACTGACGCGTTTCGAGGCTCTGAGGAAGAGGCTAGTCTGCGATCCGCTTCAGCCATTTTGAATGTCCATCATTCTCATCACCATTCAGAAACAGTGCGAATTGGACAGAGCGGTCTTATATGATGTGCTTATATTCATGTGCTTTTGTGAGTAGAATACCTTCTTTTAAATGTTCTAAACATACTTTAAAGGTAATGCACAAGGCCGGTGCACCCTCTGTTTTGTTTTTCTCTATTTAGTGCCGCCTATCAGTGCCACCGATCAGTGCCCATCACTGCATTCTCATTACCGCATATCAGTGAAAGATAAAAATCACTTCTTTACAAAATTTTATAACAAACTAGGAAAAAAAACATTTTTTTTCAAAATTTTCAGTTTTTGGTTTAGCAAAAGATTAAAACGAAACCAGGTGATTAAATACCAGGAGGTGAGACGTGGAGCAGCTGTAAGCACCGGTGACACAAACAAACGTGCAAATAATTATTTCTATAAATCCACTTCACCCCTGTGCAATACTCCTACATGTGAATGGACTCTTACCAGATACACAAACCCTTGGATTTCACTGGGTCATATCAGACATTAGATAATTGGACATGGCTCCAAGACACCGTCCTGTTTCTTTCAAATACGCTCTTCAAACCACTAGCAGCGCCTTTAATTGCTCAGTGGAATATCACAGGAAAAACTAGAAGCAAAGTTCATATTGTAGTAATACTAATCAAAGCAATTTATTAATTAAAAGTATGCTTACAGGAGGTAAAATTTGTGGCAGTGTTAGTATATAAAAGCATTAGATCAAATATGGTGGATACTCAACTTCCTGTTTTCAGACAGCATCTGACATTACTTCCTCCAAATGTTTAACCGCTTGCCGCCCTGCCACTGTGTATATACGTGTGCAGGGCGGCAGTGGAGCGCAAAACCACGTTTAAAAACTGGTTCCGCGCTCCCGACACTTTCGCTGGCAGGGGGCGCGCGCGCGCTCCCGCCGACCCACGGGTGACACGATTTGATCCAGGAGGGATCAATCATTAGATTTCAGCCAGTGATTTCTGGCTGAAATCACATGATCGGTCCCTGTCCTATCCTGTCCTGTGTTGACATACACACAGGCAAGGATATGATGTCATTCTTCTCTGCCTGGACACATTTCGTTCCAGACAGAGAAGAAGACATCCAAAAAGTGAGTACACAAGCACTACACTACAGTTAGAACACTCTAGGACACATTTAACCCTCTGATCGCCCCCCCCTCCCCAGTTAACCCTTCACTGCCCTGTCACCAGTGTCACTGATCAGTGAAGCGATTTTTACTGATCAGTGTCGCTGGCGACTTCCGGTAGAGTTAGCGCCCCTCCCAGATAGCGCCAGATTGCCCGCCAGTACACCAGTAATCCTGTTTAACCCCTTGATCGCCCCCCCCCCCTCCAGTTAACCCCTTCACTGCCCTGTCACCAGTGTCACTGATCAGTGAACCAATTTTTACTGATCACTGCATCAGTGTCGCTGGCGACTTCCGATAGTTAGCGCCCCTCCCAGATAGCGCCAGATTGCCCGCCAGTACACCAGTAATCCCGTTTAACCCCTTGATCGCCCCCCCCCCAGTTAACCCCTGCACTGCCCTGTCACCAGTGTCACTGATCAGTGAACCAATTTTTACTGATCACTGTATCAGTGTCGCTGGCGACTTCCGATAGTGTTAGCGCCCCTCCCAGATAGCGCCAGTTTGCCCGCTAGTGCACCAGAAATCCCATTTAACCCCTTGATCGCCCCCCCCCCCCCAGTTAACCCCTTCACTGCCCTGTCACCAGTGTCATTGATTACAGTGAACAGATTGTTACTGATCACTGTATTAGTGTCACTGGTGACTTCCGATAGTGTTAGCGCCCCTCCTAGATAGCGCCAGTTTGCCCGCTAATGCATGGGATTTTTTTTTACCAAAAACATGTAGCAGAATACATTTTGGCTTAAAATTATGACTAACTTTGAGTTTACGATATATTTTTTATAGCTGAAAGTAGAAAATATTGGTTTTTTTCAAAATTTTCGTGGTTTTTTTGTTTATAGCGCAAAAAATAAAAAGCGCACAGGTGATCAAATACCACCAAAAGAAAACTCTATTTGTGTGAAAAAAAGGACATAATTTTTGTTTGGGTGCAGCATTGCATGACCGCGCAATTATCATTTGAGTTAGTGCAGCGTTGTATAGCAAAAAAAGGCATAAATTACAGTATCTATACCATAGTTTGTAGACGCTATAACTTTCACACAAAGCAATCAATATACACTTATTGGGATTTTTTTTACCAAAAACATGTAGCAGAATACATTTTAGCTTAAATTTATGACTAACTTTGAGTTTACGATATATTTTTTATAGCTGAAAGTAGAAAATATTGGTTTTTTTCAAAATTTTCGTGGTTTTTTTGTTTATAGCGCAAAAAATAAAAAGCGCACAGGTGATCAAATACCACCAAAAGAAAGCTCTATTTGTGTGAAAAAAAGGACGTAAATTTTCTTTGGGTACAGCATTGCATGACCGCGCAATTATCATTCGAATTAGTGCAGCGCCAAACAGCAAAAAAAGGCCTGGTCATTAAGGGGGGTAAATCCTCTGGGGCTCAAGTGGTTAATCACAAGAACTTTTTGAAGAGGATGTCTGACACTTGCACATTAATTTCATATTAGCACTTTCATATTTTTGTAATCTTATTGCAATAATTACTACGGTATGGATTTGTCATCTTAGTCCTTTTTATAGCCTTTCCTGGAGTTACCTGGGACACAGATGCATGTTTAGAAGGTGAACCTGAGAGAACTGGAGCAACATCTGGTGGCTGCACTTTTACTTTGGTCATGTGTTGAACCACGGATTTCTCAGGGTCTTATCCGGTGAGAGTCCAATTTTTATGTGCACAGCGATGATATACAATGCTGGGTAGAAATAGCTGAATGGAAATGTGAACATTTTGTTTGAGCACTGATCTATGGACACATGGACTATATTTAACTTTTTTTTTAGTGGGATCTTTATTCCAAAGTCACAATACAGCACTGGTGTGTGTGTAATAAATAAATATATATATATATATATATATATATATCTTTCTTTTTTCAATATTTTCTACCTATCGGGGGGGGGGGGGGGGGGACAGGGTTATTCACTTGCTGGATGCTAGATGTTGTTATCATGCTCTGCTGCCAAAAGGATTCTCCAGGTTCATTGTTCAATCCATTTCCATTACCCGATTGGCTATTGTAGGTAGGTTGGTTGAGGAGAACTCCAGTTACAGGGGATAACAGCTCTAGCTGCTCTATAAAAAAATGAAGATGGCCCCTTTTTCAGCAGCTATAATCCAATTATCGTGGACAGTGTTTTGGCAACTTTGCTAACTCACTTATTGGCTTGGTGCTATCTAAAATTATAAATGTAATAAATGATTAACACCTTTTTGTCCACATCTGAATTAGGCCTTGTTGCCTCTCTCACCTATAGATTAATAACCAATAACCACTGTGCTGAATAAAAAGGTTAAAAACCTAATTTATTTACACTGAAGAAAAGTAGTTATTAATCGAATCAAATATAATGAAATACAAAGGATATGATACTACACAAAAAAGTTACAGTATAACATACATTATATTACCAGTATATAGAGATGATTACAGGAAAGAAACCTAGAATAATAATGGTATGTTATGCAGACATCCTGATGCCCTGATTGGTAAAAGCAATGTAAGATGTCTGTGTGTCTATACCGGTGAGCAAGGATATTAAAATTACTAGCTGCTGAAAGGTTGCATGACAAGATGAATGTTTTTTCCCAATTGTCTCATTCAATTTGGGTTATTAGCTGCTTTTCACAAATGACTGTGTAGGCTGGAAGGTTTGAATATGATCGGGAACCCAAAATAGAATCGATCTAGGAAAGTGCTTCAGGGGTGAATCACTTTGTAATAAATACTTGAATGAGCTAGGGCACAATGCTAGTCCTTTTTTTTTGTCAGGGATAGATTGGAGAAAAGATATTATTTGTTGGTGTAGTAGCCAGTGTTCCGACCTGTAGTTTCTGGAGAAACTGGCAGCAGAGTTAGAGATAAGGTTATCTGTCAGAAGTATTTTGGCCAGCCAGCAATGTGGTGTTTTAGTCCAAGGACCAAGGTTCTACCAATGGATACCAATAGTGGAAGAAGGATTGTCAAACAGTGGTGCCATGGGTCCTATAGAAGTAGAGGTACTTATGTTTATTAGACTATCCCATTAGCCCAAAGCATGCTTTGTATGGTTAGAAGGGGAATTGATGTCTTTTCATTTGTAGAGAGTTATCCATGGGAGAGATTGCAAGTCACATTAAAGGTTAAATTCCTTCTCCACTCCACACTATGACAAAATTTCTTAATAAATCCAACCCTCAAAAAAAAAAAAAAAATTAGTGAAAAAGATTATACAGTATATATCCATGATTCTATGTTCAAAATGTGGATCCAGTCTTCTAAAGATCCACAATGCAGCACTGTGTACGCAAATGCTTTTTGTATCTTACTATTCAATATGTGCTGTTGAGATATAATATTTTGTCTTCCCTACATTAGTGGTGGATAATCTGCCCACCACTAAATCAACAAGGCTTAGTCATGGAAAATATATTTATCTTTCCATCCTGAGCGTTTCACTCATTTGTTTTTTCCAGTCTGCATGAATGTGAGGTTCTACAGACTTCCAATGCAAAATAATTAATCTATGGGCCTGGAACATAGCCCTGGCTACAGTTTTTGTATGTGGGTCTTGGATCTTGAGTTTGCTAAGCACACCAAGTGGCATTGTTTGGGATCTTAACCATGGCCTGAAATACAGCATACAGGGAAAAAGGATCCCTTGAGAGAGTACAACATTTGGGGGTACAGTAGTAATGAAAAGAAATGGCTGCACACTCCACTATGCTGTGTTAATTTATTAGATGAAAATCACGGAAAACATAAAAAAAGCACTTGGTTACGTCTCTCGTGTACTGCATAAACCACATGTGTAAATCCTGCTTAATAACCTGTTAACCCAATACACAGGGCAAATCAAAAAGGCAAAATAAACCATACAAAAGTACAAAATAGTAACCACCATTGCCAAATATTAAGCCCAAAAGGACACATCTAACATGTATATCATATAAATCAAACCACTTACATCACATATAAATGAAAATAATAAAAATAATTAAATACTATGTATGAATAAATAGACCCAGTGTCAGGAATGGACTTGCCAATAGTGGTGGGACTCAACTGCCTTGTGGGCTGCAGTACCAGGGCTAGCCAGCGGGTGCTCTCAACAACCAGAGGTTCACTTCGGCAATTAGCCATCACCTGGGGCTGATTGCAGGTGTATTTAAGGGATGGCCAGACCTGCAGTCTGTGCCTTGGTGTGTGTTTTTCCATGTTTTTCCATGCCAGGCGACTCGGTGCCCGCAGTCTTGCCAGGCGACTCGGTGCCTGCTGTTCCGCCAGACGACTCTGCCCGCAGTCTTGCCAGGCGACTCGATGCCCGCTGTTCCGCCAGTTGACTCGGTGCCCGCAGTCTTGCCAGACTACTCGATGCCCGCTTTTCCGCCAGTTTACTCGGTGCCCGCAGTCGTGCCAGTTGACTCGGTGCCCGCAGTCGTGCCAGTTGACTCGGTGCCCGCAGTCGTGCCAGTTGACTCGGTGCCCGCAGTCGTGCCAGACGGCTCGATGCCCGCTGTTCCGCCTGTTGACTCGGTGCCCGCAGTCTTGCCAGACTCGATGCCCTCTGTTCCGCCAGTTGACTCGGTGCCCGCAGTCTTGCCAGACGACTCGGTGCCCGCAGTCTTGCCAGACGACTCGGTGCCTCCGTCCAGCGCCTGGCTCAATGTGCCAGTCTTTGATATCCCGCCAGTCACCGGACCCGGGCGGTGGAACATTTTGCCCAGCTAGGACTGTTAGGAGCGTCCTGAGGCCGCTCCTTGAGGGGGGGTACTGTCAGGAATGGACTTGCCAATAGTGGTGGGACTCACCTGACTTGTGGGCTGCAGTACCAGGGCTGGCCAGCGGGTGCTCTCAACAACCAGAGGTTCACTTCGGCAATTAGCCATCACCTGGGGCTGATTGCAGGTGTATTTAAGGGATGGCCAGACCTGCAGTCTGTGCCTTGGTGTGTGTTTTTCCATGGGCCCCTTTACCTTGTAACCTGCATTCCTGTTCCTGTTTCTGCCTCTGCCTGACTTGTTGCCGACCCTGCCTGATCCTGACCTCGGCTGACTTCTCCTGTTTGATCCCTGGCTTGTGACCCTGACCATTCTCTCTGCCTGCTCCTCCTGTACCTACCTGCCCGATAGTTATCGACCCGGCCTGCCTGACTACGTTGTGCTCTATATGTGTATGTACCTGTGTATCTATATCAGTTTGGGTTTGTTTCACCTTGTTGTATGTATTTGTGTTAGCTTGGGGTTTGGTGCACTGCGTTTATATTTGTATTATTAGTCTTAATAAATTGTCTTATTTATACCATATCTGAAGCCTGCGTTTCCCTGTGTCAGTACACACATCTCTGGTCACACCCGCATCCCTGACACCCAGCAATAAGGTGGAGGGGAAAAAATATTAATAAATAAATATTATTGCTGGGTCTATTTTATTCATATTTATACATTTATATTCATTTTTTATTTAGTTTAGATTTGCACTTTTTCACCTCTGTCATTATATATATTGTAACAGGGTTAGCTCGGCAGCGGGTGTGTGTGACCCCCTGGATGGGTGCACAACACAAAAAGACAGGCACAGCACAACATCAGTGGAGGTGAAAACAAACAGGTGCAATTTATTTACAATATTTACAAAAAATGGTAAACCAAAAAGAAACATCAAAATAAATCCTGGCCAACTTGGCTACTTACTGCAACAACCGCTTTCCCTAGCTACCCACTAGGTACAGCGTGCTGCTATACCTAGTTGCTAGTACTTGAAGGCCGGCCACACAGGCTTTGGTCTCTCTGCACACAGATAACAGGTCAGCTCCCCAGACAGTTCAGGCACAGATCTGGTTCCAGGGTGGAGCAACTCCCTAAGCACTCTGGGAAGTTTTATACAGGCGTTAATGAGCCCACTACCTTCAGCTGGGCTCATTACCTCCATGCTGAAGGACTCAGCACTTCCCTCTAGTGGTACAAATCCCCATAAAGCCTGAACCTCGGACAAATATATCGTCCATCCAGGACGCAACCAGGTGATTTCACCTGCCTACTGTCACAATATATATATATATATGTGCGTGTGTGTGTATAAAATGACAGGTGAAAAAGGGCAAAAGCGCAAATGTAAACTAAATAAAAAATGTGGATATTTGTAGCACCAGAAAACAACAAAAAGATGTGAGTAAAAACAAATGGGTATAATATGTATGGTATACCTGCACGAATTTGCCTAAAAAATCCCCTTCAAAATTTTACCCTTTAACCACTTCCATACAGGGCACTTTTACCCCCTTCCTGCCCAAGCCATTTTTTAGGTTTCAGCACTCTCACACTTTGAATGACGATTGCGCGGTCATAGAACAGTGTACACAAACTAAAATTTTATCATTTTCTTCACACAACTGGAGCTTTCTTTTGGTGGTATTTAATCACCGCTGGGGTTTTTATTTTTATTCTAAATTAACAAAAAAAAACAGAAAATATTGGGGAAAAAAACACGTTTTCTTTGTTTCTGTTGTAAAAGTTTGCAAATAAATTGTTATTCATAAATTTAGGCCAAGATGTATTCTACTACATGTCTTTGGTGAAAATAACCCAAATTAGGATGTATTATTTAGTTTGTAGGAAAGTTATAGAGTTCAGAAACTATGGTATATATCTGAATCTTGATCAATCTTGGAGTACTGACAGCCACTGTAATTTCTTGAGATCCAAGAATGTCAGAACAGTACAGATACCCCACAAATGACCACTTGTTGCAAAGTAGCTAGTCTGACGTATTTCATAAGAGGCATGGTTAGTTTTTTCGAAGTTGTAATTTTTTTTGTCATTTTTCGGAAAATGAAAACCATTAAAAAAAATATTTTCACTATTTTTTTTTTCATAATGTCACCAGTGCAGTACAGTGTCATATAACTGGCATGGCAGTGATCAGGGACACTGACTGGTGACAGTATGGAAAAAAAATAATTTAACCACTTGAGCCCCAGAGGATTTACCCCCCTTAATGACCAGGCCTTTTTTTGCTGTTTGGCGCTGCACTAATTCAAATGATAATTGCGCGGTCATGCAATGCTGTACCCAAACAAAATTTACGTCCTTTTCTTCACACAAATGGAGCTTTCTTTTGGTGGTATTTGATCACCTGTGCGCTTTTTATTTTCTGCGCTATAAACAAAAAAAACACGAAAATTTTGAAAAAAAACAATTTTTTCTACTTTCAGCTATAAAAAATATATCGTAAACTCAAAGTTAGTCATAAATTTAAGCCAAAATGTATTCTGCTACATGTTTTTGGTAAAAAAAATCCCAATAAGTGTATATTGATTGCTTTGTGTGAACGTTATAGCGTCTACAAACTATGGTATAGATAATTTGAAATTTACACCGCTTTTACTTTCTGACCGCCCATCACATCTCTTGAGGTGCTAAAATACCAGGATAGAACAAACACCCCCAAATGACCCCTTTTTGGAAAGCAGACACCCTAAGCTATCTGTTGAGAGACATATTGTGTCCATGGAAGATTTATTTTTTTTCCACAAGTTTCTGGAAAATGACAACTTTTTTTTTGTGTTTTTTTTACACAAAATTGTCATTTAAATGATTTATTTCTTGCACAAGCCATGGGTATATGTGGAATTATACCCCAAAATACATTCTGCTACTTCTACCGAGTATGAGGATACCACACGTGTGACACTTTTTGGGAGCCTAGCCACATACAGGAGCCTGAAATCCAATGAGCACTTTGAAAGCCTGAAAGTGCGTAACTTCTTCATTTCACTTCCCCACTACCTATCACAGTTTTGGAGGCCCTGACATGCCAGGATAGCACCAAACCCCCCCAAATGACCCCTTTTTGGAAAGTAGACACTCCAAGGAATTTAAAAAGAGGCATGGTAAGTATTTTGCAGATCTAATTTTTTCTCACAAGGTTTTGAAATATAAAAAAGAAAAGAAAAAATATATTTTTATTTTCTTTCTTCATTTTCCAAAAACTTGTGGTAAAAAAATAAATTCTTCTATTGATTCAACATGCCTCTCAGCAAATAGTTTGGGGTGTCTACTTTCCAAAAAGGGGTCATTTTGAGGGGTGGGGGCATTTTATGCCCAGCATTAGAGGTTTATGCCACACATCACTCACTCTTCTAACCACCTGAAGACCAAGCCTTTTCTGACACTTTTTGTTCACATTAAAAAAATCTGTATTTTTGCTAGGAAATTAAAGTGAACTCCCAAACATTATATATTTTCTTAGAGCAGACACCCTAGTAAATAAAATGGTGGGTGGTGCAATTTTTTATCTCACATATTACTTACACAGCGATTTTTCAAACGCAATTTTTTTGAAAAATATACACTTTTTTAATTTTAATGCACAAAATTACAATATATTGGCCAATTATTTGGTATGATATAAAAGATGATGCTATGCTGAGTAAATAGATACCAAACATGACATGCTTTAAAATTACGCATGCCCTGTGCAATGGCGACAAACTGCATACATTTTTAATATCTATAGGCAACGCTTTAAAAGCCTTTACAAGCTACCATTTTAGATTTACAGAGGAGGTCTAGAGCTATAATTACTGCCCTTGTTCTGACGTTCGTGGCGATACCTCACATGCATGGTGCAATCGCTGTTTCCATACTGGGAAAGGGTCAACGCTCACGACCGCAGGTGTGCGAGTGCGCGGATGGGCGAGTGTCCTTTTTTTTTTTTTTTTTTTTTTTTTTTTCTGATTTATTTAATTATTTTTACACTGTCCCTTTAATTTATTTATTTTTTAATCACTTTTAATGCTATCTCAGGGAGGGGGAGGGGGGGCCATTTTCTCCCGCTGCTTGTAAAGGCAATTCTGCAGCTAATTAACCACTAGGAATGCTTTTACATGAAAGCCCATTGCCGGCTGAAAAAAATAAAACCAGGATGATGCCTGCAGCTGCAGGCATCACCCTGGTATAACCATTCAAAGTCCAGTGATGTACCAATACGTCACTGGTCCTTGTTGGGTGTATATGCTATGTTCTTTTTTTCTTTATGCAGCCTGTGGGCTGAATGAAAAAAAAGAGAAGAAATCTCTGCCAGAAAAAGTGTGTGGTATGCCCACCATTAGAAACCTCCCTCAATCCACCCACTTCTAATGGTGGGCACACATGAAATGTGCCAACAAATATAAAATATATATGCCGAAGCATAGGGGCCATCCACCCACTGGCCACCCCAGGCCCCCATGCTTTGGCATATATTCTCTTTTTTTTAACTGCGGATGAAAAATCTCATCCAACAGCACTGCACACACCTACTTATGTCTATTCTGAAAGCAAGACCCTGTTGCTGTCAGAATAAACAGGTCAGTGCTGCAGTTTGACGTTCCTGCAAAGAAATCAACAATGGTTAACAATAAAACATAAACTCAATAAAACAACTTTATAAGGAAAAGTGTGTGGTGGTATGCCCACCATTAGAAACCTCCCTCAATCCACCCACTTCTAATGGTGGGCACATATGAAATGTGCCAACAAATATAAAATATATATGCCGAAGCATAGGGGCCATCCACCCACTGGCCACCCCAGGCCCCCATGCTTTGGCATATATTCTGTTTTTTATAACTGCGGATGAAAAATCTCATCCAACAGTGCTGCCCACGCTGACTTATGTCTATTCTGAGAGCAAGTTCCTGTTGCTGTCAGAATAAACAGGTCAACGCTGCAGCTGAAAGCATTCCTGCAAACAGAAATGGTTAACAATAAAACAACAATAAACCAGTGAAAGTCGAACAATCACGAAAATGACAACAACAAAAAAAACTATAAAAACCAAAAATAGTTATATTTTTTTATTTTTTTGGGGGGTATTTGTACTTTTATTTATTTTTTTTATTTTTTTAACTTTTTTTTTCCAAACTTCAAACATTTAAACAGCTGGTAGGGTCTCTCCAAATGCGATAGCCAGTTTCCTGACTACCTAACATCTTTTGAGACCCTGTGTAAATGTGCCCTGATCTGTGCCGTGCTGTACCCTATACTAATAGTTCACTAGTGTATGGTAGAGGCGGAAGCAGGGCTTGATGCAGAGGCCAGGTTGGCCAGGACAGGAGGGACAACAATAGCGGCTGTCACGCCTAATTCCACATTTGCTGCAGACACGACATCTTTTTTGGGGTCTTCTTTGGGTTGGGGTACCAGGAATGGTATCGAGAAAATGTCTCTCATGCAGACGGCTAACTGCATCTGGGAGAGGGATTTGGGGCGCAGCACCTTCTGGATACAAAAGGGCCCTGATGTTCTCTAACTGGAAATTTAGGTATGATCCACTATGTCCAGTTGCTTTATAGAGAACAAAAGCATTATATAGAGCCAATTGAAATAAATAAACTGACACTTTTATGTACCAGCGTTTGGATTTTCGGGAAACTAAATACGGCTGCATCATCTGGTCATTGAAGTCCACCCCTCCCATGTTAAGGTTATAATCGTGGACACAGAGGGGCTTCTCAACAACACCAGCTGCCATGGTAATTTGGACGGTCGTATCTGCGTGAATGGAAGACAGGAGGTAAACATCCCGTTTGTCCTTCCACTTCACTGCGAGCAATTCTTCATTTCTCAAGCAGGCTTTTTCCCCCTTTTTAAGACGGGTATTTACAAGCCATTGGGGGAAGCCTCGGCGATTAGATCGCACAGTGCCACATGTGCAAATTCCCAAATTGAACAAATGTCTAAATAGTGGCACGCTTGAATAAAAATTGTCCACGTATAAGTGGTACCCCATATGGAAATAGGATGACGCCAAGTCCCAAACTATCTTGCCACTGCTCCCCATGTAGTCTGGGCATCCGGGGGGCTCCAAGTAACTATCTTTTCCCTCGTAAATCCGAAACTTACATGTATAGCCTGTTGCCCTCTCACAGGTCTTATACATCTTGATCCCATATCTGGCACGCTTGCTGGGGAGATATTGTTTGATTACAAGGCGGCCAGAATATTGAATGAGGGACTCATCGATGCAGATGTTTTTCTGGGTATACACATCTGCAAATTTTTGGTTAAAGTGATTTACGAGGGGCCGAATTTTGTGGAGCCGGTCAAATTCAGGGTCACCCTGAGGACGACTGAGTGAGTTGTCGTAGAATTGCATAAAACGCCTTATCGTCTCATATCTATGCCTGGCCATGGCAGCAGAGAACACGGACATGTGAACAAGAGGGTCGGTGGACCAATACAACCGCAATTGATTTTTATCATTAATGCCCATGTTGAGGGTTAGGCCCAAAAAAACTTTAAATTCGGAAACCGTAATGGGTTTCCATGCGAATGGTCTGGCAAGGTTTGAATTTGGGTTGGCGGCGATAAATTGGCGTGCATATAAATTGCTTTGATCCACAATCAATGCATAAAGATCTTCTGTGAAAAACAGCTCAAAAAAATTAAGGGGAGTATTTAAATTTGCTGTTTCCACCTGAATTCCGGGTTGGGCAGTGAATGGGGGAAGTACGGGTGCTGCAGAATTTGTGGGCTGCCAATCGGGATTTGCAAGCACATCCGGAAGGACACTAGGGGCTCTACGGGCCTGTCTGCGAATTCTTGGTGGCCACGGGACACTACTTGTGCTCGCCACCGCACCAGCTTGTACTGCACTTATGGGACTCGCCACGTCACCAAGTGATACTGCAGTGCTGGTATGCCTACGACCAGGACGTACTAGGCCGCTGGTGCTCGTCAGTTCACCAAAAGATACTGCGGCACTAGTACTGGCACTCTGCTGCATATGAGAGTCATCATGCATTTGTACCACCTCAGCAACCTGTGAATGGGATCGGGTACGCCTGACCTTAGCAGGGACCACTTCCTCGTCGTCTGAGCTAGCTGTCAGGGTGCCGCTGCTGTCTATAGGTTCGTATTCTGAGCCTGGTTCTGCCAGTGAGTCTTCCCCTTCGCTCTCACTTGACATGCTCAGAATCCTATAGGCCTCTTCACTAGTGTACCTTTGCTTAGACATTTTGGCCACTAAATTTACAGGTACCTAGTGCGACTCACGGGAAAAAGAGCGCCTGGCTATCAGGGACTGCTTGAACCGCTACAAAAAATTTACCGACAAGTGCTAACAGATATCAGGCCTGATTCTGTGAACACTGCGGTTTTGTGTGTAATATGTATCAAGTGACAGTTATCTACTGACACTGCACTTGCGGGGGGAGAAGGGGGGGGCGTAGGGGCTAAACGCAGGTGCTGGCAGGTGTTGGGGCTGATCCCGCTAACACTGCGTTTTTGGGGATACTAAAGTAATGTGAATGCTGGTATAGCGCTGATCTGATCAAAGATATTGATCCAATCAGACACTATACTAGCAATGAAGGTTTAGCGTGCAAGTAAGCGTGTTCCTGGCAATCAAGGGGTCAAATGTGATTATTTGTGTACTAGCGGGCAAACTGGTGCTATCTGGGAGGGGCGCTAAAACTATCGGAAGTCACCAGTACCAAGTCACCAGTACCAATACAGTGATCAGTAAAAATCTGTTCACTGTAATCAATGACACTGGTGACAGGGCAGTGAAGGGGTTAACTGGGGGGGGGGCGATCAAGGGGTTAGATGGGACTACTGGTGTATTAGTGGGCAATCTGGCGCTATATGGGAGGGGCGCTAACACTATCGGAAGTCGCCAGCGACACTGATACAGTGATCAGTAAAAATCGCTTCACTGATCAGTGACACTGGTGACAGGGCAGTTAAGGGGTTAACTGGGGGGTGGGGGGGGGAAATTAAGGGGTTAAATGGCTTTATTGGTGTACTGGGGGGCAAACTGGCGCTATCTGGGAGGGGCGCTAGCACTATTGGAAGTCGCCAGCGACACTGATACAGTGATCAATAAAAATCGCTTCACTGATCAGTGACACTGGTGACAGGGCAGTGAAGGGTTAACTGGGGGGGGGGGCAATCAGGGGGTTAAATGTGTCCTAGACTGTGTTCTAACTGTCAGTGTGCTGTTTTACTCACGTTTAAATGTCTCTTCTTCTCTGTCTGGAACGGAATGTGTCCAGGCAGAGAAGAATGACATCATATCCTGCCTTGTGTAAATATCAACACAGGACAGGATAGGACAGGGACCGATCATCCGATTTCAGCCAGAAATCACTGGCTGAAATCTAATGATTGATCCCTCCTGGATCGAATCGGATCACCCGCGGGTCGGCGGGAGCGCGCGCCCCCTGCCGGCGAAAGTGTCGGGAGCGCGGAACCCGTTTTTAAACGTGGTTTTGCGCTCCACTGCCGCCCTGCACACGTATATACACAGTGGCAGGGCGGCAAGCGGTTAAAAAAAAATTCAATTTTTTTTATTGGTTTTCATTTTTTATTAATTTTCTTATTTTAACAAACCATTTAGTACTGTCCGTGATACTTTTTTTTTATTTGCACTAACATACAATTTTGAGGACAAGCTTTCGAGGAGTGTCCCCTTCTTCAAGGTCCAAGCAGTACCATACAAATCACAACGTTTCAGCAGAATGTTAGAAGAGATGAAAAAAAAAGGCTAGAGATAAGACACCGCAAAAGCAAAGGGGGGGGGAGACAACACTCACATCAGAGGGAGTCAAGCTTGAGCTGATAGTCATAAAACTGTTGGATAATGATAGAGCAATCCCATGTCCAAATTCAGGCCGTTATCTCTTGTGTCAAATAGAATTATCATTCTTAGTTCAAAAGTTTTTCTTTCCTGAATGGATTTGAAATTTCCTTTAAGAACTAAAATATTGAGGTCTCCCATTGTGTGGTCTGGTTGTGCGAAATTGTGTCCCATAGGTGTGCAGAAGTCATCTTCTATATGTTCCTTGATGGTATGTCTGTGCAAATTCATCCTTGTTTGCAACTTCTGTCCTGTTTCACCAACAAAGGATCCTTTGCTGCATTTTCTGCACTGGATAAGGTACACAACATTACTAGAGGTGCAGCTGTATGATCCGGAAATATTGAAGATCCCTTTTGAGTGTCTGACACTTTTTGATGGATTGATTTGGTTGCACAGTTTACATCATTTTTCATTGCAGGGTTTGCTTCCATTATTTGTGACATTTTGATCAGAAGGAAGTTTCCTACTGATTAGTTTATTTCTGAGGTTGGGGGGTTGTCTGAAGGCCAGTATTGGAGGTTGCCGGAATATTTCTTTCCGAGTTCCATCCTCTGTTATGATGGGTTGTAAATCTTTGATTATTTTTCTTATCCCTTCTAGTGCTGGGTTGTATGTGGTTACTAGAGGTACACGGTTGTTTGTTTGTTTTTTTTCTCTTTGTACTGAAGTTGATTTTCTCTTCGGGTTCTCAAAGCTGTGTTTATGCTGGTGTTGATAGTTTTGTCCTTGTAACCTTTCTTATGGAAGGTGTCTGCTAGTGTCCCGAGATGTTTATCTCTGTCTCTTGGGTCAGAACATATTCGGTGGTATCTAATGGCCTGACTGTGTATGATGGCACGTTTTGTGTGTTGAGGGTGGAAGCTAGAATTGTGGAGGTAGTTGCATCTGTCAGTGGGTTTCCTGTATATTGAGGTGTGAAGCGCATCATCCCTGATGTATACTGTGGTGTCTAGGAAGTTGACATCTGTGTTTGAGTATTCCATTTTTAGTTTGATTGATGGATAAAAAGTGTTGATCAATGAGTAAAATTGTTTTAGGTTTTCTTCACCTTCTGTCCATATGATGAAAATATCAATATAGCGATAGTATCTGTATGGTTTTTGTTCCATTCTGTTCAGGAATTTTTCCTCCAGGTCAGCCATAAATAAATTGGCTCATTGGGGTGCCATTTTATTTCCCATCGCAGTACCCATGCATTGAAGATAGATGTCTTTATTGAAGGCAAAGTAGTTGTGTGTAAGTATGAATTCACTGAGCTGTGTAACATCCTCAGCAGTGTATTTGTGGTTTGGTGAGGATGATAAGGATCTGTGACATGCAGCTAATCCATCCTTGTGAGGGATATTACTATACAGGGATACTACATCCATAGTCACTAGAAGTGTATTAGATGGTAATTGCTGTATGTTGTTGATCTTGGTCAGAAAGTCAGTTGTGTCTTGCAGGAAACTGGCAGTATTCTTGACTAACGGTTTTAAAATATTTTCTACAAAGCCTAAGGTTTGTTCGGTGAGTGTATTCATACCTGTTATGATGGGTCTGCCTGGATTTCCTGGCTTGTGGATTTTGGGCAGCATGTAGAAGTCCCCGATTTCTGGATGATCCGGAATCGCATTTTTAAGTTCTGAATGTAGGTGGGCTGGAAGTGTTTTAATGAGACCTTTTAATTGCTTTGTAAAGTCCTGGGTCAGATCATAATCCAGTTTCTTATAGTAGCTGGCATTTTCCAGCTGCCTCTGGCCTTCTTGTATGTATTTGTTTGTATCCATCACAACTGCTCCCCCTTTATCCACTGGTTTGATGGTGATGGCCTGATTATTGCGCAAATCGTGTATAGCCCTTCGCTCTAGTGGTGAAAGATTGTACAGAATTTTCTTTTGCTGGGTGGATATCAGGGATGTAGCTCGCAATCTGAAGCTATCAATATAGGTGTCCAGTTTGGGGTTGCGTCCTTGTGGAGGTGTGAAGCAGCTGTTCTTTTTCTTTGTGTAGCACTCCATTGTCCTAGGATTCCTTTCATTACTGTGGAAATATTCTTTGAGCCTTAGTCTCCTGAAGAAATCCTCCATATCTGACAATCATTGTAAATTATCCAATTTGGTGGTTGGGCAGAATGTAAGGCCTTTGGAGAGGATGGTTAATTCTGGTTCAGAAAGTTTATGATTTGACAAATTGATGAGTCCAAGTTCCTCTGTTATATCCACATTTTCAGTCAGGTCAGCATTTACACAAGGGATACCTTGGGATTCCGGATTAGATTCCAGGTCACTGATAGTAGGAGGTATAGATGTTGGGTTGCTTTTATGTTTAGGTTGTATCCAAAAGGTCTGCTATTGGTGTAGCTTCTGAAGTTTTTTTTGTTTCCCATTCATGGCAAGTTTTTGTGTTTTTGTCTTTGTAAAGTTTCCAATTCATTCTTGATTTGGTTAATGTTGGTAGGGTCCAATGATGTTAGGGTTTCAAACAAAGACTGCTTTTGTATCTTGATGGTTACCCTTTTTCCATACAGTTTGTGGAGGAGGTTATTCCTTAATCTCTTGCTGGTGCGTCTGCAAAGTCTTTCTGCATGAGGAGAGTTGATTGTATTTACGCAAGGATTTTTAATCCAGAGGCCTTGTGGTATGAGATTCCTCTTTTTGCATCTTGAGAGAGAGAAAATATCACTGTTGATCTGTTTCCTTTGTGATTAGGTTGGTTAACTGCTTCTTTATGCGGCTATATGCAGTATCTTCCATTTTGCTTGAGGCGATTGTAGCTGTATTAGTGCGTTTGTGACAGAAACAATTGAGTACTGTCCGTGATACTTTTTTTATTTGCACTAACATACAATTTTGAGGACAAGCTTTATGGGAGTGTCCCTTTCTTCAATGTCCAAGTAGTACTATACAAATCACAACATTTTAGCAGAATGTTAGAAGAGATTTTTAAAGATTTTTTTTTCATATTTCACTATGACCAATGTAGTATAATGTTACCATAGTAACATTGTACTACTTTGGGGAAGTGATCAGTATTTTTTTTATTACACAATTTGCTTATAGCAAAGAATTACTTTGCTATAAGCAAGCATTTACCTGAATGACATCGATTCATTCAGGGGTTTTTTTTTGTGCTTAGCTGTGATTTGGCCAGGGCTAATCAAATGACACAGCTGGGCTGTGATTGGCCCAGCTTGTGCATGTGATCGCTGTGACCATTCACAGGTAGACACACTGGTATACAATGGATGGCATGAAAGGAAGCCATCCTTTGTATACAACTGTCGTGACCTGCTGTGATTGGTCACAGCAGGTCACATGGTACTGGAAACGGGCTGGTACACAGATCTGTCATCTGCTGTGTCCGAGGTACACGGCCGGTGACACATCGTGCCTGAGAGCGGCCCTGCTGGCAGGCGCACTGCGCATGCCTGAATGAATGCCATATGGCGTCCACCCGGAGAGACGAGGTGTTTTGCTGGCTGCCTTTCTGCTATTGGCCGGGAGGAACCGGTTAAGAGATTCTCAATACAGCGGAATCCTATAAGCAAAGAGATAAGACAAAATAACTCAGAAATCGCAAATATAAACAAACTGTAACCACCCTTCAAATAAGGGAGGAAAAAACTCCCACCTCTAAAGAGCAATATCCACATCTACTGTATGTCACTCATGAAAGTGTGATATCCCACTCAGTTTGAACTGTGTGGTTTACGGGTTTGCAGGTGAAAAATCCAATGGACTTCCCTTTTATATAGGATACTAAAAATGTCACCCCATTTTTTGGAGGGGAATGAGGGGGAGCAAACTTTTTCAATCTGAATCAACACAGCAGATGTATTTCCAGAATGACATTCATTAAAATGTTTTGCAACATTAGTAGAGAGACTTTTTTTCTATGTCATGTAGGCAGTCTCTTAAAAATCTAGTGGCCCTTCCCACATATTGTATGTTACAAACACCACAGATAATATAAACCATGTATTTAGTGTTACAGTTGTAAAAAGACTTTAAACTATGGTGTTTACCATTAGAGGTTGAGACAACCCCCATCAGCACATGTGAACAACATGGACAGCTTCTATTGCCACATCTATAATTATCTTTAAATTGCAACCAGGTGGTACTCTGTCTACTTGTACGATTGAAAACACTAGTAGATAGAGTATTTCCCAATATATGAGCTCTTCTTGAAACTACATTGATACCATCCCTGCAGAGTTCGGCGCAAATCGGATCCTGAAATAACAGTGGCAAATACTTCTCTATAATTTGCCTCATTTGTTGGAACTGCAAACTATATGGTGTAGAGAATGTGAGTTTAATATTTTTAGCTTTCTTTTTAGAGAATCTAGAATCTTTATCAAGAAGGTCCATTCTGTTTTTACCTTTTAGCCATGTTATATGCTCTATCCAACATCCATCTAAGATATCCACAGTTTAAAACCCGTGCATATAACCAAGGATTCTAATTCAAACTGGGAATAATTAATGCAGATCCTGCGGAGGCATACTATTTGTCCCACTGGAATACTTTTATTGGTGTGCTACGGATTAGCAGATTGTATTAGCAATAAACTATTGCCAGAAAGAGTAAATCACAAGGAGTAGCATGTATTATAGATTTTTAACGGTGCCAACACATATTGCCAGCAAATCAAATAAAATATATGCAGTTTTATTGTGTGTCAAAGTATAAAACAATACCATAGAATCAATGCAGTTAAAAAAAACATCACTTAAATGTGGTTAGACAGAATGCGACTTTATGCATTGTTGCAGCTGCTTCTGCTCAACATATTTCACCATAGTCTGGCTTTTTCAGTAGTCTTATAAGCACTGCACATAATGTCACTATTAAACAGAATATATATCAATGAGTACAAAGAGAACCACGGACAAACCACTAAAGAATTGCAAATAAGTTTTTTTTTTCTCTTACAAACCTAGTTAAACCTCATAGACATTGATGATAATAGTTCCCCATGGGGTGTCATACCAGATGGTTCAAAAAGTTCCAACCAAAGAGCCCTGGATTTCCATATGTCTATCTCCCAAGGTACTGCGTGCCTGAATTGGTGGTTGGTGACTCAGAATTTGGAGAAAGGGAGATCCTTTCTGCTGATGGTGTGAAAGGTGGTTAAAACCGATGCCAGCACCTCGGGGTATGGCCTGTCCTGGAGGAGGCCACTTTTCAGGGAACATGGCTTCCAAGAGAGAGGGTTCTACCCATCAATGTCCTGGAATTTCGGGCAGTGAGGCTGGTTCTGAGGAACTGGACATTCAGGCTTTGGGGTTGGCCAGTAACGATTCACTCTGACAATACCATAGCAGTGACCTACATCAACCACCAGGGCGGTACCAGGAGCTGGAGGGCTCAAGAGGAGGTTAATTACATTGACTTGGGCAGAAAGTTATGTGCCAAGTTTGTCAGCAGTGTTCATTCCTGGTGTAGAGAATTGGCAGGTGGATTACTGTTGATTCTGGGGTTCTGGGAGAATCGGCTCTGCATCCTGAGGTTTTCTTGGCAATCTGCCAGCAATGGGGTTGCCCAGACATAGATCTGTTGGCTTCCAGGTCCAACAACAAAGTCGCCCTGTTTGTGTCCAGAATGAGGGACACTTGTGCAGCAGGGTAATACCTTGGAGTCAGTTTTCCCTGATCTATGCTTTTCCTCCGGTTCAGCAGTTACCACGTCTCCAACGCAGGCTTTGGGAGGAGTCTGTTCTGGTGATTCTGATTGCCCCAGCCTGGTCCAGGAAGGCCTGGTACTCGGACATAGTTAAGACTGGCAGTGGAAGGGCCTTGGTCCCTGCTGTTCAGTCCAGACCTGCTGTCAATATTTTTGACTTTTTGCTATTAAACTTGTCCAGTAAAAAAATTGTAAAAATCAAAATTTGTCAAATTTAGGCCAAAATGTATAGTGCTACATGTCTTTGCTAAAAAAAAATCCCTATACGTGTAAATTAATTGGTTTATGTGAAAGTTATAGTATTTACAAATGGCGATATATATACCGGGATATTTTATTTTTACTAGTAATGGCGGCGATCAGTGACTCTGACCCTGGGGGGAACTGACTTGGTGTCATTGACATCCCCAGCAACTCCAATACAGTGATCAGTGCTAATAAAAAGCACTGACACTGTTCTAATGGCACTGAGCAGGAAGGGGTTAACATGTGGAGCGATCAAAGGGTTAAATGTGTGCCATTTTTCATAGTGTGTTTTGTGTGTGTGCTTCACTGTAAGCACACTGCTTTGTATGGCTGAGCGATGCACAGCCATGCAAAGCGGTTTGCACGAGCTGACAGAACTGTATTGTTTATAGTCACACACACCCCTGTCAGAGATGTACAGCAATCACTGGCCACCAGCGAGTAATCACCGTCCGGGACCCAGTGATTGCTGCCGAGGCCGCAAATGGTGGCGCGGGTAGAGGGCGCTCACCTTGCGTGTGCCCCCTACCTGGAACTGCAAAATCTTGTGTATGTATATATATATACGTGATTTTGTACACCCGTGCCACCCTGTAGCAGTAAATCTGCTATAGGGTGGACGGGAAGCGGTTAATAAGCCACGTTTCCAGAAAAAGATGTCATTAAAGATAGAGCTACATCTGGTTATCCCAAAGTGTCAGTTCAGAATGAGTGTTGGAATATAGAGTCAATATTTTAGTTTTCTAACAAACAGATTTGGCCAGTTTTAATCTTGGGTAGACCGCTTAGTGGTGTTGTCAGGCAAGAAGTTGGTCCAGTTTTAATATTCTAGCTAAGTGTGCTTCAACAATAAATGGAGTGGTAGAGGCACTTAATGCATTTAAATGTTTCAATTGCCCTGTAAGCATACACATCTGGTAACACCGTGCCCGCCTCATCTTTAGGTCTTTGTAGAGTAATTTATTTCAACTTGCATCTAGAGGTCAACCAAATAAACATAGAGAATTGTGAGTTTAACTCCCTAAAATTGGATTTCTTTATTGTACATCTCGGGACACAGAACAGGCTATGTTCAATACTATCTGGAGTATGTGCCACCTCTATAGACCCTGGAAATGGTCACACACAACAGATCACCCATCAATATCCTGGAACTTCGGGCAGTACGCCAGGCATTAATCTTTGCACAGAAAAATGTGCACAGTTGTCAGGATGCAGTTTGGCTGTGGCTTATATCAACCACCTGGGGGTCTTGCAGAAGCAATGCTTTAAACCTATTTAACATATTCCTTCAGTTCTTTTGACTAGGAAAGCTGTTTTGATCACAGTGATTTTGGCAAGAAGGGTGTTTTTGGAACTGGCAGCTTTTTCTTGCAAGTAGCCGTTTTTAGTTCTACACCAGGTTAAGGTGATGTTGCGCCCTCATCCGTCATTCTTGCCTAAAGTCTTTTCTAGTTTTCATTTGAATCAGGACATGGTCTTGCCCTTTTTTATTGAATCCTTGGTCTGCAGCAGAAAGACTGCTACATTTCGTTGGATGTGGTATGAGTCATCAGGTTTTATCTGAAATTGTCAGCACAGCTCAGAAGACCCGAGTCCATGTTTGTGTTTCCGGAAGGGCGAGCAGCTTTATAAAGCAACTATTTATTTTTGGCTCTGTCAATTAATCATTCAAGCCTATTGTTTAAAGGAGAAAATTCCACACTGGGTCAGGCCACGCGCTACCAGAGGAGATGTGGGGAGCCTCTTGGGCGATCAGGCATTCGTGGCCCAGGTTTGCAAAGCCACCATTTTTGTTTTTTTTTGTACTTGCATTTCAGAAGGTTCTACCAGATGGATGTTAGATCTGCAGAGAATGCGGCCTTTGGTTGCAGTGCTTTAAAGGCTTCAGAATAGGTTCTGGTCTGCTGGTGGTTTTTTTTTTTTTCTGAGTGTGTCTTTCTCCCCTCAAATATATTGCTTTGGGACAGCCAAGATAGTAATGAATATAGTCTGCTCTGTGTCCCGTGATGTACGATAGAAAATTGGATTTTTTCTAAATGCTTACCTGTAAAATACATTTCTTGAAGTACATCACATGATACAGAAGTCCCACCCCCCTCTCTGAGTTTTCATTGCTTGCTACAAAACTGAGGTCCTTCCTGTATGGGAGAGGTTATATAGGAGAGGACTTCCTTTTTGGTTTGCAAGTGTCCATTCGCCTATAGGTGGTGCATACCCCAAATAGTAATGAATATAGCTGGCTCTGTGTCTCGTGATGTGATGTGATGTGATTTTACAGGTGTGTAGAAAAAAAAAAATCTAATTTTTGGCACAATGCTGGGCATATGGGATAAAACATAAATATTTAGATAAGTATCTTATTTATTAGATATTTTTTTTCTTGCAACTGACAAAGGGTGTTTAGCACAAACTGAGAGTTTCTCCTTAAAGCGCATCAGAGAGTCAGTATTGGCCACTAGGGCTTGTGCTGGCTCTTTGAGATGACAATGTCCAACAAGGACACTGTTTTAAGAGGACAAATCAGAGTCCAGAGAGTGGAGGGTGGGAGTTAAATGCAGTAGTGCTTTTTTTTGCCAATTGAATTTCAGGCCCAAATAATAGCCAAAAGATTCAATTTGTATTGCGCTACCCAAAGTACTATTACCATCCTGCATATAGATAATCAAATAATCAGCATATAGACCAACTCTGTTTGTTCTGTTACCCAAAGTAGTACCATAAAAGGTTGTTGATTGTCTAACCTTGATAGCAAATGTGCCAATGGCTGTCAATCTGAAACAATAGTACAAGACTCTAGGGAAGGGACTATAAGCCATTGATCATTATAGTGTTACCCTAGCCGACAGTCCTCAACACCCCCCCCCCCTTTTGTTGGAGAGAAGGCTCTGTCTCAGGAGTCTTAACCACGCGCTGCTTGCCTGGATTGGCAAGCAGGTGCCTCACTCCCTCCCTGGGCGCTATGTGGGTCAGCAGTGACAGCGGCTCCTTGGGCAGCCTGTGAGTTTCTCATGGGGACACATATGACTGAGTGCCCCATCCCATAACTCTGTCACACTGTCTCCCTAGGCAGACGACACCCCCATTCTGACGGAGAGAGGTTCTGTCAGGATTAGGTACCCTCCTGCCTAGGGGTAACTAGCATGGTTTACCGTACTTTCCCTCCCATGAACGACTGGAGTGATGTGTGGGTATCTTCTTAGTACTCTCACAGGTAGGGACTGGATATTGGGTGGTTCTGGCCAGGCTGCGGTGGCATCACTTGGCAAGCAGGCATCTCCCCACCCCTGCAGAGGAGACCCGCCATCTTCAACTGTTCACACTAAGTTGGGAGCATGAAATTGTCCAAAATGTCTTTGTATGCTAACGCCTTAAGAGTTCCCCTCACTGGGACTAAGGGCCAAGCCCAACCCCTGAAAAACAACCCCACACCATAATTCCCCCTCCACCTAACTTTGCACAATGCAGTCAGGCAAGTACCATTCTCCTGGCAAGCCACAAGCCCAGACACATCCATCAGATTGTCAGAGAAGCACGATTCCTCACTCCAGAGAACACATCTCCACTGCTCTAGAATCCAGTGGTGGCGTGCTTTACACCAGTGCATCTTGCTTTGCATTGCACTTGGTAATGTAAGGCTTGGATGCAGCTGCTCAGCCAAGGAAGCCCATTCCATAATGCTCTCTATGCGTTATTTTGCTAATCTGAAGGCCACATGAAGTTTGAAGGTCTTTAGCTATTGACCCTGCAGACCGTTTGCGACTTCTGCGCACTTTGCGCTTCAGTATGTGCTGACCCTGCTCTGTCATTTTATGTGGCCTACCACTTAGTGGTATTATAACAAAGTGGAAACAACTGGGAACAACAGCAACTCAGCCATTAACAGTTGACCGTGGAATATTTAGTATCAAGGAAATTTCATGGATGGACTTATTGCAATGTCATCACGGTACCATGCTTGAATTCACTCAGCTCCTGAGAACAACCCATTATTTTACAAATGTTTGTAGAAGCAGTCTGCAGGCATAAGGGATTGATTTTACTCACCTGTGGCCAAGGAGGTGATTGGAGCACCTGAACCTAATGATTTGGAGGGGTGTCCCAATACTTCTGGCAATATAGTGTAGAAGATACCATCAAAAACAAACTCATTGTGTCTCTAAATAGTCCATGACCTCCACAACAAAATTATGCTGCCCATGAGACAAATTGGTCAAAGTTTCAAGATAGTATGAAACTCCTGTGCAAGCTAGTTCATGCAGGATAGACGAATAAAGACGTCACATCACAGGTTAACCACATATGATGTTCCTCCCACACTACTTCATTCATAATGTTAAATAAATGATTAGTATCATTGAGGTAACCAGGCAATTTTACCACCAATGGTTGTCTAGCCACTGGCCAATCCTCTTATTGAGTGAACCCATGCCAGTGACTATCTGGCGACCATACAGGGGATCCAAGCCCTTATGGGGCTTAAGAAGGTGTTAAAAGGTGGGCAATGAGGGAAAATCCGGAATGAGGATTTGTTCCTCTTTGGGACTGAACAGTCCCAAATATACCCCTTTATTGACCAAATCGGTTAACGGGGTGCGATATAAATCTTGGTGCCATCACCTTTTAATACTATATAGATACTAGTATCTGATAACGGTCTAATAGCTTCATTTTTATATGTATCTGTATCAATGACAAGCACTAGACCCCCTTTATCAGCATTACAAATTACGATAGATGTATCATTCATTAAATTCATCAATACAGTTCTCTCCCCTGGATTTAAATTCAGAAGCACAATGTGAACTAGCCATTACGTTGGTGCCCAAATTGGTTAGGCCCAGATCCACCAACTTTTGGAATCTATCCATCTCAGTGGTGCTGGACCCAACTGGATAGAAATCAGACCGTGTATTGAAATATACTTTTTTTTTTATTCCCTTTAACGACATCTCTCCAACGGAGGATAAACCCTCTTCACTGGTTAAATGTTCAAGATCCATTATCATACAGTGATCATGAAAATGTCAGAAAGGGAACACCAGGCTGAGATTAATCCAAACTAACATTGTCTACTACCTCGTCATTCGACTCGAGACTTTTGATGGTAATGCTGCATACAAATGTATTAATATCCACAATGGTAGAAAATAAATCAAAATGTTTATGGAGGCAAAAATGTAAACCCTTAGATAACAATGAAATTTCATTTACTGTCAGATCTCCGAGAGACATTCAAAACAGAAGTGTCTCTTACTTCTTGCGGGTTGTCTTTCTGAAGGAATAATGATCTACGTGTCCACTGCTTGTTTCTACTTCCACCACCCGTGGATCCTCTGACGTTTTTTGTTGTTGTGTCCTTTCCTCTTGTACTGTTTGTTGTGGGACCCATTTTTGGAGGGAGTGGTGTACTATCATTATGAGAACCCCCATGGTAGTTGATTGTCCCATAGAGGAGTCTGATCCAGTAATTGCCAACGTTTTATTCGCATACTTGGAGTCCGCCTCTGAGGATTGTAGAGCGCAGCCCCAAGTACATCCACGAATCCACACATATGCGTAGAGTGGCGTCCATCCTCTGATGAAGTGCATTTGGCACGAAAGGCCTCAGGAGGAGCCATTAGCAAGTGTGACTTCCTGACCACTGAGACCACGAGGAGGTCCAGTGGTCTCCAATTTATACCACTGCCGGGTTAGTACATATTTTTTCATACTTACCTGTCCGCTTACTGGTTAATAGTGTATGTATGTGTATGTGACCCTGGCTTTATGAGTGTTGCTACAATAAAGTTTTGAACCTACCACACTATTGGCGTTCCCCTTTTTCCTTGACTCTCCTATTGGAGGGTTGCAGATCTACACCTTCGATTTTGGGGTGCCTGGAGTCACGAGGGGATCCCTGCCTATTATTTGGGGCGAGAGGGTCTCTGGATCTGGAGGTATTACTACACCCAAGGTTGATGTCAGTACTTGAGAGGGAGGATCCATATGTGTTCTGGAGCTGCATGCTTGGCTGGTCCTCTGGATAAGATTACACACAGGCGCATTTAAAATGTGCGGTCGGTGAGTGCGCATTTTTATCGTTTTCCAGTCACCTAATGAGGAAAAGGCCTGCACATATTTGGTTTTATCGTAAATAAAGACTTGAATTATTTTATATCAAATTACATTACAGCGCTGCACTATATATATATACCACACATATGCGTTGTTTGTCAATTCTGTCTTTTTCCATTTTATTCATCTTTTCACTGAGTTGTCTAAATCCATAAACTGTGGGATCTCCTTAAACACAATAAGTTACTGAGGCTATCCCAGGTGGACAATCTAGATGGAGCTTATTGGATTGCTATAAGCAAGTAAAGGTTGCAACTTTTAAATAAGAAGAGAAGCAATCCTACAGCAACAAGAAACATACCCTCTTTGGCGTTGACCTTATATCTTAGAAATCAGACAGATTGCTAGTATTGTGAGCAAATGTTTTTCGATTTTACACAATTATTCTGTCCAGATATTCTAAGGCAGGGGTCTCCAAACTTTCTAAAAAAGAGCCAGATTACAGTGCTTCAGTCTTTAAGGGGCCAGACAAGTGGTAGTAGAAAATGTACTGGCCTCAATGGGAGTAAACAACGCCCCAACTTTGGTATTAGTGGAGTAATAGTGCCCCATTGTTGGTGTCATTGGGAGGAATTGTGCCCCATCATTGTTGTATTTGGGAGGAATAGTGCCCCAACATTGGTGTCTGTGGGAGGAATAGTGCACCATGGTTGGTATCATTAGGAGGAATTGTGCCCTATCATTGGTGTCAGTAGGAGGAATAATGTCCCTTTATTGGTGTAATTGGGAGGAATTGTGCCCCATCATTAGTTTAATTTGGAGGAATAGTGCACCATCGTTGGTGTCATTGGGAGGAATTATGTCCAAAAACTGGAGTCAGTTGATGAAATAGTGCCCAAAGCGCCAGATAACGGCAAGCAAAGGGCCGCATTCAGCCTCCGGGCCACAGTTTGGAGACCGCTGTTTTAATGGATGGAGCCAGTATTGTGTCCAGGAGAGCCTGCTCATTGGAAAACATGCTGTCACCTAGTTTTTTCTGTTCCAGGTCTAATCAGCCTATGACATGGCTCCACTTCAAAGGGAACTTTCGATGTGGTGTCTCAGACTGCCTGTCATGTTCCCATTTACTGTTAGGGGAAGAGTTCTTTTTGTTCTGGTAGTGGTAAGATCTTTAAAATCCAATAGTTTTTTTTACTTGCAAAACTAAATACATGATTTTTTTGATTACATGTAAAGTTTGTTACATCCAATATATGGGGTGTACCAGCAGAAGGCTTAAGGATGGATTCTGCAAACATCTGAACAATTGCTCCACCAATGTAGCTAAACACTTCACTTCCATGCATGCTGGAGATTTATCAGTGGTTAATGTACAGGCAATAGTAAAAGTATAGACTCCAGCTCGTAGAGGTGCTGTTTCGTTTGTTGTGCAGAAGGTAAGTGTTTGTCATTTTTCGTTTACAGACCTGTATTCTTAAGAGTTTAAACCATGAGTGGGATGTTACTTATTTTTATGAATAATGATTTTTTTGTTTATTTTTATTTTTGTTTGTTTTCTATTATTTTGTATTCGTATTTGTGACTCTTCCCTCCTGCACGACATTGTTCGATATCCTGCAGGTGTATATAAATATGCATACAGTTTTTGTTTCCTTTTTCTTTTCTTGTATTTTGTTCTTTTTTGGATATTTGGAGGGTTTGATATTAAGAGAAACTATTGGTTTGCATCTAGTGAATTTAAATTTTTATCTCCCGCCATTATTTGGGTTGATTAATAATTTGATCCATTTATTTCAATTTAGATGATTTTTATGGGGATTATGGGTGAGTGTCTATGTGATCTGTTATATAGTTTACTGGGTCACTGTTCCCAGTGAGAAAAAAAACCTATAAAAACAGCTCAAATAAATATTACAACTCAAAAACTCGAATAGTGCAGAAAAAAATATAATAATATTTTGTTGAGATAGTCCCACTCCAAGTAATACAGATAGGATATAGTGAATAGAATAAAGTCCTTGTTCCAAGACCAGTATTCACACCCGTTTGTTATAATCACACACCACACTCACCAGATATTGGTGAATAAAATGCCTTAAATTTGGACTCAGGAATCCAAGATCCCTCATACGCTTTATTAAGTTTAGACTCTCAGAATTTGACCGGTTGGGATGGCCCTATGTGTTTGAACTGCTGCGTCATGTTGGAATTCAAGGGCCTTTTTTTAGAGCAATTATGGCACTGTATTCACGACCTACCGTACAAGTTAAGCTTCCCTTTGCCACATCTGACATTTTTCCCATGCTCAATGGAACTAGACAGGGGTGTCCTCTGTCTCCGCTCCTATTTGTGTTATCCCTTGAACCATTGGCAGTGGCGATCAGAGCACACCCTGACATAGCGGGAGTGACTGTGAGGGGGAAGGAGTATATAAACTCACTTTTTGCAGATGACGTTCTATTGACTATTACAATACCACACTTGCCTTTGCCTGTTTTGCATAAACTTTTACAAGCTTTTAGTGACTTTTCTGGCTATAAGATAAATGCTTCAAAAACGGAAGCTCTACCCCTCAATATCCCATCCCAAGATCTCTCACTGCTCCAACAAAACTACTCTTACCATTGGTGCATGTCATCTATTAAATATCTTGGCATCCATATAACTCCAATTTATGTTCATTTGTTTGAGGCTAACTATCCCCCACTGTTTCTGGAAATAAATGCTCTCCTAAACCAGTGGGATGCTTATAAGATATCCTTACTAGGCAGGGTGAATGTGTTAAAGATGTCAATTTTACCAAAGTTACTTTACCTTTTTCAGACCCTCCCAGTGGCAATACCACAAGTCTACTAAACACTGTACAGCAAGCGTTTTTTAGATTTATTTGACATGCCAGAAAGCCTCGCATAGTGAGAACGCTTCTCTTGACATCTAAAAACAACGGAAGTCTAGGGGTACCAGATATTATCAAATACTATCTAGCCGCTCATTTGTGACACACTATCATGATTCACCCAAAAACCCAAGAATAGATAGGCAGAGATAGAGTTAGGATATATTTATCCGATCCACACATGTTCATTGTTACGCCCTTTCCATTATGCATTACCCCTGTCTCCTCCTCCCCCTATGCTTGACTCTATAAAATTCACCCTCAAAATCTGGTTGACCTGTGTGAAATCCCAACAGTTATTGTCTGAGTGCTCTCCATTGTTGAATGTTTTGTATAATCCAGAGCTCCCAGATAGTTCTTACCCACAGATGAGCTCTTGGGCAACTAGTGGGATATTTCAACTCCGTCATCTGATCAATCCAGCTTCGTGAAGGATTTGGTCATTTGAGGAGATTATGGCTTGGAAACCCACAATACCTGTAACAGCCAGATATACCTATCTACAACTTTGTCATGTTTTCCATGCCTTGAGCCCTTCTCTAACATTAAACTGCCTGACAGATTTTGAGAGGATAGCTTCCAAAGGTCCCTCCCAACAACATTTCATTACCTCTTTATATAAACTACTCCTCAATACAGGGTCTCTTGTTGACAACCCTTACTGTTATATGAAGAGATGGGAAGAACTTAAATGCTCATTCTCTTTGCAATGTTGGCAGATGATTTGGGACTCTGCTACTAAGACCTCTCGTTGTGTTGTGTACAAAGAAAATTTATATAAGATATTGATGCATTGGTACAAGACCCCTGTAGTACTACACGCAATCAACCCAAATCTGTCTGACAGGTGCTGGAGATGCATGGGAGGAACAGGCACCTTTTGCACACATTTTCTGGTTCTGTCCACAGATTACGGGTTATTGGGCCACGGTTAAGACTGTCTTTTAGCAAGTGCTCAATGTTAACCTTCCCCTAGACCCATTACATTACCTTTTGGGGCTACCCTTTTAAGGGTATTTTTAAGCGGTCTAAAAGGTTGGGAATATGCATACTGACAGCTGCTAGACTGGTGATTACAGGACACTGGAAATCAGTCGATATCCCCACACTAAATCATCTTTTAATAGCGATCTCTGAATTCCGAGAAATGGAATATTTTACAGCTCTAGTGGGTGATTACTCATGTCATTTTCGATCTATTTGGTAACCATGGGATCATTCTCCCTGCAGTAGACTTCCTTTCTCCCCCCCTCTTCCCTGCTCCCCCCCCCCCCCTTTATATAGCTCAGACACCTCTCTATTTGCTAAACTTCTGACAAATAGTGTGATTCAACAACATGCAGGTTTATGTTTTGTGCTTATGCATTGTACTGTTTACCATGCTGTCTATTTATTATTTTATGCCCACATTTCTTTTGCTTATGTTCTTCTTTATATTGAATATGATTCTCTTTCAATGCAAGGTTTACACCTAAAGTGTTGTAATTTTGTCTTGAAAAATGGGCTTTGGCCCTTAATAAAAATTTCCAATAATTAAAAAAAAAAAGAGGAAGGCGTGTCAAGTAGAGTTGAGGCGTCATCGCTGTTGTATATTCTGTTGTGGTTTGCAGTTGTAGCCAGCAGACCCAAGTTTTGTAAAACGTAGAATATTTGTCATGGGCAATATGAATAAGGTGTTCCAGCTCAGCTATTCTATTCAGCTTCATAAACCATTCTCTCATAGTAGGGATTTGTTTTTTTCCAGAAACGAGGGATACATATGCGTGCTGTGGTGTTCATATGCATTGCTAGTGATCTGTGAAAATTGCAAAAAGAAGTAAAATGGTAAAACAGATATTGGTCTGGTTCAAAGCCCAGGCTAATTGAGGAAACTCTTGAGGTTATATCGTGAACCTGCTCCCAAAAATGTTTCAGAATTGCACATTCCCACCACAGAGGAAGCATGGTGCCTTTTGCTTGCAGACATCTCAAGCAAGTGTAGGGTACATTATATTTTGTGCAGGAGGCAAGGGGTTCTTTTCCAACTGGAGTAGACCTTAAAATTGTGCTCTTTTACGGAGACATTAATGGACCCTTATGAATAGATGTGTGCACTTGATTGCACTGTTCCTCTGATCAAAGATATCCCCAAGTCGGCTTCTCATTTCCGTTTACGACGACATGGGTCATAAGGGGAGTCTAGCAAAATAGAGTAGATGGAGGAAATCAGGCGTTGCTGTGGGGCTCGGGAAAGACAAAGCAATTCAAAAGGTGTGGGAGATCGACTATATGCTAGACTGGTATCTTTGTGTTAGAAAATGTTTCATTTAAAGGTAGGACCACCAGGGAAAAGAGACTGAGGAATCTAGCCTTTATGGGTTCCCGAGATTGAATAAGACCCTTCCAAAAGAAGTCTCCAGCTCTCGTGCATTTTATTGTTTGACACGGTGTTAGAAATTTTACTTCAAGGCCTGGGGAAATGCCGGATTAGCGAGAACTGGGGTCAGAGGACTTAGGATGCATATAAAGGGTAAACCAATTAGAGTATGTTTATTGTCATTGGAGGTCCAGCGGGCTAATGTAAGGGGGACTCCTACTGTCTCTTGTTCCTACTGTACCCAGGCTTTAGTTTAGGCATGTATGTGCCAATCCAAGAGTTTGGTTAACAAACATGCTTTGTGATGGGCCTTCAAGTCCGAGGTGCCAATGCCTCCCGCCGCTTTTGCAAGTGACAGTTGGAGCAAGCTAAGTCTTGCGGAGTAACCTTTCCAAATAAAAGTAGAAAAGGTGGCGTTTGGTAAAGTTAAGGGAATAGTTTGCATAAAGTGTTAGCATCGAGGCAGCACTGTCATTTTCAACATGGCTGCTCTGCCAAACCTTGATAGTTGTAGGGAATTTTCAAGTTCTTGTTTGAGGTTGTACAGTAATGGCATAAAATGTAAAGGGTAAAGATTCAAAAGCAAAGATAACAATTACAGTTGCAAGAAAAAGTATGTGAACCCCTTGGGATTATGTGGAGTTTTGCATGAATTGGGCATAAAATGTGCTCTGAACGTCATCTAAGTCACAACAATAGAAGAACACAGTCTGTGTCAGGGCTCCCAGGTGTGACCAGAGGTGTGTGGCTGACGCAGGGAAAACGCAGACCTCAGATATGTTATAAACAATATAATTTATTAACACTAACAATACAAACATAAACGCAGTGCAATACTAAAACATAATACAGTGCAACCAAACCAAACCAAACCAACCACCCACAGATAACAGTACATACAAGCAAGCGTCGTCAGGCAGGCCAGGTCAATATCAATAGGGCAGGTAGGTACAGGGGGAGCAAGCGGAGATCGGTCGGGGTCACAGGCCAGGTTCAGCAGGTAGCAAGCAGCGTAGTACAGAGGGTAAGGCAGAGGGATGGTCAGACAAGCCAGGGATCAGAGCAGGGTCAGCAGAGAATCAGACAGGAACAGAGAGCAGGAACAGGATACAGGGCCCAAGAGAACACAACACCAAGGCCGAGTCTGTGGGTCTGGCCATCCCTTAAATACCCCAGCATAATCAGTTCCAGGTGTTAGCTGGCTGCAAAGTTGAGTCTCTGATTGCTGGGAGCACCCGCTGGCCAGCCCTGGTACTGCAGATCAAAAGGCAGGCGAGTCCCACCATTGCTGGCTAGTCCATTCTTGACAGTCTGCTGAACATAATACTACACAAACATTAGATGTTGCCATGGTTTAATTGCACATAACATGTAAACATTCACAGTGCAGGGAGGAAAAAGTATGTGAACCTTTGGACTTAATAACTGGTTGACCCTCCTTTGGCAGCAATAACCTCAACCAAACGTTTCCTGTAGTTGCAGATCAGACCTGCACAATGATCTGGAGTAATTTTGGACCACTCCTCTTAACAAAACTGTTTCAGTGTAGCAATGTTCTTGGGATGTCTGGTGTGAATCGCTCTCTTAAGGTCATGCCACAGCATTTCAATCGGGTTGAGGTCAGGACTCTGACTGGGCCACTCCAGAAGGCGTATTCTGTGCTGTTGCAGCCATTGTTTTGTTGAATTACTTGTATGCTTTGGGTCATTGTCCTGTTGCATCACCCATCCTCTGTGGAGCTTCAGTTGGACAGATGGTCGTACATTTTTCTGCAAAATGTCTTGATAAACTCTGGAATTCATTTTCCCATCAATGACAACAATCAGTCCAGGCCCTGAGGCAGCAAAGCAGTCCCAAACCATGATGCTCCCTCCGCCATGTTTTACAGTGGGGATGAGGTTTTGATGTTGGTGTGCTGTGCCTTTTTTTTCTCCACACATAGTGTTTTGTGTGTTCTGCCCAAACAACTCAATCTTGGTTTCATCTGTCCACAGTATATTTTGCCAGTAGTGCTGTGGAACATCCAGGTGCTCTTTTGCAAATTTCAAACGTGCTGCAATATTCTTTTTGGATAGCAATGGCTTCCTCCGTGGTGTCCTCCCATGTACTCCATTCTTGTTTAATGTTTTTCTTATTGTAGATGTGTCAACAAAAATGTTAGCATGTGCCAGAGATTTCTGTAGGTCTTTAGCTGACACTCTGGGATTCTTCTTTACCTCATGCAGCATTCTGCGCTGTGCTCTTGCAGTCATTTTTACAGGACGACCACGCCTAGGGAGAGTAGCAACAGTGCTAAACTTTCTCCATTTGTAGACAGTCTGTCTTACCGTGGACACATGAACATCAAGGCTTTTGGAGATACTTTTGTAACCCTTTCCAGCTTCATGCAAGTCAACAATTCTTGATCGTAGGTCTTCTGAGAGCTCTTTTCTGCGAGGCATGGTTCACATCAGACAGTGCTTTTTGAAACCAGTATACCCAAAACAGGTGTGTGTTTTTTAAGGGCAGGACAGCTGTCAGCAACACATCCAATATCATCACACTGATTGGAGTCAAGGTTGGCTCACTGCTGGCTCCAATTAGCTCTGGGAGAAGTCATTAAGCTAGGGCCTCACATACTTTTTCCTCCCTGCACTGTGAATGTTTACATGTTATGTGCAATTAAACCATGGCAACATCTAATGTTTGTGTAGTATTATGTTCAGCAGACTGTGTTCTTCTATTGTTGTGACTTAGATGACGTTCAGAGCACATTTTATGCCCAATTCATGCAAAACTCCACGTAATCCCAAGGGGTTCACATACTTTTTCTTGCAACTGTATATGCCTAGGTATGTGATACTTTCAGGTTTCCAATCAAGGGGAAAATTACGCTTGCAGTGGTCAACCTCTTCCACAGGAAGTGTAACGTTTAAGGCATGGGATTTGGTTAAGTTCAGTTTGAAGTTGGATAAGGACTGGTAGATGTGGACTGTTTTCAAAGGCTGGAATAGAGAATAAGGGAGAGGAATAAAAAAAATGTGGGTAACAGCTACAGTCTTGTATGTCTTACTGGGGATGGATATTCCAATAATGTTTGGGTCGGCCCATAAGTGTCTGAGGAATGGTTCTAGTGGGAGGATAAAGATGATGGGAGACAGTGGACAACCTTGCCTTGTTCCATTGGAGATTGAGAAGGCACCCAACACGTAACCATTAATCTGCACAGTGGCAGAGGGATTAGAGAATAGAGCGCCTATGAAATATCGCATCATAGGACCTAACCCCAGCATTTGGAGAACTGCAGACATAAAGTCGCATACCACTCTTGACTTTTCGCATCCATCGACCGGAAGAAGCCAGATGAAGAGGAGGATTTAAGCCAATGAATAAGATTTAGTGCCTTGATAGTGTTGTCTCTACCTTCCCTACCTGGGACGAAGCCTACTTGGTCCAGGGTGATCCAATATGGGAGATGAGGTAATAAGCGGTTTGCTAGTATCTTTGCAAAGATTTTTAGGTCCACATTGGAATGGATATAGGACAATAATTCTGGACCTGAGTGGGGTCCTTTCCTTGTTTGTGGATCACTGTAATAAGTGCTTCTAGAAATTGAGTCGGTAGGGAGGAGGCATCAGCAAAGTTAAAAGCTTTCAGAAAATGTGGGAGGAGAAGATAGGTACAGCTGTTATAGTATTGAGTGGTTAGGCTGTCAGGACCAGAGCTCTTACCTAGCTTCATAGATTTAAGGGCAGTTAAGACTTCTTCGACTGTCAGAGGGGTGTCTAGGCTCTGTAAAACAGACGAAGATGCAGTGGACATGTTAGAGTGTCTTGTATAGTGACTGCTGTATCTATTAGCGGGGAGGGGGGGGGGTCCACCATGTGACAGCAGGTTATAAAGACCCTCGTAATACCGCACACATTGACTAGCTATGTCGTCCGATGTGTGATAGACCTTCCCAGCTGATGCCCTAATTATTATTATACAGGATTTATATAACGCCAACCGTTTGCGCAGAGCTTTACAAAATTAAGGTAGACATTACAGTTACAATAAAGTTTGGTACAAGAGGAAACACTGGGCCCTGCTCGTTAGAGCTTACAATCTAGGAGGAAGGGTTGAGTGATACAAAAGGTAATAGCTGTGGGGGAATGAGCTGATGGAAAATAAATGGCGGTTTACTAGGTAGAAGCAGGATAGACCTCTTTTAAAAAGAGGTTTTCATTGACCGTCTAAAGGTGGATAGATTAAGAGACAGCCGGACAGATTGGGGTAGGGAGTTCCATAGGATGGGAGAAGCTCGGGAGAAGTCCTGGAGGCGAGCATGGGAGGAGGTGACACGGGAACTAGAGAGCAGAAGGTCTTGGGAGGATAGAAGAGAGCGGTATGGTTGATATTTTGAGACCAGGTTGGCGATGTAGCTGGGAGAGCTTTGGATATCTTTTTAAGTTGTTAGTATTTTGAATTTTATTTGTTGAGCGAGTGGATGCCAGTGGAGGGATTGGCGGAGAAGGGTAGCAGACACTGAATGGTTGGTAAGGTGGATGAGCCTGGCAGCAGTATTCATGATGGACTGGAGGGGGGGATAGCCTATGTAAAGGTAAGCCAATGAGGAGGGAGTTGCAGGAGTCGAGAGATTACCTGGGAGTGAAATAGGAGCTTTGTGGTATCATTTATTAAAAAGAGGCGTATTCTGGAGATGTTGCGGAAGTTGAGGCGACACGATTTGGACAGGGATTGGATGTGGGCCTGAAAGGATAGTTCATAAACCAGGGTTACACCTACCACCCTGACATGCAAGGATGGGTTGATAGTGGTGCTAATGATCCTGACTGAGAAATCAGGGGAAGAGGCACGTGGGGGAGGAAATATTATGAGCTCAGTTTTGGATAGATTGAGTTTTAGGAAGTGGTGTGACATCCAGTCTGTCTGTTAGTAAATCGGTGATACGTGTGGAAACTGATGGGGTGCGTTGAGGAGTAGAGAAATAGATTTGTGTGTCATCAGCATAGAAAAGGTAAAAACAATATGTTGCGCTCCTTCTTTGAATATTAAATCAAAACATATTTCCAATAAATATATCAAAAAATCAATATTAATAAACTTGTGAAAAACAGAAAATCATGTGAAATCAAAATGTCATCCCGTGCTCAGCATACAAAAAAATATATAATATAAAATATATAAAAATTAATCAGTCTTCAATGAAAAAAATATGACTATTCCCAGTGATTCAAATCGATAATTCCAGGTGACTTCCTTAGTGAGTATAAAATGTGCGCTTACCTCCAGATTAGCCTGTAACAGGCTAATAACGCTTTTTGTACACTCAATGGGACTGATGTTTGTTGCACCATATGAAGAGTGGTGGGTCCCTCTCAGGCTGCTTCCCGTTTCCTACTCCTGCTGGAATCTTACTCTTATACTGCTTATCTCCGGCTTTCCTTTCCTTGGCAGGTGCCCTCAGTGGAGAGAAAATTACCAAAAATAGTGCAGCAGAGAGGTCCAAGAACAAGAGTACGGAATAGTGACTATTGGTTTTAGCGGTTAGTAAGTAGTTTGTGAGTTTTAGGAGAACAGTTTCTGTGGAGTGTTGTGGGCAAAATCCAGACTGAAGGGGATCGAGAAGGGTATTTTCAATAAGGTGGCAGCTCAGCTGGTTGTAGACTAGATGTTCAAGGAGTTCAAGGCAATAGGAAGTAAGGAGATGGGTCTTAGGTTGCAAGATTGGTGGGGTCCAGTGAGGCTTTTTTAATTATGGGGGTGACTAGCGCATCTTTTAGAGAGTTGGGGAAGATGCCAATAGAAAGGGAGAGATTGAAGATACGAGTTAAAGAATGAAGGATAGAGCCAGAGGGTGACTGTAGTATTTGCGAGGCAACAGGGTCCAGGGGGCAGGTGGTTAGGTGGGCTTTAGAAAACAGTTTACCAACCTCCTCTATAGTGGCTGGGTTAAACAAGGGAAGTATAGATTGTGCAGGTGGACAAGGAGTGTAGGGTGAGGGAGATATCTGTACAGTGGAGATCTCGTCACAAATTTTATCAATCTTATTTTTGAAGTGATTAGCAATCTCCTGGGCAGTGAGTGAGTTAGTGGGTGGAGGTAGAGAAAGACGAAGTAGAGAGTTAAAGGTAGAAAAGAGTTGATGGGGATTACATGAGAGGGTGTTAATGAGAGTGATAAAATAGGTCTGTTTGGCAGTGTGCAGACAAGAATTGTATTTTTGAAGGGCAGATTTTTATTGGTCGAAGACTTGCTGGGTCTTCGTTTTACGCCATAAACCCTCCAGAGCACAGCTACGTTTTTTGAAGCATCTGGTATTGTCTGTTTGCCAGGGCTGTAGCAGTTGGGGTCTAATTCTGTGTGTAGTGAGAGGGGCCAATGTGTCCAGCGTGGATGACAGTGAACTATTGTAGACAGAAGTGGCCAGGTTGGGACAGGACAGGGGTGAGATTTTGTCATAGAGACAATCTGTTGCCGAAAAAAGAAGGGTTAAGATAACGAAGGTTTCTACGGGTAACTGTTTGATAGTTGGAAGATGAGGAGGAGGAAGCCAAGGAGCCAGTGAAGCTAATAAGGGATTTATCAGAGAGAGGAAGAGGAAAGTTGGTGAGGTCCTTGGAGTGCATAAGGTAGGAGAATACAAGGTCGAGGCAGGTACCATTCGAGTGAGTAGAAGCATGTGTCTATTGTTTTAGGCCAAAAGAAGTGGTTAGGCTCAGAGGTTTAGAGGTAGCAGAAGTGTTGAGATTAACAGGGATGTTGAAGTCACCAAGAATGATAATGGGAATTTCAGAAGGGGGGGGGATCCGCAGACCCCCACAACTACCAGCCAGGGTTGTGGGGAAGAGACCCTTGTCCCCATCAACATGGGGACAAGGTGCTTGTTGGTGCTTGAGGGCGTGTAGCCTGATATGGTGCGGGGGGGGGGCTCTCGCTCGTCCTTCCCCCTTTTCTGACCTGCCAGGCTGCATGCTCTGATAAGGCTCTGGTATGAATCTTGGGGGGTTCCCCTCAAAACCCATACCAGACCCGGAGAGCTTGGTATGAATGGAGGGGGGACCCCACGATCACTTATTAAATAATTTTTAATGCCCTTTTAATGCAACTGAGCTGCAATATGTAGGTGGGCTGTTGTGTGGGTGTGGCTTTAGTGTAGGCAGAGACACGGGGCCCCCATTATCTCTTATTACCCGGGGGCCCCAAAGGTAAGCGGAGACTAAAGTCTCATCTGTGAAATCGTACATATATAATAAACAGGATAAGCTTGTGATAAGGTAGTAACATCTTTCAATGTTGATGTACAGTTCAACTAATGTGAATAAGAAAAAAAAAAACACAAAACAAAATTGAGAGGTTATCAATGTCCCCATTATTCTTGCAGTTATGGAGTGCATTAACTTAAAAAGAGGGGCTGTGGAATAAGGTAGTAAATGCCACCACACCACCTTGTAACTCTGACCTCCGGTGGACTCTGCCAAAGCGTGTTGGCAAGGAAAACAAAAGTAAAGGTGGGGTTGCTCTGACATCAAGACAAAGTGTAGACCCCTGATCCTCCTATAATTGTCTGTGGAAGAGACAGGAGGAAAATCAGACTGAGAATTTGATGAATTCCTAATAATCCATTAGTGGCAAAGCATATTGAAATTGCAATGTGTTGCAGAGCGGTAGATAAGCCAGATCTCTGACTATATTTGACTAAAAATCTCACAGGAGAAAGTGGAGAGTGGAAAGACTAATGTAGTTTAAAAGGAGGGTCATTCTTCTCCATCTATACATATGTGGAAGTAAAGATGCACTATTAAATATGTATGGACATTGAATCATGTTCGTGCACCTGGATCCATGTTGCCATGTGTCCCTCATTGAAATATTAAGAATTGGGACCATTGTCCCACAAACTACAACTGCCCGATTTTAGGCCAGTGGTGAAGGGCAGTGCACCATGAGTGAACTGAGATATAATAAGTCTATATTATCACCCTCATATGTGGGCTCAAATTTATATCGTGCGAGCACTATAAACGTATTCCCTTCACTTATAGATTGCTGGGTATATGTTAGAGCAGAGGAGGCATGAATCCTAGTAGTAAGAAGTCCCACTTAAAAAGCAGCTATGAGTTGTAGTTGCATCAATCCTACTTCAGTGTTAAGCAGCCCATAGACAATAAGATTTTTTCCCGCTGGTTGAAAAAGAAAAAAAACACTATTTCCCCATCCACACACTCAATGTGGATATAGGAATCCTCCCAACTGAGTTAAAGTATTCTCACGGCAGGGAGATTTCTTCACCATCAAAATACACTGATCAGCACTGCCAGCTATAGCCAGCACCACTGATTGAGTGGGGAAAATCTGACTGGGCTGTTGTACAGAAGTTGATTGGTGATTACCTTCTGTGCAACCTTCCTGCCCATACATGAATTGAAATTTGGTTGGTCCTTGAGGAATTGATGGCATTTCAATTCACATGACTGCCTTTAGACTTAAAGCTATTGATCCCCATAGTGCCATGAATTCAACTCTGTGAAGGGGACCAGGCATCACTGAAGAGGTGGTTTCTATAGGACCATCTACCTGCAGGATGTGGGACACACTTCATTACAGGTAAATTATGTGCCTGCAGCTGTCGCAGACAAAAAAGTATTAACTAAACTTCAGCTTTAAGTCACCCAGGGGGATATTTTGGAATGGGAAAATATATGTGCATTTTTTTATAGTGTGGATCATGATTTGTTCTGTCCAACCCCCCCCCCCCCCCTTTTTTTTTGGGAGGGGGAGGATATGTCTATGGGAAGGCCCAGATTTGTTTATTCAAGCAAGTGTTGAGTTGTGATCTTTGTTGTGTTTTTTTTATAGACTTTAAAAAATTGCATGAAGCTCATTTTAAAAAAATGGAGTCTATAGATAAATACATGGAGAGAAAACAGAAGCGTCTGGATGCTGTGAGCAATTCCATTCATGAAGCAAAGGTAAGTAATTTAAATTAAACTGTTAATTAAACTCAACAGTTTGTTTTGCTATCTGTTTCTATAGTAATGTTTATGGTACTTTTTTTTTTCTTTGAAAAGTATGTTTTTAGGATTAACTGTTAAACACATTACCTATGAACAGCATTTGTTGTAAACAGATGGGGCACACTTCCCACTGGTGTCAGTAAGTAAGAATATGCAGTTTCTTTAAAAAAAGATAACAAAATGTACAATGAGCATAAGAAAAGCTTCATTCGTGTCCTATTTTATACATACATTCGGATTTTGACTAAAGCATGCTTTTCATATACTCTGCAAATCCAGCTCATGACCTTTTGGGATCCTTTTTCTGAAACTTCACAATTATATTTTGTAGTACACTGAGGCCTTACGCATCTGGGAGTATTGCAGCATGTGCCTGTGCGAAGGCTGTGTTTACCCGCACAGGGATGCACATTGACATGAATTGGGCCTGCCTACACAGCCATGCACAGAACATCTGTGCATCCCCATGCAGGTAAACACAGCCCCCTCGCACAAGAGTTTACTGTATATGTGTTGCTATAGGCGCTGCCTGGTCTGGGCTATTAAATTTAAATCAATTGAAATGGTGAACATGGTGATCAACAAAAATACCAGTATTCTTAATTAAATAAAAACAATAAGTGCTTAAATCTTGTGCCTTAATCTTCATTCAAACTGTGAAAAACTCAGTGTGCCTTGCTTTTCCTTTTATAACTGTGCAAGTATGGTCCTATGTGCCCACTCACTCACCAGGTAATGTTGACTCTTAAATATTAATAAGTCACATGCGGTGTGTAGTATGGCAGGTTGATCTGGGACTTGCGGTCCTCCTGGATGTTTATATTCTGTTTCCACTTCAGCAACCATGGCGAGGTTCATTAGTCTCATATGGCATGGATATAAAAGATTTGGATGATCCCAATAGTTTAATTCTGCTTTATTATAAAATAGTATTAAACGACCATTACACCTATGTAAATGATAAAATACAGGCAGATCGCCAAACCAGAAACGGCGCACCAGCATGCGTCTCACCGGCTGGAAGTGACATCAGCTGTCACTTTATATTCTTTGTTTACAAACTTTTTATTGAGAGACTACAAAAACAGCACAACTTCATGAGGTACAGTATACATCAAGAAAAAGGTACATAAGTAGTCAACAGTATTATAAAACACCATCATAAAAAAAATAAAGTTCAATACATGAATGAGGTAGGCAGCAAGATATGCAGAACAACCATACAACCAACAAAGATTCATCAATACAAATCTGATAGACCATCAATCAAACAATAAATTCTGATCTGTTTTCCAACCATCCCATTTTCTGTTGAATAAGTGCATCTTATACAGCAATGTATATTGAATAAGTACCATGAGCATAACCATATCGACTCTCCGTAAAACAGAGGCCAAAGGAACCACTGGTAACTTCCAATGAAGGGCAATTGCCCATACAGTAGAGAAGAGTATGAATTGGCCTCATTACGTTGGCTGGAATCCCCGAAATGGGAGCACCCAGTAAGCAAATTTGCAAAGACAAATTCACTGGCAAATGCAGAGGCCACCTCAGAAATTCTACGCCAGATCAACAAGAGACCAGGGCAAGCCCAAAACCTATGCACAAGGGTACCTGCAAGGCCACAACCCCTAAAACAGAGGTGTGACGTTCCTGGCATCATGGTATGTAGTCTAGTCTAGTATAATACCAAAACTTTAAGGGCCTTCTCACGGACCGAGAGAGCGCTAGAGCTCCTACATATATTATCCACCATGGATTCCCAATCCGCATAGGAAAATGTAATACCGCAATCAACCTCCCATTTCTCTCTATACAAAGGAGGTAAGGGAAAGATGTCGTTAGAAAAAGAGCGATATAAATCTGAAATAAGACCCCTACACCTGGGAGAGTCACGGCTGATACATTCAAAATAAATGACCGGGGACGAAGGTGTCATTCCAAAATGAGAACTAAAAAAGTGTCTTATTTGTCGATAACGATAATGTTCGCGAAGCAGGATATCAAAAAACATACATGGGACGTGTCCAAGATGGCGACCAGAGCGGCCGCATAATCCGGAGCTCCGGCGCCGACCTACACAATCCGCTGCCATCCGTGCAGCTGCGGACCACAACGGGGCAGCGGAGGCTCTTGGTGACATCCCCTGTATCTGGGAGAGGGGCTCCGGGCGATATTTCTGCCCTCTGTAGTGGCGGACATCCGCGGCCTGGCGCGGCCGCATGATCCGGGGCTCCGGCGCCTCGTACTTGAACCCACTGCCATCCGGGCGGCGGTGGATCACCCAAGGACATCGGAGGCACCCTCTGCATCCCCTGAGTCTGGGAGAGGGGCGCCGCTGTATATTGCCGCTCCCCGTGGTGGCGGGCATCTGCAGCCTACTCCACCCGATACGGACCTCCTCTCATCTGGGCCACAGTGAGTATAGGAGGTAAGGGGGCTGGCGGCTACTGATCATCGGGTCCCCCTCCAGTGACTCAGGAAACGGGGCTCCCGTTCACTGCTCCAGAAACAGCCTTCCTCTGTGGCCACGGCCCCTGTTGGGCCCGGAGGCCTACTGAGGCTTATATACTGCTCTGGTGGAGTGCCGGGGCTCCCTGGATCTGCCCTGGAGGGCCCTGGGATCATCATAGGGGGACCTCTGTTCCATACGTGCCCCTCGTCCCTCTTAGACCCTAAGGTGGGAGTTGTAGCTATCATCTTGCTCCTAGGAGTTATTAATGGTGTTTACCACGGCTTATGTGCTCTCTACTTCCTCATGGCTCGCTAATTATTTTTACAATATAAAGTTTTTGCGGATAAGCCTGATAGCATTTATGTAACTACAACCCTAAACCTGTTTCGGGCATTATAGGTCCCCTGGGGTTACCATCTTCTTTGGTTATCTAATTTCCAGTTGATCACCCCCAGGAGACTCCATGTATGCCATCCACCAAGAAAAAAAGGGGACAAGCTCAAAAGTCCCTCACGACATACCTACTTAAAACACATGAGATTTGCAGCATGTCTCCAGATAATAATACAGAACGAGCATCCCTGTCCGATCCCACGCAGGATACCACAGCTCCTTCATTGGCTCTGGTCAGTGAATATACACAGCAACTCACAAAGGGGGACCTGGAATCTTGCTTGGAAACTATGTACACCAAGCTGGCCGCTAAATTCCAATCAGAACTGCATAAAAGCACTAATGTTCTCTCTCAGGAAATAGCCACATTGGGCTCCAGGACCGACCGCTTAGAAACTAAACATGTTGAACTTAGCCTGGCTTGTCTACAAACAGCCTTTTTACAATTGCGGGCGCAGGTTGAGGACCTTGATAATCGCAATTGCAGGAATAATCTGCGAGTCAGGGGAATTCCGGAGTCTGTGTTTGATCTTTCACAAACCATAACCAAGTTTTTCAAGTCACTCCTTCTGGATCGTGACCCTGGGTCCTTTGCTTGTGACCGCATCCATAGAGCCCTGCGCCCTAAACCTCCTAATGATAAACCGCCTAGAGACATTGTCCTGTGTATGATGGATTTTCTGACAAAGAAGACATACTTAGAGCTGCTTGCAATACCCCAACGATCTCCTTCGAAGGCTCGGTTTTACAAATCTTTCCAGATGTTTCTCCGGCTACGTTGGAGAAACGTAGAAAAATGAAAGAAGTTACCACTGCCCTTTTCTCAGCTTGTATCCGCTATAAATGGGGCTTTCCTTTCAAGCTGATAGTTCCACATAATGGGAGCACATGTATAGCCACATCCCTTCCTGAAGGTAGAGAAATCTTGGCCAAATTGGGCCTGGCGGACGCCCCATCACCTCAATGTCCACCCTCCACCCCTCGTGGCTCTCCCATTTGGCATACTCCATCTCCACGGAGGGATAGAAGGAGAGTCCGACAAGAACCGGGTTGACAAGACCATGCTCACTTGCCTATTACCCATTGTTTTGATAGTCCTTAGTCCTGGTTCACAGTTTCCTATGACTGAGACAAGAACCTGGATACAGGGATTTTGCTCATTTGTATCTCTTACACCTTTAGGATGTGCATTTTTGTGGTCACTGCTGTGATATTTCTGTGTTTCTGAGAACTATGTATGCTTTCTCATTGATATCTGGATGTGTTAAGGCTTAACAAGGGTCTCCAGACCCTCTTAATACCGCCCATTCATTAATGGTTTCCAAATTCCTGAACACGTTACCCCACCCTGCCGCCTGACATGGCCGGAGGTGTCACCGCCCGATTGTGGAGTGACAGCTCCGTTTTCCATGTTTTACAGAGACAGGGTTTGGGCCCATTTGGCCCTTTTTGATGCTTGAATTTTTTGTTTTTTCAGGTATGGCAAATTGCCTGCCTGATCCATGTTTTTCAGTTATCCTCTTAATTGTAGGAGCTATTAAAGCTTCACTTCTATTGTTTTTTGTCTTTTCTCTTTTCAAAGCTTTAGTGCATCATGTTTGTTTTGTGCCGGTTTGTGGACGTCACGACCCCCATATTGGGGTCTGGATGTCCCCTAGACTAATACTACTGCCTGTAAATCTGTCTCATGTAGGTCTGTTAGGGATCCGGGTGTGACCAGAAATGTGTGGACTGACACAGGGAAGTAGCAGGCTTCAGGAACACAGGCGGAGTCAGGGCTGGAGAGGTGCAACGGTCAGGCAGGCTGCTAGGTATTGTCAGGCACCGCCCGGCGGGATCTCTAGTACCCACAGACCAGGATTCCCCAGAGCACGGAGTCTAAGCCCCAGTCTGCCTTTTCACCAGAGCCCCTGATGGTGGGGATGGACTTGGCGCAGGACTGAGACCAGGTCGCGGTCCCTGAGTGCACCCAACTGTGGTAGAGGGGTCCGCCGAGGGTATGTACTGTGGGAAAGCCTGATGTGAAGAGGCTGGCAGACCTGGTAACAGGGACTGATTCGTGCGGGATGGATGGATGGATCGTTTGAGTAGCGTCAGGCAGGCCAGGTCAGCAACGTGCGGGCAGCGAGGTATCGGAGGAGCAGGCAGAGAATAGTCAGGGTCACAAGCCGGGTTCAGTAACTCACGGGCAGCGTGGTACAGGGGATCAGGCAGAAGGATGGTCAGGCAAGCCAGGGGTTCAACAGGAGACGGTCAGCAGAGGTCTGGATCAAGCAGGGTCAGCAACGAGGCAGGAACACAGGATACCAGGTACAGGGGCTCATGGGAAAACATACACCAAGGCCCTAATCACAGGTCTGGCCATTCCTTAAATACACCCCCTGCAATCAGCCCCAGGTGTTGGCTGATTGCCTGGAGTGAGCTTCTGGCTGCTGAGAGCACCCGCTGGTCAGCCCTGGTACTGCAGCCCACACGGCAGCTCAGTCCCACCACCAGTGCTGAGTCCATTCCTGAGAAGGTCCTTATGTCTAGCCAGATAATTCTAGGAGATGTCTTTTCAATGTGTATTTTTATGCTGATAGTTACAACTTTTGTATATTATGGTAATTCAATGTATTTCGCATACAATGTCCAGGGTTTCAACTCACTAAATAAGCGCAAAACAGCCTTTCTTCAATATAAGCGACTAGGGGCTAAAATTATTTTATTACAGGAAACACACTTTGCAGCCGCAAAACATCCGACATATTTTCATAAATCCTATAGGCAGGGGTATTATACCTTACATTCCTCTAAAAGTAGAGGAGTAGCCATCTTTCTACATAATTCATTCCCCTTTGAGGTTCAACATGTGTATCGTGATCCGGACAGTAGGTTTCTCATTCTTAACCTCCCTGGCGGTATGATTCCTTCTGATTTTTTGTGCTGAAAGCGGTACCATTTTTTCGCATGGAAATAGTTTTTTATTGTAGGCTGTAATTTTTAGGAAAATTTCCCCACAAATCATTATCACTCAATTGTGTAAGTGGTTCTGATTTACTATCGCTGTTCTCTAGCCGGTCTAAAACCGCTTTTGACGTAAAGGGATGCTTTTTGGACGCCATGGACTTTTCTAAGTTTTCAGGCAGAAAGAACAGACAAAATGCAGGCAGGGCACAGGACAAAGCACTAGGGACAATATGTATGTGAAATGGGATGAAACGGCAATGTTTTACTATTTAAAATTGAAAAAAAAAAGACATTTTTTAAATTTCCCGCCGGCGCCCGTACGTCCCGTCGTCACGGGGACCGGAACACAGAAGCCGGATGCCGGCATCGGCCGGAGGAGATGGCCGGGGACGCTGCAGGGGACACATCGTGGGAACGAAGGACAAGGTAAGTGCTGCAGGGACCCCCAGAGCAGTGCCGCATGGTAAGCCCGAGTGTAGCTCGGGGTTACCGCTTGTGGTATAGAAATTCTACCCCGAGCTACACTCGGGAAAACCGCCAGGGAGGTTAAAGGCACCCTTTCAGGTCGAGAACTTACGATTGCAAATATCTATGCACCAAATTCGGCACAAGCTTCCTTTTTTTTCTAAATTTTTTGATGTATTGGAAAGGTTTTTGTCCCCCCATCTATTGGTGGGTGGTGATTTTAACCTGGTAGCAAACCCTCTTTTGGACCAAAGCTCCTCCTCGCATTCCTCCCAGGCTTTCCCAAAATCCCTTACTAAAAAACTAGATGCCCTCCAATTGGTGGACGCCTGGAGGGCGCACAATGCGGTATCCAGGGATTACTCATTTTATTCTCACCCACATGACTCATATGCTAGATTAGACTATATCTATTGTACCCCTATTTTACTAGCTAATTCTAGGACAGCTTGCATCCACTTGAGCCCCTGGTCAGATCACAATATTATGGCATTATCCATCACGTTTATAGGATTGGCACCTACCGTCTTCTCTTGGAGACTTAATGACTCTATGCTTACTGATCTTGACTCTCGCCAAGAGGTGGTTATGTCTATTCAGTAATATTTTCAGTCTAACTCGACTCCTGATATATCTTCAACCACACTATGGGTAGCCCATAAGGCGGTCCTACGTGGCCGCCTTATCTCTATGGCTTCATCCAGAAATAGAAAACGATGGCAGCAAATTCTACTTCTTACCCGAGAATTAGAAGCACATTATAGAAGTCCTTTTGCTAATCCATCTCTTCTTAATAAACAGTTATTGTCCCAAAAGCGTTTAGAATTGAATACTCTGCTTTCCCAAAAGACTGAAAAAGCTCTCCGCTGGTCGAAGGCCTCGTTCTTGTTACATAGCAACTCAGCATCCACTATGTTTGCAAGGAAATTGAACCACTTTCTGCGCCCCCCACATGTTTATAAGTTACGCACTAACTCGGGCGCTATTTCATCTCTACCCCAGCGAGTTTTGGGTATTTTTGAAAACTTTTATTCTAACCTATTGGCTCCTCCACAGTCAGATTCCGTTCCTCCATCCGACTCATGGCGGGATTCTATACCCCTCCCTGCTCTTACACCTTCTCAGATTGCCTCTCTTAATGCCCCCTGTACTCTGGAGGAAATAACCCGTGCGATTAGCGCGCTAAAAAGTTCTACTGCACCGGGTCCTGACGGATTCACCGCTAGTTATTATAAACATTTTGCCTCTACGTTGGCTCCCTATTTGATAACTTTATTTAATGATGTTTTGCAGGGGGGTAAGTTCCCTGAGGAGATGCTATTGGCTTATATGTCTTTAATACCCAAACCACAGAGACCACCGTTTGCCACAAAACTATAGACCAATCTCAGTAATGAATAACGATCTGAAAATATTTAGCTGTATTTTGGCTGACAGGTTGGCCCCTATTATCTCCTCTTTGGTCTCTCCGGACCAATCGGGTTTTATTCCTGACAGATTTATTACAGATAACATTCGCCTCACACTAAATGTTATTCAAGATGCCAATTTACATTCTAAAGAGGTTCTGTTGATGAGTCTAGACATAAACAAGGCCTTTTACAGTGTTCTTTGGCACTATTTATTTTCCTTGCTACAGAAAATGGGCTTCAGTGACGAGTTTTTAGCTGATATACACGCCCTATATGACTCTCCTAAAATGAGAATAAGGCTTCCTGGCTGTAATTCTGAATTTTTTACATTGGGTAGAGGTACCCGTCAGGGCTGAGCTCTTTCACCCCTTTTTATATGCGCTGGTGCGATCAGATCACATCCGGATATTTCTGGCTACCCATTATTAGTTTCACATTTCAAAATAAGCAGGTATGTTGATGATGTTATGCTTTTTCTTACTAACCAGTTAACTACATTGCCTAATTTATGTGCCATATTGAATGATTTTGCTATAGCGTCAGGTCTTACTGTTAATTTTACCAAATCAGTGATTATGCCTGTTAATGTTCCTGATCCCCTAAGTGCATCTCTCCGTAGTTCTTTTCCATTTCGTTTGGTCATGGATCGGATATCCTATTTAGGTATTAATCTTACTGCCAAATACTTGGATATGTTTGCAGCTAATTATCCACCATATGTATCACGTCTCTCTACTCTATTGAAGATTTGGCATGGTTACCCCATTTCCTTCCTGCGTAAAGTCACGGCGGTAAAAATGAATATTTTGCCAAAACTACTTTATCTTTTTAGAGCACTTCCAATTCCGGTCTCGAAAACGTTTTTGGACCACTTTCAGCGGACTATTAACAATTTTATCTAGGGTAATAAGCGTCCACGTTTTGCTTCATCTGTTTTGTACCGCTCACAACGGACGGGAGGCCTCGGACTTCCCAATTTTTGGCTTTATTACCTCTCTGCTCGTTTTGCGCAACTATCACAATGGGCAACTATTAACTCTCAGATCCCATGGATCAAGTTTGAATCTGTCTATACGCCCATTCTATTTACTGGGTATTTTGTGGTCCAAAATTTCCCCTCGATCGCTTACTTTTCATAACTCCATAGTGACCCATTCACTGACACTTTGGTCCAAATACAAATTTAAATTGAATCTGGTCTCTCTTATTCCCCCAGGTGTTTCACTTTTTGGTGATCCTACTTTTGCTGCAGCTTTTTCTTCCGCTCAAACGTTTCGTTGGTGGTATGATCGATCTTTTATCAGATTATCTAATTTTCAAAGAGGAGGATCTTATATTACCTTTGATATGCTGCGCATGCTTTTTGATGTTCCTCTTCGTGAGTACCATAGTTTCCGACAGATTAGACATTTTTTTAATTCACACTTTGGCCTTACACCATCTTCTCCAACTTCCTTTTTTGAACGTATCAGCCGAGACTCTCCTAGGGGTAGGGGTCTTATTTCTGAACTTTATCACCAATCTTTGATCTGTCTTTTTCATATACCCCCTCTATATAGACAAAAATGGGAGGAGGATAGTGGCATCACTTTTTCAGATGAGGATTGGGATTCCGTGGTGGATAACATATGTAAGTGTTCTCAATCTCTTTTTGCTCGTGAGACGGCCCTTAAGGTTTTTAACCAGATGGTATTATACCCCATCAAGACTACATGTATTGTTCCCACAAACGTCCCCTTTATGTTTCCGGGGCTGTGGCCTCACAGGTACTTTGGTTCATATATTTTGGGATTGCCCGACCATATCTATGATTTGGTGCAAGATATCTGAGGTACCCCGGTACGATTGTCTTTACAGACCTGTCTATTGGGGGCTCATATACCGGGGTCTCTGATGCCGTAATGAGATTGATACATACTAATATGTATTGCCATTGTACAATAAAACTGTTTTTAAACAAAAAAAAAAAACATACATAACATATCGAAGGAAATAGAATTCCCACTTCTCTGAAAATCCAATAATCTAATAAGGGCTCGATCATACCACCAGCGGAAAGCCTCCTGTGGAGATGAAAACGCCGTGACACAATTCGGGTCACTGAAAAATGTCGAACCCGGTGAAACTGAATCAGTGTGTTAATTACTCATGTAATTTCCTCCAGAGTACAAGGGGCATTAAGGGATGATATCTGAGAGGGTGTAAGTGCGGGGAGAGGTAAGGAATCAAGCCACGAGGTATCTGGGGGAGGGGGATTGCTTGTGGAGGAGCTAATAGGAGTAAAACTCTTTGAAAATTGCCAGAACTTCATGGGGCAAAGAGGAATCATTACCGTGCTTGTTACCTAGTGTATATAATATATATATATATATATATATATATATATACCCACGGGGGGTGTATTGAATGATCTCTGTGCGAACATGGTCAACGCTGAATTGCTGTGTAATAACAATAGAAGCCTTGAAGCCTTAGACCAATGTAAAGCCTTTTCAGTTTTTTGGGATAGTAGGAAATTCAATTCTAAAAGCTTTTGCGATATCATGCCCTTATTCAGGAGGGACGGGTTCCCTACATGAGTTCTATAATGCGCTTCCAGTTCCCTAGTGAGCTTCTGAATTTGTTTCCAGCAATCCCTATTCCTCGCTGCCGCCATAGAAATAAGGCAACCTCGAAGAACCGCCTTGTGGGCCACCCACAGCGTAGCCTGGGAGGTATTAGGAGTATTGTTCAGCTGAAAATACTCTTGGATTGAGGTAGCTACTTTTTGACGGGAGCTAGCATCTGTAAGCATAGAGTCATTCAACCGCCATGAGTAGGGAGTAGACGCTAGGCCTATAAAGGTGATAGACAACGCCACAATATTATGATCTGACCAAGAACACAAGCATATTCCCGCCTTCGTTGAATTGGCCAGAAGGATCGGGGAGCAATATATGTAATGCAGCCTAGCATAAGAGTCTAGACTGTAAGCTCGAAAGAGCAGGGCCCTTGATCCCCTCATGTTTTGCATTGTATTGGTATTGTTCTGTCACATGTTCTGTCCCCCTTTGTAATGTACAGCGCTGAGTGAACTATCGGCGCTTTATAAATACTGTATAATAATAAGAGTCATACGGATGGGAATAAAACGTATAATCCCTAGCTCCCACATTATGTGCGCTCAAGGAGTCGATCAGCTGGAACAATTCTAATCTTTTCGTTAAAGATTTAGGGAAGACTGGGGAAGGAAGAGAGGAGGAAGTTCTATCCAGTAAGGGATTGGCTACCAGTTTAAAGTCACCGCCTACTAATAAATGGAGGGACAGGAACTTATCAAGAACCTCAAAGTGCAAAAAAAAAAGGTTGCTTGAGCTGAATTTGGTGCATAAACATTGGCTATTGTAAGTTCACGACCCAAAAGGGTGCCCTTGATAATAGACATAGGATCAAAGCGCAGTAAAGAATCATCTGTATGAGGAAAAATAGTACATATGCCTGAACACCACACTGCTGTTGTGTTTGGCACATATAATGAACCAATAACTTAACAAAAGGAACAGCGCTGTGAGAGTGGCTACAGTTGAACCTTGCTGGGAGGTGTACCTTTATTGTAATACCACTTGGTATGAATCACAAGGAATGCCTGGGCCAGGATGGACGGCCCGTCCGCTCCGATATGAATGGTATGAGACATATATTACACAGGTGGGACGAGCCGTCAGCTCAGTGTTTCCTCCCTCTGTGTCTCTGTTGGCGGCCCTTGTGCTGGGTCCTTCCCCTATAATATGGCCGATAACCTCATTACTCCTGGACTTGACAAGGCACATGTGTGCGAAACGCATTGTCCAGGTTACAGGCCTCCATCTTGGCTTGTGTTCCAGCTTTGGATCCTCCCTTCCGCTTTCTCCATAGATTGTGGTGATGTTATTCCGGGACGCTGCAGTCACGTGGTCCATCACCAGTGACAGGAGAACCGGTTGTCTCATACCATCCATATCGGAGCTGACGGGCCATCCATTCTGGCCCAGACATGGATAATAATAAACCTGCTTTCTCAGGGTCATGATAGACTTGTACCTCCCAAGAGAAACGAGTTATGAAGAAAGATCACCATCCCCCTGCTCTTGGTGGAATGTAAGGTGTTAAAACTCTTGCATATTTAACCTGTGGAAAAAAGGCTGTTTGGCTGCTGCGAATTGTGTCTTGTAGTAGAAGAATCTTCGCCCCTAGTCACCTATACTGGAGGAAGGCTGTTTTGCGCTTATTTGGAAAATTAAAACTTTGGACATTATGTGAGATGCAATGAATCACCATGGTTAAATACAAGAAAAATCGTATCTGACAACATTATCTTACCAATAAGATCTGTATCAGGGAAAAGGTGGTCTAAAAGGTTGAGTACCCGGTTCTCCAACCTGAAGGGTGACGCCTGACTTTATCATTTTATGAAATATCCACGCCACATATGTGTGGCAAGGGGATCCACAAAATTGTGTATGACTACCATCATGTATCAAAAAAAAAAAAACATAAAACAGAAGCAGGACCCAAACAGCCCCTTTTAGCTTAAGAGATCAAAACAAACCGTGGATCAGGTAGGTGAGCTGCCTCACCCGAAAAGACAGAGAACCATAATTTTAAAGGGCCTACAGGGCCCCACAAAACACTGAGCAGAGTGGCCATTCCACAACAGGGCAGTGACAACTCTGACTATGCCTGCCAACAGGGTGGGCAGCACATCGACAGCTCCTGCGGACTCAGCCTGCAGGCCAAAAATTAAGTGTCTAATAACCCATATAAAACATGTGACACGTCAAGGTATCTAGGGAGTTAACTCAAGATCAACGGATACAGCTTGTAATAATGCGTTAATGGCATGTCCCAATTAATAGTCAAGATGGGGTGGGATTGAAGTGTGGGAGCGTCTGCTAGGCCCAACTTCACCATTATTTCAAGAGGAGTATCAGCCGTATATGTGCTTCCATTGTGTGGAATAATCAACTTAAAGGGAAAGCCCTATTTGTAGCGAATTCGAGCCGAGGATAAGGCAGACATGATCTCCCACATTTTTCAACGTGGCTTGAGTGACATCTTGAAAAATTTGCAGAGTTGAGCCCTCCAAGGATATCACAGGGGTATTGCAACCAGCTCTAAGAATGTCCTCTTTAATCAGGAAATATTTCATGCACAGAATGTCCTGAGGAGGTTTATCAATAGGGGGCTTTGGATGCAGCGCTTTATGTATACGGTCACGCGTAAAGGCCTTAGCGTCTTGGTCTGGAAGAAGGGACTTGAACAACTTAGTTTATACCATGTGAAAGATCCATCTCAGGTACCCCACGGATGTGAGATTATTCCTGCGGTTACGGTTTTCGAGATCTTCCACCTGTGCCTGTAACTGTGTAAAGACAGCTTGTAAAAGGTTGTGATCCCTGGAGAGCTCTCCATAGGCCAAGCTGAGTTCATCATGCTTTGTTTCTAAGCGATCTGTTCTGGACCCAAGTGAAGCTATTTCTTGAAAAAGGACATTAGTGCTTTTATGTAGTTCTGACTGGAATTTTGTGGCCAAATTAGTATACATAGTCTCCAGACAGAATTCAAAGTTCCCCTTTGTATGCTGCTGTGAATACTCATAGTCCTGTGAAAATGGCTGAGCTGCTGTGTCCTCTGTGAAACGGGATGGGGATGCTCCGTCGGCATCTTATGACATGCTGCAGAGCTCCTGTGTCCTCCAGTAGATATGTTGTAAGGGATTTCTGAGCGGTCCTCTTTTCTTCCTTTTTCTTTAGTTGACGGCATGCAGGATGTACTCCTGGAGGTGATCAGCTGATCGTGATAACAACCGAGGGATAGATTGCCCCAGGGAGTCTATAAAGACCGAAGCAGGGACGGACCTCCTGCTACATGCCGCTGTCCTCCATGGCGCTGCACATGCGCCTCCGTCATTTAATATTCTGTAGTATGCCTGTGTTATCAAGATCTAACAAAAAAGCAGTTTTTTTATCATCCAGTGCTGGACACAGAGTTGTAGAATATTCTGACGTGGGTTATACTGCCACCCTCAGGTTTGGACATTGGCAAAAAAAAAAATAAAATCAAGCTAGTTCCTATATGACCCTGCTTCCAATCGATATGAATGTTTGTTTTTTGCTAGTGTCCTAGGATGTCAAATTTATTTTCCTCCGCTCTACTGTGGAAAAGTCTAATTTATTTAATCCACAGTTTTCATTTTTTCTTTTCATAGTTGTATAGTTAGGCTGAAACAAGACACAAGTCCATCTAGTTCAACTAACAGAAAAAATTGCTGAATTAATTGAAAACCTCCAAATGCATAACCGTATACCCAAGGTTGATCCAGAGGAAAGCAAGTAAGCCCAAAGCATAGTCCAATTTGCTCCAGATCCCCCAAGGCAATTGAATATTCCCTGGATCAGCAATCTATTCTTACCTACATGTTAATTTTGTTCTCTAAAAATGCCTATAGCCCTGTATATTTTGCTTCATGAAGACATGTACGTTTTTTTTAAGTTTTCAACACTCTACATTTTAACTGCTCTGAGAACATAGAACATTTTCCGTGATATAAGGTGAAACCTCTTTTCTTCTAACCTCAGATGGTGGTTGCATGTTCTCTTTTGCACAACCAACTGAGCTGACCAGTTTCAAAGTGAGTCTGTTCTACATTTTCACAGCTTTTACTGTAAAGAAGCCTTTTCCGTATGTAGAGGTTAAAGATCTTTTTCTCCAGATGTACAGAGTGCCCCTTTGTACTTTGTAACGGCTTTAAAATGAATAATTTTGCACCAAGTTCCTTAAATGGATTGCTTATGTATTTATACATGGTGATTAAATTCCCCTAATTTACGTCAGCGCTGCTGACTTTTAATATAAGGACACTTACCTGTCCAGCACTGCCATGACCCGGGCTAGTTCTTAACTAGTCTATGGGTTCCCTATTCTGGCACTGCAAGTTAGGGAAACCGAAATTAAAGCCTTTGCAACTTCACAGCTGGTTTCCTACCGCACGAGTCGCACTGCACCTTGCAATTGGTCCCGTAGTCTTCTGGGACCTGTGAAGTATCCCAGAAAACTATGGCGAACTGAGCTGGAAATGGGAATGGGCACTTTTCAAAACGCCCCCCCCCCCCCCAAAAAAAAAACCAAACAAACAAAAAGTGCCATATATGGCATGGAGGGGGTGAGGGTGCAAACACCCCTTTTGGGTGGAGCTCCACTTTAAGCTGATCTTTCCTGTTAGCTGAGATCTTCCTGACAATGCAACAGCACCTCCCATGGCAAAGCTCCAAAAAAATGGCACACCAGGCCACTCCCTGAATGTTTGTATCCTCTCCCTGTATGCACTACTGGTAGTAAAACGGATAGTCGTTGTCAAGGAAGCACATAAAAATTCATAACCAGGCATTACTGTGGCATGCCCCTATGGTACCAGTGACACGTACTGGCAGAAGGGAGAAACCGCTGCAACACTGTGTTTAGGGGAAAACCAAATGAATAAACAAGAAATCTGAACAGGTTGTCCACCACCTAGCCAAACTAAATTTAAATAGGCATTCCTGCTGCACATGGATTTCTTATTCTGCTACCTTTATTCATTTATTGGCATTACATTGAACTTTACACCTGGCTATTACAGATATTGTTTATCACTTAACTCTTTCCTTTTTAGGCCTGGTTCCCACTAGTGCGATTTCTGACATAGGAATTGCATGATAATGGAAATGACAATGGTGGCCATTTAACTCCAATATGTACTGCAGCTGCGATGCAACTTTGGGGAAGGGTCCTGTGCTACTTTGGTGCAATGCAGGTTGATTTTCTGCTTCATAAACTTCAATGGAGATACATTTGAAACGCAAGTGCATGCGTTTTTGATGTGATTTTGTTGTAGTAATAATAATAGTAAATGCACACCACTAAAATCGTGTTAATTGCACAGCACGTGCACAACATGAAAGGGGGACAGCACATTTAGTGCATAATCTCATCTGAAATTGCTAATTCTTCTGCTTTTAATCTCTCTCCATTGTTATCTCCATTGAAATTTCCTATTTAGAAAGCGCTCGTTTTCATCTTTAGAGGTTGCTACTTATCTAGATACACTCCTGTAGCGCAACCCCTGCAGGAGCTGCTGGTTGTATTGCGTCCTCTGATCTTACCTTGACCTCTACAAAGACCTCTATACCTCTGACACCTCTAGACACAAAGTGATAACTTTTGGTTAATGCCTCAGGGTCACACTGCAATGAGATTCAAGACCTTGGAGTATGCTAACAAAATATATTGAGAATATGAGTACTCAAAAATGACAGAAGATCACATTGAGGAATGCTTGTTTACATATACAATTTAAAATATCAACCATTGTAGTAGGAGTGGCTCCTTAATTTCTGGTAAGGCTGCATATACTGTAGCTTTCCCCACTGGAAATGAGCAACATAAGGAAACTAAGAATTTGATATCAATAAAATGACTAAGTTGCCTAGAGTCACTTATGGTGAGGAAGCTAAGGGCCTAGGCTATATTGCAATAACTGCAAAGGTAACTGTAAACTCTTGTCTAGGCAGGATAACAGGTACTCTAATACAGTCCTTAACCACTTGCCCTCCAGAGGATTTATTATTATACAGTATTTATATAGCGCCAAAGGGTTTGCTCAGCGCTGTACAGTAGCAAGGGGGACAGAACATGACAAGACGGTAACAATACAATACACGAGGGGTTCAAGGGCCCTGCTCTTTCAAGTTTACAATCTAGGAGGGAGGGGAAAGTGGTACAGGAGTAAGTGGCTGTGGGGGATGGAGTGGTGGGAGAAGTGGAGGAGATCAGTTAGGTGAGAGTGGGGTAGGCTTCCCTGAAGAGATGGGTTTTCAGGGTGCGCCTGAAGGTAAGGAAGGTAGGTGACAGTCTGATGGATTGGGGTAGGGAGTTCCAGAGGATGGGGGAAGTCCTGGAGAAGTCCTGCAATCGGGCGTGGGAAGAGGAGACCAGGGAGCTAGAGAGTAGGAGGTCCTGTGAGGAGCGAAGGGCACGGGTAGGATGGTATTTGGGTATCAGGTCGATTAGGTAGTTTGGGGCGGCATTGTGAATGGCTTTGTAGGTCAGAGTTAGCAATTTGAATTTAATGCGCTGGGCAATCGGGAGCCAGTGAAGGGATTGGCAGAGGGGGGTGGCAGATGTGGAGCGGTTGGTGAGGTGGATGAGTCTCGCCGCTGAGTGCAGGATAGACTGGAGTGGGGATAGAGTTTGTTTGGGTAGGCCAGTGAGAAGGGAGTTGCAGTAGTCCAGGCGCGAGATGAGGGAGTATACGAGTTCCTTAGTAAATGTTAAAAGAATAGAAGTGCAGCACTACATGAATGGTGACTTTATATATAAAAATATGATAAACACAAATGACAAAATGTTGATGGATTAATAAAATGCCGGCGAGAGTTCATCAAAAGTGTTAAGTGTCTGATATGCCAAAGACATAAGTAGTGACTTTTCGTGGTGATAAGAATAGCCAAATCATGCACTAACCAGATTGCGCATGGGGCATTTAAGACCTGCCCCTGGTACTCAGCCGCTGTGTCACTGGAGCAGAGAGGTGTCATCTGTAGGGCCACCACTAGATGCCATCCGTCCATGGAGGAGATGTCTCATAGATCCAGAGATCTCACTTGCAGATGTTATCTTACTGTGCACAGCCCTCAGCCCTCAGCTACAGGATAAAGAGTGTGATAACGTTTTAATAAAGTATAAGCAATCAGAAATGAACTTACAGTATTGGTATAGCTGCTCAGTAGTGTCTGGGGTGAGGAATGTACGTATCTTGGAGATGTTGCGGAGGTGGAGCCTGCATGACCTTGATAGTGATTGGACATGAGTTTGGAAGGAAAGGTTTGAGTCCAGGGTGACACCCAGGACTTTGGCATGTGGGGTGGGAGATATGGTGGTGTTGCTAGTAGTGATGGAGAGGATGGGGAGAGGTTGTTATCAGTGAGGTGGGCGCTTAGGCGGTTGTAGGCCAGGCGCTCAAGGAGCTTGAAAGTGAATAGTAGCAGGGAGATGGGTCTAAGGTTGTTTAGGTCAGTGGGGTCAAGGGAGGGTTTTTTGAGTATGGGGGTGATGTGTGCGTGCTTTAGAGGGGAGGGGAAAGTGCCAGTGGAGAGGGAGAGATTGAAGATGCGGGTGAGGGAGCGAATGATGGAGAGGGGGGGGGGGTGACTGGAGGAGATGTGAGGGGATAGGGTCCAGGGGGCAAGTGGTGAGGTGGGCTTCAGTGAAGACCTTAGAGACCTCCTCAGTGGTAGCTGGGCTGAAGGAGCGGAGCGTTGGGGAGGTGATTGTGTGCGGGGCGTTAGGTATAGTGGGGGGTAGTGCGGCTATGGGGTCGGAGGAGGGGAGAGTTGAGGGGGTGATGAAGGGAGGGGGGCTAGGTGGAGAGGTAGATTGTGAGTTGACAATGTCCTTACGGATTGCGTCAATCTTGTTTTGGAAATGATTGGCAATCTCGTGGGCGGTGAGTGAGGTACTGGGTGGAGGGGGGGGGTGAGAGAGAGAGCAGGGATTTGAAAGTGGAGAAGAGCCGGCAAGGACAGGTGGAGAGGGTGTTGATAAGGGTTACGAAATAGGCTTGCTTGGCGGCAGGTGGCTTTGTAGAGGGAGAGCGCGTGAGGGGGATCTGGTTTTGCGCCATAAGCGCTCCAGCGTAATTTTTGACATTTCGTGTGGTCGTTCTGCCAGGTTTGAAACGGTCGGGTCTGATGTTATGCGTGGTTAGGGGTGCCAGGGAGTCGAGGGCAGCCGACAGTGAGTCGTTGTACGCAGTAGTGGGCAGGTCAGGGCATGGCAGAGGGAGGATACTGTCGTTCAGACGGTCAGCTGCCGGGTGGAGATGGGCCGGGTTCAGGTTGCGGAGGTTACGGGTGACGGTTTGATGCTTTGGGGGGGGGGGGTTAGGGGAGATGGAGAATGTGAGGAGGTGGTGGTCAGAGAGAGGGAAGGGGGTGTTAGTGAAGTCGTGGGGGGTGCAGAGGTGGGAGAAAACGAGGTCCAGGGTGTTTCCATTGGTGTGGGTGGAGGACTGTGTGTGTTGTGTGAGCACCTTAATTTACCCGCCTTAATGACCAGGCCTCTTTTTGCTACTCAGCGCTGCACTAATTCAACTTGACAATTGCGCGGTCATGCAAAGCTGTACCCAAACAAAATTTACGTCCTTTTTTTACACAAATAGAGCTTTCTTTCGGTGGTATTTGATCACCCGTGCGCTTTTTATTTTTCACGCTATAAACAAAGACCGAAACTTTTGAAGAAAAACAATATTTTTTACTTTCGGCTATAAAAAATAAATAGTAAACTCAAAGTTGGTTATAAATTTCGGCCAAAATGTATTCTGCTACATGTTTTTGGTAAAACAAAATCCTAATAAATGTATATTGATTGCTTTTGTGTGAACTTTATAGCGTCTACAAACTATGGTATAGATACTGCAATTTACCCCATTTTTTTTTGTTAGCGCTAGTTTAACAGACAATTGCAATGTCATGCAATACGGTACAATGAAATTTGTCTTTTTTTCATGCAAATAGAGCTTTCTTTTGGTGGTATTTGATCACTTGTGTTCTTTTTATTTTTGGCACTATAAAAAAAAAAGTTTTTTTCTTCAAAACTTTTTTTGTTTAAAGATATTTTCTCATTTCGGTCATAAAAAATATCCAAAAAAACTAAAATTTTGTCATAAATTTAGGCCAAAATGTATTCTACTACGTTTTTGGTTAAAAAAATCCTAATAAGTGTATATTGATTGCTTTGTGTGAAAGTTATAGCATCTACAAACTATGGTATAGATCAGTGGTGGGCAACCTTTTTTTTCAACTGAGCCAAATCTCGCCAAAACCATGATTGAAATTTATTTTGAGAGCCACATTTTTAAAACTGAAAATACATCTCCCATATAGTAATTCATCCCCCATAGTAATTCATCACCCATAGTGTAATTCATCCCCCATAGTAATTCATCCCCCATATAGTAATTCATCCCCCATCGTAATTCATCCCCCATAGTAATTCATCCCCCATATAGTAATTCATCCCCCATATAGTAATTCATCCCCCATATAGTAATTCATCCCCCATATAATAATTCATCCCCCATAGTAATTCATCCCCCATATAGTAATTCATCCCCCGTAGTAATTCATCCCCCATAGCAATTCATCCCCCGTATAGTATTTCTTCCCTCGTATAGTATTTCATCTCCCGTATAGTATTTCATCCCCCGTATAGTATTTCATCCCCCGTATAGTATTTCATCCCCCCATATAGTATTTCATCCCCCCATATAGTATTTCATCCCCCATATAGTAATTCAACCCCCATATAGTATTTCATCCCTCATATAGTATTTCATCCCTCATATAGTATTTCATCCCTCATATAGTATTTCATCCCTCATATAGTATTTCATCCCCCCATATAGTATTTCATCCCCCCATATAGTATTTCATCCCCCCATATAGTAATTCATCCCTCATATAGTATTTCATCCCTCATATAGTAATTCATCCCTCATATAGTAATTCATCCCTCATATAGTAATTCATCCCTCATATAGTATTTCATCCCCCCATATAGTATTTCATCCCTCATATAGTATTTCATCCCCCCATATAGTATTTCATCCCTCATATAGTATTTCATCCCCCCATATAGTATTTCATCCCTCATATAGTATTTCATCCCCCCATATAGTAATTCATCCCCCCATATAGTAATTCATCCCTCCATATAGTATTTCATCCCCCCATATAGTATTTCATCCCTCATATAGTAATTCATCCCTCATATAGTAATTCATCCCTCATATAGTATTTCATCCCTCATATAGTATTTCATCCCCCCATATAGTATTTCATCCCTCATATAGTATTTCATCCCCCACAGTACTATCCCCCCCTTCTAGTAAGCCAAGTCCCCCGTGTCAATTCACTTACCTTTTGCGTTCCTCTCGCTGTCTTCCCGCGCCGTTCGGGTCTTCAGGGCGGACTGTGAGAGGAGCCTAGCTCCCCTCCCCTCACGTTCGGCACGCTGCCCCGCCTACACACATCCTGACAGCCACATCCGCGGGCCGGATTAAAAGGTCCGCGCGGACTTTTGGGGCTGCCAACCGAGAGGAGGCAGGGGAGCGGCCGACCGAGAGGAGGCAGGGGAGCGGCCGACCGAGAGGAGGGAGGGGAGCGGCCGACCGAGAGGAGGGAGGGGAGCGGCCGACCGAGAGGAGGGAGGGGAGCGGCCGACCGAGAGGAGGGAGGGGAGCGGGCGCCCGGCACACAGAAGAGCCGCATTAGAGTGGGTAAAGAGCCGCATGTGGCTCGCGAGCCGCGGCTTGCCGACCACTGGTATAGATGATGGAATTTACACAGCTTTTACTTTGACTGCTTATCACATTTTTTGTGGTGCTAAAATACCAGGATAGTACAAACACCCCCAATTGACCCCTATTCGGAAAGGAGACACCCTAAGCTATCTGCTGAGAGGCATATTGAGTCCATGGAAGATTTATACTTTTTTCCACAAGTTTCTGGAAAATGACAAAAACTTTTTTGTTTTTTTACACAAAGTTGTCATTTTAAATGATTTATTTCATGGGTATGAGTGGAATCACACACCAAAATACATTCTGCTACTTCTACCGAGTACGGGAAAACCACATGTGTGAGATGTTTTGGGAGCCTAGCCACATACAGGAGTCTGAAATCCAATGACCACTTTGAAAGCCTGAAGTTTCGTAACTTCCTCATTTCACTACCTATCACAGTTTTGGAGGCCATGAAATAACAGGATAGCACCAACCCCCCCCCCCCCCACACACACACACACACACAAATGACCCCTTTTTGAAAAGTAGACACCCCAAGGAATTTAAAAAGAGGCATGGTAAGTATTTTGCAGATCTCATTTTTTCTCACAAGGTTTTGAAATTTAAACAAAGAAAAGAAATAATGTTTGTTTGTTTTTTTCTTAATTTTCCAAAAACTTGTGGCAACAATAGGATCTGCAAAATACTCACAATGCTTCTGATCAAATTCCTTGGGTTGTCTACTTTCCAAAAAGGGGTCATTTCGGGTGGTTTGATGCTATCCTGGCATTGCAGGGCCTCTGAAACTGTGATGGGTAGTAAGGAAGTGTAATGAGGAAATAAAGCCCTTTAGAAGCCTGAAGGTGCTTATTGGATTTTGGGGTCCTGTACTTGGCTAGACTGCCAAAATATCTCTCAGATTTGGTACCCCCATACTCGGGAGAAGAATCAGAATGTATTTTGGGGCGTAATTCCACATATACCTATGGCATGTGGGAGCAGTAAATAATTTAAGTGACAACTTTGTGTAAAAAAAAAAACAAAAAAACTAAAATTGTCATTTTGCAAAAACTTGTGGTAAAAAATAAATTCTATTGATTCAACATTCCTCTCAGCAAATAATTTGGGGTGTCTTCTTTCCAATAAAAGGTCGTTTTGGGGGGTGGTGACATTTTATGCCCAACAGAAGTTTATGCCACACATCACTCAGTCTTCTAACCACCTGAAGATCAAGCCTTTTCTGACACTTTTTGTTCACATGAAAAAAAATCTTATTTTTTTGCTAGGAAATTAATTTAAACCCCCAAACATATATTTTTTAAAGCAGACACCTTAGTGAATAAAATGGTGGGTGCTACAATTTTTTATGTCACATAGTACTCGCGCAGCAATTTTTCAAAAGCAAACGTAAAACAAATACACTTTTTTTACTTTTAATGCACAAAAATACAATACATTGGCCAATTATTTGGTAAAATATGAAATGTGATGGTATACCAAGTAAATAGATACCAAACATGATATGATATAGAACTGCGTATGCCCAGTGCAATGGCGACAAACTGCGTACAATTTTAATATCCATAGTCAACATTTTAAAAGCCTTTACAAGCTACCATTTTAGATTTACAGAGGAGGTCTAGTATTAGAATTATTTCCTCTGATCTGACGTTCGTGGCAATACCTCACATGCATGGTGCAACTGCTGTTTACATACCAGCACAGGGTCAGCGCTCGTGCACACAGGTGTGCGAGTGAAGGGGACGAGGGTTTTTTTTTTTTTTTTGGTTATTTTGATTTTTTACATTTTTAATGCTATCACAGGAAGTGCAAATATCCCCTATTACTTAAATGGGCATTGTCATAGAGTCTTTTGTGAGAAATATGGGAACTCTCAGAATCTAGATCTCTCCTCTGCCCTTACATTATCTAATCAAACCAAGATCGGTGTGATCAGATGCTTTCCCAATTTACAAATGGCGCTGTTTATATCCTGCAAAACTGTAGTGATGAAATGCTCGAAGCTTCTGATTTCTTAGACTATAGAGATGATTGGCACCATTCTGGTCTCCAATCAGCTCTATGGTCAGCTGGCAGAAACACCGGCTGCATTTTCTGGTTCCCCTAATGGCATGGAACTGCCCGAGAAGGCCGTGGAAGGCAGTGGGGGAGGGGGGGGCAATCATCTCCTGCTGCTTGTAAAAGCAATCCTGCAGCTAATTAGCCACTAGGATTGCCTTTACATGAAAGCCATTCGTCGGCTGAAAAAAATGATACCAGGATGATGCCTGCAGCTGTAGGCATCATCCTGGTATAATCATTCAAAGTCCAGTGATGTACCAGTACATCCCTGATCTTTTTTGTTGGGTATATATGCTATGTTCTTTTTTTTTTTTTTTTTTTTTTTTTTTTTTTTTTTTCCCTGTAAGCAGCCTGTGGGCTGAATGAAAAAGAAGAAATCTCTGCCAGAAAAAGTGTGTGGTATGTCCACCATTAGAATATACCGCCCTGCATCCACCCGCTTCTAATGGTGGGCACACATTAGTTCACACTTTGCCATGTTTGCCAGTTCCAAGATTGTACAAATGTCTAAACAGTGGCACGCTTGAATAAAAATTGTCCACGTATGGACAAGGGGTACTCCATATGGAAAAAGGATGACACCAAGTCCCAAACTATCTTGTCACTGCTCCCCATGTAGTCTGGGCATCTGGGGGGCTGCATGTGACTTTTTCCTCATAAATCCGAAACTTCTATGCATAACCTGTTGCCCTCTCACAGGTCTTCTACATCTTAGCCCTATAACTGGCACGCTTGCTGGGAAGAAATTGTTTGAATGGTTGTTTAGGATTTGCCATTAAGAATTGGGCTTCTCCCTTCCCCATTACGGCATACTCTTAGGGCAGTTAGCTCCTCTCGGGTTCTGACATCAGGTGCCTGTGTCTCAAGTTTGCTAGGTGGCTTCTTAGTCATCTTTAGCTATCTTTAGAGTATTTAACTATGAGGTCCTCGGGTGATTTTGTCTTTTTGAGGCACTGCTTTGGGATGTCCCTATGAAGAGGCTGTGTATGTCGATTTAACATAAGAGAAACCAGGATTTAATTGTTGTTCTCCAAAAATACTTTTCTCTGAGCTTATTGACGGACACAGTTGTACTCCTTTGACAAAGTGAGCTGCCTACAGCAGAGAGGGGGGACCCACTAGGACCCATAAGCAGTGCTGTGTTCTTTTTCTGCCTAGCGTCCTACTACTTAAGGTGGCACTGTACAGTGGCAAAAATAATTATTTGTTCCCCTGCAGATTTTTTAAATTTGCCCACTTACATAGAAATTAAGGGTCTACAAATTTTTATCATAGGTGTATTTTAAATGATAGAGACAGAATATCAACCAAAAATCCAGAAAAAACACTGTAAACGCTATGGTCAAGAATATGAAGAGACTGTGTCAATCAATAAACTCGGAGTAAAGGATTATTCGGTGAGCAATAAAAAATCCAGTTTTTTGTACTTGTCCTAAAATCTTATTCTTGGACACATTGAGGGACACAGGTCCCACCCCCTTGTTAACCTTAATTACTGCTTGCTCAAAAATATGAGGTATGACAGTTGGGGGTGGGTTTATGCAGGGTCTGGCTGTGTTCCTAACTGGAGTACAAGCAAAGCATTTTATGTCAAGCACAAAAATGGGACCAAAGTGATAGGTGCTATGTCCTTCAATAAATGCACATAACATTTTTGTTGTTACAATAAATTCTCTTCTGCTTATTGAAGGACACAGTTCATGTCCTGTAATCTCACATGTAGGTATGTTCCAATACATTTTCTATTGAGGGGTGGAAATGACAATAATATCCCCCATACAAGCAAAGCAAGCCTGCATAACATTTACCAGCATCTGAAGATCCAACAGCCTCAAACTTGCAGAACTGTTGTGTAGACAGGTGACCAGGTAGCCACTTTACAGACCTGAGGGCTTATGACAAATATCCGAGAAGTGGTAACCACACTGTACTGGAATGGTCTGTAACAGTGAACGGCAGAGCCTGAGCTGTATGTAGAAAATGGGGGTATAGCCACCCTTTTCATAAAACAAAGGGAGACGCAGAAAATGCAGGTGTGAGGGACCGCCGGACGGCACCACTAGCACTCCACTGGTCAGGCGCGCCCAGAGCACGGAGTCTAAGCCCCAGGGTACTTGTTCACCAGGGCCCCTGATGGTGGGGATGGACCTGTAGTACCCCGGGACCAGGTCGCCACTACTGAGCACACCTGTCAGTGGTAGGGGTGTTCGCCAGGGGCTCCAACCAGGGAGAGCCAAATGTAAGGAGGTCGGGTGACCCCGATGGGATGGATGGATGGCTGAGCAAGTGCAAAGTCAGACAGGCTGAGTTGGTAACGTAGAGGGCGGAAAGGTACAAGGGAGCATGCAGAGAATCGTCGGGTCACACGCCAGGTCAGCAACAGTAGGTCAGATCTAATGAGGGGCATTCAGGAAGAGAGGTCAGGCAAAGCAAGGGTCTGGGCAGAAGAAATCAGCAGGTCAAGAACAATCCGGGTCAAATAACTTACAAGGCACAGGTTCAGATTCGCAGGATACAAGTAGGACCAGAAGGCACTGAAATGACAGCATAGGGACATTTAAATATCCCGCGCTGCGCTGCCATTGGTGCCCAGCGGGCGGCCGCGGCTTCTACTGCGCATGCGCGAACTCGAACGCCGGATGCCCACCCGATCTCTCCACCACGGGTGATTACAAAGAAACCTCCGGACAAGGCTGGGCGCATGGACATTATGGGCTGGTTCCCATGAATTGTCCTCAGGGCCGTAGCCCTTCCACTTGATGAGAAATTGGGTCTGGCCCCCCCTTCGTCGGCACTTCAGGATTGTCTCCACCTCGAATTCTTCTTCCTCTTCGACTGTTATGGCCTCCGGGGGCCTGGATTCCCGTTCCGGGAAGGCATCAGGGACTACCGGTTTCAGCAGGGACACGTGGAAGACAGGGTGAATCTTGAGTGTCTCAGGGAGAACAAGTTCATAGGCCACTTCATTGACCATCCGCTTAATGCAAAAAGGGCCTATAAATTTAGGTCCCAACTTCTTTGACGGGCAGAGCATCTTCAAGTTAGCTGTAGCCAGCCAAACCTTCTCTCCGGGCCGAAACACCAGATCCCCTCTTCGCTTCCTATTAAAAGCCCTCTTGTAATCTTCTTGGGCCCGACTGATGGCTTCTTGTAGTTTTTTATTGTTTGACGCGAAAAAAGTTAGTGTATCCTGTGTTGCTGGAATTGGGCATTCCGGGACTAAATCCGGGAGGAAGACAGGGTGAAACCCATAATTGGAGAAGAACTGGGGACTGCCCTGTTGCTGAATGGCAAGCGTTGTTATACGCGAATTCCGCCAAAGGAAGAAGTGGCACCCAGTCGTCCTGAGAGAATGATGCGTAGCATCGCAAGTATTGCTCCAGGGTCTGATTGGTCCTTTCGGTCTGACCATTGGTCTGAGGGTGAAATGCCGAGGAAAGGGATAGCTTGATATCCAGGGCTTTGCACAATGCCCTCCAAAATCTCGAGGTAAACTGCACCCCTCGGTCGGAGACTATGTCTTCGGGGACCCCATGCAGTCTAACAATCTCTCGAATAAAGACTTGCGCCGTCTCGGCCGCCGATGGAGTCTTCCGTAACGGAACGAAATGGGCCATCTTGGATAAATGGTCCACGACCACGAGAATTGCTGTGTGGTCCAGTGAAGGTGGAAGCTCGACTATGAAGTCCATAGAGATCTTCTGCCAGGGCCGTTCAGGGATTGGTAATGGACGTAGCAGGCCCCACGCCTTATTTCTTGAAGGCTTGTTCCGCTGGCAGATGACACAGGAGCCCACGTAACTCTTACAATCCTTGGTCATGTCTGGCCACCAGAAGGAACGTCGGAGAAGTTCCAGGATCTTGACCGGGCCAAAATGTCCTGCCATCGGGTGGTCATGGCAATGTCCCAAGACTAGGGTTCGGGCTTCCTCCGGCGCCACGATCCGGTCCTCCCTCCATAGGAGTCCCCCCTTGTTCTGGAGGGGCGCCCCATCGGAGGTAGACATGGCTGTGGACGATTTCATTATCTCGGAGCGAAGGTTGGTCTGGAGGGACAAGAAGTTTCCTGCAGGCAGAATAGTGTCAGGTACTGGGATCTCATTGGTGTCCTCGTACATGCGTGACAACGCGTCTGGCTTCGTGTTTTTTGATCCCGGCCTGTATGTGATGTGGAACTGGAACCTCAAGAAAAACAATGCCCATCTTGCCTGTTGTGGGTGCAAACGTTTGGCAGTCCTCAGATATTCCAGGTTCTTGTGGTCCGTGAATATCAGAATGGGGTGTGAGGCACCTTCCAGCAGGTACCTCCATTCTTCTAATGCGGTCTTGATAGCCAGTAGTTCTCGATCCCCAATGTCGTAGTTCTTCTCCGCAGGGGTAAGTTTCCGTGAGAAGAATGCTACTGGGTGAAGTAATTCCTTGGCGCCCTTTCGCTGGGAAAGAATGGAGCCAACCGCGTTCTCCGACGCATCTACTTCTAAGATGTAGGGCAGGGAGGCGTCAGGATGACCCAGAATGGGTGCCGAGGTAAATAACTTCTTTAACGCTTCAAAAGCTTCCTGTGCCTCTGGCGTCCATCTGAATTGCGTCCCAAGCTTGGTTAGTTGAGTGATGGGGGAAACCAGACCCGAGAAGTTCTTGATGAACTTCCGGTAGAAGTTTGCGAACCCGATAAAACGTTGGACGCTTTTCCTGTCCGTGGGTTCAGGCCAATCTAGGATCGCAGAGACCTTCTGAGGGTCCATTGCGACCCCCGTGGTGGAGATGATCAGGCCCAGAAATGTAACGCTAGCCTGTTCAAAGCAACGTTTCTCTGCTTTAGCGTACAACCCATGCTGCCGCAACCGCCCCAAAACCTTTGTTACATGTACCCTGTGCTCCCCCAGGGAGGATGAGAAAATCAAAATGTCGTCTAAGTAGACGATGACAAAGATGTCCAGGAAGTCCCTAAAGATGTCGTTTACAAAGTGCTGGAAGGTGGCCGGCGCATTGCTCAACCCGAAAGGCATGACCAGGTATGCAAAATGGCCGAAACGGGTGCGGAAGGCCGTTTTCCACTCATTCCCCTCCCTTATGCGAACCAAGTTGTAGGCTCCCCTTAAGTCCAGACTGGTAAATACTACTGCAGCCTTTAAGCTCTGGAATAATTCTGGTACCAGTGGTAATGGGTAACGATTCTTGATTGTGACCCTATTCAGTTCCCGATTAGTCAATACATGGCCTCAAGGTCTTGTCCTTTTTTTCTACAAAAAAGATCCCTGCACCTGCTGGAGAAGTGGAGGGACGGATGAATCCCTTCCGGAGACTGTCCTCAATAAAATCCTTCAGGGCCCCTAATTCTAGTTCAGAAAGGGGAAAAATTCGCCCGAAGGGAATTTCAGAACCGGGTAACAGATCAATCGGACAGTCATATGGGCGGTGGGGGGGTAGAGTATCCGCTCCCCGTTCACTGAACACATCAAGAAACTTATGATAGGCTGCCGGAATCACTTGTTTCAGGCTGGCATCCCCTTCGGAGCACAGGAGGACCTGAGGGACCTCCGGGCCCGAAGTTCGGCACAGTTCCCGACAGCATGGGGAAGGGAACGAGACAACCCCAGTCTCCCAGTCAATTTGGGGGTTATGGGCCCACAACCATGGGAGCCCCAGAATGACTGGGAAAAGGGGTGATGCAATCGCATCTAGGCGGAGGAGCTCCCGGTGTTGACCGGCAATGGAAGTCACAATGGAAGGGGTCTCCTGGTTAACCACTCCTGACTTTATCCGGGAACCATCAGCCAAAAAGATGTGAAACCCCTTCTCCTTTTGACGGAGGGGGATACCCTGCCGGTGGGCAAAATTGATATCCACAAAACAGCTGCATGCCCCCGAATCAACTATGGCTGTCACCTCCACGGTCCTTTCTGAAAGCTGAAAGGAGAGGGGGACAACTAAGTATTGGGATGGATTCATATTGCCAATAGATAAAGAAGATGAGGTGAACTTACTCAGTTTCTGCGGGCAGGAACGTACCATGTGACCAGCTTCACCGCAGTAGACACAGGTTCTGGGAGCGTCTGCGCTGGCGTTCCTCTGGCGGTAGTTTAGGCCGTGCCAGGCCTAGCTGCATGGGTTCGGGAGCATCTTCGGATGGCTGGTTCTGAATGTTTGGCCTAGTATGTTGACTAGATCCTTGGAATGACCCCCAGGTATTTCCGCGACCCTGACCAGACCTCACCAATCTGCGCTCTCGTAGCCTGCGGTCAATTTTAATGGTGAGTGCAATCAAGTCCTCTAATGTCTCGGGCACCTCCACCCGGGCGAGCTCGTCTTTCAGAGCCTCAGATAGGCCCATACGGAACTGGTGCAAAAGCGCAAACTCGTTCCAGCGAGTGTCTCCCATCCAACGCCTAAAGTCAGAGGCGTATTCCTCAGCCGCTCGCCGACCTTGTTGGAGTACGTATAATGTGGCCTCGGCCGAGGCCGCCCGTTTGTGGGTCATCATATAAGATGGCCATAGCATTAAAAAAAATTGTCAACCGTAACCAGATGGGGGTCATTATTTCCCCTTAGTCGGTGGGCCCAGTCTTGGGGTTCACCCTGCAACAGGGAGATAACAAACCCTACTTTCACCGATTCCGTCAAAAAGGTCCATGGTTGTAGTTCAAAATAGAGCAGACAGGAGTCACGGAATGACCGAAAGCGTGTGCGATCCCCGTGGAAGCGCTCGGGTAAGGGTACTCGAGGTTCCGCCATAGGGAGTGATGCGGAAGGCCCAGGAGCCGGCTCGTGGGCTGCTGCGACCGGGGGTGCAGGAGCCGGGGCCTGTGAAACAGGAGCAGATATGGTGCAGGCCTGAAACCGATTCTCAATCTGCAAACATCTGTCCTGTAACATGTTTACTGCTTGCGTCAGGGTAGCCAGGTGCCTGCAAACCACCTCCATCGGGGAGGGTCCTCCTTGAGGCTCAGTCATGGCCTTCTGGTACTGTGAGGGACCGCCGGACGGCACCACTAGCACTCCACTGGTCAGGCGCGCCCAGAGCGCGGAGTCTAAGCCCCAGGGTACTTGTTCACCAGGCCCCTGATGGTGGGGATGGACTTGTAGTACCCCGGGACCAGGTCGCCACTACTGAGCACACCTGTCAGTGGTAGGGGTGTTCGCCAGGGGCTCCAACCAGGGAGAGCCAAATGTAAGGAGGTCGGGTGACCCCGATGGGATGGATGGCTGAACAAGTGCAAAGTCAGACAGGCCGAGTTGGTAACGTAGAGGGCGGTAAGGTACAAGGGAGCAGGCAGAGAATCGTCGGGTCACACGCCAGGTCAGCAACAGTAGGTCAGATCTAATGAGGGGCATTCAGGAAGAGAGGTCAGGCAAAGCAAGGGTCTGGGCAGGAGAAATCAGCAGGTCAAGAACAATCCGGGTCAAATAACTTACAAGGCACAGGTTCAGATTCGCAGGATACAAGTAGGACCAGAAGGCACTGAAATGACAGCACAGGGACATTTAAATATCCCGCGCTGCGCTGCCATTGGTGCCCAGCGGGCGGCCGCGGCTTCTACTGCGCATGCACAAACTCGAACGCCGCGGCCGGCCCGGAATTAGTGCCCGTGTCCCCGCACAGGGCGGTGCAGTGCGCCTGCGCCGGGACCATCGCGGCGGGGATCGGGGGGATCCCTGACAGCAGGTGTGCACATCTTGTCCATCCTAGTCAGGGCGCAAAAAAGTCAACTTTTATAACCTAAATCTTAAAAAAAAAAAAAAATTGCACCAACTGCTCAGCCCCTGCAATGCTAGTTTGTCCTAACCCGTCACTTTTGCTTGATGGCTTGGTCTACATATAACTGTAGAGAAATCATATTAAAATTGAACATTTATATTTAAAAAAAATGGGACTTGTTAGTCTTACATGTGTCTAATGTCTTCGTTGCTAATGACCTTTGTAATCATTTTATTGAAAAACTATGAAGACATTGCAGGCATTTTTTTATCAATAGCCAGAGTTTATAAATGTTTTCTTTATATGCAGATGATGGCCATGAAGTCCAACCTGGTGACGCTAGCTGAGAATACTCCAATCAGTAGTTCAGAGGTAAAGCCAAGGCTTAAAAAGTTATTTGCTTTTAGTTATAAAGAGATTATGCACGTTGATGTAACTAATAACTGTAGCATCACCTAGTAGTGGGGCTTTCACCTTCACATTAATAGTTGACTGCTGCTTGAGACCCCCCAAGTGTAGCATCCATCCAGGAGCAGTACAAGACAAACAAAACTCATCCCAGTTGTTGTTCTGAAACTACTATGGCTTCTTTTTGAACTTGTTTCCTGATTGAATTATTGTATGTTGGAATAAGGATATACAGTGCATCCATAAAGTATTCACAGCGCTTAACTTTTGCCACATTTTTGTTATGTTATAGCCTTATTCCAAAATGGATTAAATTCCTTTTATTCCATACATTGAAACTGTTCATAGTCTGGGGATAGGATCCGGTGCAAGGGGGAGAGGGGGGAGGAGCCTGAACATGGCGGCACAGGAGAGTGTGGAGTAAGCACTCTCCGTTAACCTTCCCCACCTATCCTCCCTAAAGTGTCTTGGATGATTCTAAATAGCTGTGCTGGAGGGCGGCAGGAGACTAACCTGTATGGAAGGGGGGTCCCGGCGGTGATGTGGTGGTTTGACCGGAGTGAGGCGACGAGGTTCCCGTCCCCCTGAGACTTGACAGCGGTAGTGGCGGAGGAAGCGTAGGGTTGCCAGGCAACGAAGAGAGGCGGCGTGACCACCTGGGTTGCCACGGAGGAGTGCTGGGAGAAGGAGAAGCCGGCCGGCGTCCTAGGGAGCCGGTGAAACGCCGGCTTTCGTCCCTAATCTGTTCCCAGGGGACTCGGGGGTAAAGAAAAAGGGGCCCAAAGGAATCCCCCTAAAGAGAGGATACGGCCACAGGAGACCAGACAACAAAGGATTGCAAATGTGGAAGCCGCTCCATAGAGGAGGGTGAGTGAAAGCTACTAGTCTTATGTGCTGGTATTTCTGACTGTGTTATAATTTATTGAATGAGATACCTAGTTTAAAAAGGAAGAAGGGGATTCCTAGAGAGGGTCTGAAGGTGTGGAAGAGAAAAGGTTATTGCCTGGCCATAGAAAAAGAAAGGAAAGTGAAAAAAAGTCCCATAAGCGACATGAAAGGCAAAAACATTAAAAGGAGTGGGCCCAAGAATTCCCAAACTGGTACGATTTAAGAAGTATACGTCACGGGAATTTGACTCCAGAAAGAGCTCAAGGAGTAATTGAAAAGAGTGAACTGGAAATAAGTATGGATAATAGCTCGAGATCGTCCCTGGGATCGGTTAATAATAGTCAACAAATAATGGAAGTAATGGAGCTGAGAGAAACTGAAAAAGAACTGCAAATACCAAATAAAAAGGAAATGGCGGAGATGTTTAAAATTTTGGAAAAATCAATAAAGCAAGAGATGGGAATAATTCGGAAAGAAATGGGGCAGTTGTTAACTAGAGTGGAAGAAATGGAGGAAAAAGTTAAATCATGCCCAAATCATTCCAAAATTAGAGAAATGGATAATATCAGGAGAGCACAAAAAAGACTGCTTTATATGATGGAGGATCAAGAAAATAGGGAAAGGAGACATAACCTTAGAATAAGAGGAGTCCCAGAGCTGTTACAGGGCGAAGATTTAAAGGAGACAACATGTAAAGTTTTGAACTCCATAATGGACAGATCTGTGGCGGAGATGTTTAAATTGGATGGAGAGTATAGGATAGGGAAGTTTCAACAAGAAAAAGGCTCAGAAAAATCAAGAGATATAATTGTTCAATTCCATAATTATGGAGACAAAGAGGAGATATGGAAGAAGATTAAAGGAAGAACAAATATTAAATATGGAGGAAAAAATATTCAAATTTTCGCAGATTTAGCAGCCGGGACATTGAGAAGAAAGATCATTGAAACCCCTACTAGAATTGTTGAAAAAGCATAATGTGCAATATAGATGGGGTTGCTCAGCTTGTTTAATTGGATGGAGGAATGGAGTCACAGCATTTCTAAGATATCCTGAAGATATGAAAGACTACTGTGATAAATTTGAACTGCAGCAAATGGAGATACCGGGATGGGAAGAGGAGGAGGGAGAGTCTTGCGCTTTGGGAAAGGAGGAGTGGCAGCTAGTTAGAAGGGAAAAAAAGAGAGTTTATAGATAGAGAGACACTGGGGAGGAGGGTGGGGGAAGGTGAGCGGTACATGGTTGGAGCAAAACCCCAAGGTTGGAATCAAAGGTGGGACTTTTACCACAAATAATTCATAGGCAAATAAGAGGCCTAAGGGGGGGGGGATGGGAGTGGGTTGGGATATGGGTGTTGGGGGGGGGGGGTGTATTAGGGGTAACACTCTGCGGAATAAGAGGAGATGGTAGAGGAGTGGAAGAAGAAAGAAGTTAAGAGGTGTAGGGAAATATGGAAGAAGTCCAGTTTGTAACTTATAATGTAAAGGGGTTGTGTAGTTCTGGGAAGAGATTTAGGTTGTTTAAAGAATTGCAACACAGAACATCTTCTGTGGTTTTCCTACAGGAGACACACGTAGGGATTGAGTCAAATGTTAGGCTGAAGACTAGATATTTCCCGGTATGGTATTATGTGGATTCACCAATTAAAAGAGCAAAAGGGGTAGCCATAGGCTTTGCAAAGAATATAAGGTTTGAGTTGGAGAAGAGAATAACGGATCCAGATGGAAGGTATTTGTTTTTGAGGGGTAAATTGCAAGAAATTGAGTGTACAATATGCAGCATATATTGCCCAAAGAAGAAACCGGAGGGGAGTATTGAAGAAGTTGATGGATTTTAAAAGGGGCTGTCTGACAGTGACTGGAGACTTTAATGTTTGTATGGACCCGCGGATGGATACTACTTCTTCTGTGAGGAAGGAGGAAAGCGGGTTCCTGAGATCATTAAAGAAATGGATGCATGAATGCCAATTGGTGGATATATGGAAAATTGGGCATATGAAAGAGAGAGATTATACTTTTTTCTCAGACATACATGTGACTTATTCTAGATTGGATTATATACTGGTAGAACATCGATTTATAGAGTCTGTGGTGGAAGTAAAAATTTAAGTAAATTCTTTATCAGATCATGCCCCGGTTGCAATGAAGTCAAGATGGGGCAGAGAGGAGAGAGGAGGCTTAGTTTGGAGGATGAATGAGGCACTCCTTCTGGATCAAGAGATCAATCGCAAGATTGAGATGGAAATTAAACGATTTTTTGAGGAGAACGATACAGAGGACGTGTCGGTTGCTACGGTGTGGGAGGCCCATAAGGCCTACATTAGAGGACTACTTATTGCAATAGGGGCAAAAAAGAAAAAAGGAGGGAAAAGATCAACGGACTTCTAAGTGAAATATTCGATCTTGAACAGGCTCATAAAAGGAAAATATCTAAGAAGATAATGCAGAAAATAATAAAAAAGAAAGACGAATTAGAGAATGTGATGGAAGAGGAAAAAAGAAGAGCCTTTAATAAAGTAATAAGTGAAAGGTATAGATGGGGAGATAGGCCGGGAAAGTTTTTAATGCGAGCCCTAAGGAAAAAGAAAAATATTAATTATATAGAAAAAATAAGAAACCCCAAGGCTGAACTGGTTCACTCAAGTAAAGACATTGCTAGAGTATTCAAGGAATATTATAGTAAGCTGTGTAAGATCATACCCCAGGATACTTTAAATAAAGTTGAAATAGTAAATCGAGAAAAAAGAACATACTTAAAAAACGCAGGTCTATTAAAATTGAATGAAGTACAATTGAACTCCCTAGAATCAGAAATTACGTTAGAGGAAATAAAAACAGCATTAAGGAAGAACATGGATAGATATAAAGGGAATATGGGTAGGAGATAGAGAACATAAGGTGGCGGCCTATGCGGATGACTTGTTGTTCTATGTTGAAAATCCTAGGATATCACTTCCAAATCTAATGAGGACATTGAAGAAATATGGGGAATTATCAAATTTAAAAATTAACCCGACAAAAAACGAAATCTTAAATATAAACCTTAAAAACAGTGAAAAAGAAAAAATACAAGAGTATTTCCCCTTGGTTTGGAGAGAAAAAGAATTAAAGTATTTAGGGGTAAAAATGAATAAATCTCAAAATACTTCTAATAGCTTTTATTTCCATACACACAAATGCATTGGGAACACTACGTATTCTATTCCAAATCAAAACATGAAGAAAAATATATCAAATTTGTGTTGTTCCTCTAATAAAATTTGAAGAAAAGTGAATATTAGACTGTTCAAAAAAATAGCAGTGTTTGTATTCTTCTTTATAAACTCAAACATTCACTATATAAACTGAAAAATGTTTGAAGATTTTGCTTTCCTTTGAATCACTTAATTAATATTTTGTTGTATAACCACTGTTTCTGAGAACTGCTGTACATCTGTGTTGCATGGAGTCAACCAACTTCTGGCACCTGTGAACAGCTATTCCAGCCTGGGATGATTGAACTACATTCCACAGTTCTAATCTATTTCTTGGTTTTGCCTCAAACTGCATTTTTGATGTCACCCCACAAGTTTTCTATTGGATTAAGATTCGGGGATTGGGCTGGCCACTCCATAACGTCAATCTTGTTGGTCTGGAACCAAGATGTTGCACGTTTACTGGTGTGTTTGGGGTCGTTGTCTTGTTGGAACACCCATTTCAAGGGCATTTCCTCTTCAGCATAAGGCAGCATGACTTCTTCAAGTATTCTGATGTATTCAAACTGATCCACGATCCCTGGTATGCGATAAATAGGCCCAACACCGTAGTACCAGACACATCCCCATATCATGATGCTTGCGCAGCCATGCTTCACTGTCTTCACAGTGTACTGTGGCTTGAATTCAGTGTTTGGAGGTCATCTGACAAACTGTCTTCGGCCACTAGACCCAAAAAGAACAATCTTACTTTCATCAGTCCACAAAATGTTGAACCGTTTCTCTTTAAGCCAGTCAATGTGCTATTTGGCAAATTGTAGCCTCTTCAGCGCATGTGTTTTTTTTCAATAGTGGGACTTTGCAGGGGCTTCTTGCAGATAGCTTGGCTTCACATAGGCATCTTCTAATTGTAACAGTACTCACAGGTAACTTTAGACCTTCTTTGATCTTCCTGGAGCTGATTGTTGGCTGAGTCCTAGCCATTTTGGCTATTCTATCCATTCGAATGGTAGTTTTTCGCTTTCTTCCATGTCTTTCTGGTTTTGGTTGCCATTTTAAAGCATTTGTGATCATTTTAGCTGAGCAGCCTATCATTTTCTGCACTTCTTTATATGTTTTCCTCTCTCCAATCAACTTTTTAATCAAGGTACGCTGTTCTTCTGAACAATGTCTGGAACGACCCATTTTTCTCAAAATTTCAGAGAGAAATGCACTGTAACCAGCATGTACAACATTTGCTGCCTTCCTTCCTTAAATAAGGGGAATAATTGCCACCTGTTTTTCAAAGAATGAATGGCCTCACTAATAGAACTCCACACTGCTATTATTTTGAACATGCCCCTTTCAATTAGTGATTCAATTGCACAGAATCAGCAGCATGCATGTCATGACTGTTGGGTCTGTTGGATTTCTATTACTTTACTACACCTGCTAGTAAATTATTTGCCATGTAGAAATATCATTTCTACCAAAAACAGTGATTGATCAGGTTAGTGATGTCTGACTGCTATTATTTTGAACACAACTGTAAGTATTCACAGCCTTTGCCATGACACTCAGAATTGAGGTCTGGTGCATCCTGTTCCAGCTGATCATTCTTGAGCTATTTCTGCAACTTGATTGGAGTCCACCTATGGGAAACTCAGTTGATTGGACATGATTAGGAAAGGCATAAACCTGTCTATATAAGGTCCTACAGTTAACAGTGCATAGGCACTCTTGTGCTTGCCATAGGTTCATTGAAGGACATGCCTCCCTCCTCTCTTTTTGGGTACTCTTTTGTTGGCCTGATACCAAAGTTATTTTTTTGTTAGGGCGGATGTGCTATTGAGCTCTAAAGCAGACCGAGATCTTTGATAAATCACCCCTTCTTGAACATAAGAACCGGCTCTTTGTTGCCCTTTAACGTACCCCCCTTCCCCTCCCCCTTCCATGGTGAAGGGCATGTGAGCTGGCTTCAACATTGAAGAGGGGCTGTATCCTCACTTTGAAGATATTGGTGTGCTCTTAGTGTGCTGGGCTGGTTAGTTCTTGAAAGGCCAACCAGCTAACCTTCCCATATTGAAGAGTATGTGGGCTGGTATCAACAAGGTAGAGTGGCTGAGAGTTCAATCTTGGGATACTGATCTGCATGCTTGCTCTTCTCTCAAGTTGGTTCTGGGGCGGGAGGAGAAGGGTCCCACTTTTTGTTTTTTTTCTTTCCTTTTAAATATTACTAGGGCGAAAAAATCACTGGTAGAATTTTTGCAGTGAATCTTTAAAGACCCCCTATCTCAAAAGTATGCAGCCTAATATTTTTTTTTAAGTTAGATCTTTGGCTCACCCCAATCTTATTCCAGAGTGCAAGTCATACTCTGCTTGTTAGAACTCTTAAGTATATTTATTTAATTGCACAATGGAGGGTGAGGTTTTATTTTTCCTTTTGCTCTAACAAAGATCAGGTGGTAAGCTCAATAAATCTTGAACTTCTTATATTATATGAATATATGCACAAATGTGGTGAGATTCATACAGGATTATGAGTTATCCGTATATCTCAAATTAGAGAGATATTAGAAATCTTAAATGGAAATAACCTTCACAAGTGCACACAACAACCATGTCCTCTGCAATCCAATAGCATAGGATTTAGGCTCCATGCACCCTAGGAGCTGTAAAAATGCTGGATAAAAAGCAGCTGCCCACATCCTTAACAGCCAATGACTTATCAGCTGTCAGCGGTTACCCTCTGGCAGATGATTGCAAGCAAAAGAATTACTAGCAAAATTACAGACAATAGCATGAAAGTCCCCCTTAATCCATACGAAGCCCTTCTGGTCTGGTATACATTTTAAGGGGAACCCCACGCTAAAATAATAATAAAAAAAAACCAGCATGGGGCCCCTGCAATCCATACCAGGCCCTTAACCGAGCAAGTAGCCTGGCAGACCAGGAAAGGGGGAGACGAGCGGATGCCCCCTTTCCTGAACCATACCAGGCCACGTGCCCTCAAAATGGGGCGGGTGCTTTGGGGTAGCTGCCCCCCCACCCCCAAACACCTTGTACCCATGTGTTTTTTTTTTTTAAATTTTTGGAGTGGGTTCCACTTAAAATTCATACCAGGCCAGGTATGGATTGGAAAATGTTCATTCAATTGTTTAATTGTGTAGAAAAAAAATAATCACAGACATGCCTCAAAACTATTTTCATTTAACATTCCAACCTTCTGGTTTAAGGAAACATTTAAAAAAAAATAAAGAAAACTGTAGTCAGTTGCAACTGTGTGTGCAGATCAAGCAGAGGGAAAAAATATGGAATCACTCAATTCTAAAGGAAATATTACTGGTGGCTTCCCAAATTTGGGTCCAAGCTACTGAATCGAAAGTAAGGCCGAGGTCCCTCTCCCATTTAGAAACGTGAGGAGGAGGGGTAGATTTTACAGGTTCCAAGAGCTGTCTGTATAAGTCTGAGAGGAGACCCCTCCAATGGGAAGTTCAAAGTAAGAAAGGTAAGGGGTTAAGGGTTCCGAGGGGAGTAGGGGAGAGAGAAAATGCTTTATTTAAAAGTAGCAAAAGAGTTCTGATGAGGGTAGGCCGTAGGTTTCACGTAAGGATGGGAATGGTGTTATCTTGAAAGAGGATATGAATTTGTATATACGGATCAAGCCAGCTGAGGCCCATGCTGAGGAGGGGGGTATGCTGGGTAAAAGTCTGGGTTTCAGAGGAAGGAAAACATGGGGTTGTGGAGTGACTGTAAAAGGTAGTATTTTTTAAGTTTGTCCCAAATGAAAAGATAATGACGTGTGATTGGATTGATAAGCTTGCGTCTTAGAGACAGGTCTAGCCATAAACGTTTAGCCACCGATGAAGGGTCACAGTCTATGGATTCTACAACTGATTCAGAAAAATGAGGGAGGGTTGTAACAGCGCAAACACTGCAAAGTCCTGGGAAATGGTAGTATGGGGTGATCGTGGTATTAGTGGCTACTGTATGAAGAGCGTAGGATTTCGTGTGGCACTGAGGGCAAGGCTTCCAAATAAGCTGTAGCAACCTCTGTAGATGAGAAAAGGAGAGAAGCGCCTCTAAGTGCAATAAGTCTTTTTATTCAAGTCTAAATGTAGAAACACTCACATGTGTAAAGTAATCATAAGCTTAAAAACCGTGGTTAACAATAGTTAACGGTGGGGTGGTAACCCGGGTGAAGAGCCGTCACCTTACTGTGATGTGGGGAGGTCAGTTCTCGGCTGGAACAGCGTGGTGGCTGGAGGGGAACAGCGGTGAGGCCGGCCAGCGTGCACGTCCTCCCTCAGAGCCAGATGGAACGCACGCTGGAACGTATCGGCGGCATGGCCGTGATGACGTCAGATCCCAGGGTGCACTGCGACGCGTTTCGGAGCATGTGCTGGCCGTGGAAGGCGGAAGTGCGCTCCTTTTTTCAAGCAGCCCCACCGTTAACTATTGTTAACCATGGTTTTTAAGCTTGATTACCTCACACATGTGAGTGTTTCTACATTTAGACTTGAATAAAAAAAATTTATGGCACTTAGAGGCGCTTCTCTCCTTTTCTCTTTTCTTATGGATTCTACAACACCCATAGGGGTGTTTCTTTGGTGGTGTGAAATTTGGGAAGCTGGGCCAAATGTGCTGCATGGTAGTAGGCTTGGAAGTTGGGTAATCCCAGACCGCCTTTCAGTTTATCGGTGTAGAGTGTTTTCTTGGGGAGATGGGGTTTTAATTTATTCCAAACAAATGTGAAGACGCAATGTTGTAGGATGCGGTGAAAGTATGCAGTAACTGAGATTGGGAGAACTCGAAATAGGTATAACATTTTTGGTAAGATGGCCATGTTGATGACCATGATTCGCCCAAGCCAAGAAATGGGTAATGAAGACCACTTGTTCATAAGAGGGGTGAGATGAGAAAGCATGGGGGGATAATTTGCACAGTATAGGTCACTTGGGTTTGCTGTGAATTTGATCCCGAGGAAAGGAATAAAACGGGAGGACCAGGTGAAAGGCAGGACTGTTCGTAGTTGGTCTATGAGAGGCGACGGAAGGGATATATTCTGGGCCGTCGATTTGTGAGGGTTGACTTTGAGGACTGAGACACGGCCAAATTGGTCTAGTATATTTTAGGCTGATATCAGAGGAGATGTACTGTGAAGAGCAAGACATCAGCTGCAAAGAGGCAGAGCTTATGATGAACTCCCCCTAGTTCAATGCCTTTAACATTCGGAGGATCAGTGTGGATTAGTATGGCTAAGGGTTCTATTGCTAAGGCAATGAGTAGGAGTGATAGGGGGTGCCCTTGACGAGTGTTTCTATTGATGGGGAACAAGTCAGTCCTGTATCTGGCATATTGGACATGGCATTAGTATAGAGTGAAGAGATCCATCTGCCCCACCACTGTAACCCCTTGCTCATTTGCTCCACCGATGTACCCCCTTTATTTGCCCCATCAGTGTGCCTCCCTGCACATTTGCTCGACTGCTGTACCCACCTGCTCTTCTGTCTCACTGCTAAACCCCCCTTTTCATCTGTCCTAACACTGAACCTACCTGCTCATCTTCCCCACCATTGTAGCTCTTTCTCACCTGCCTCACCAATGTACCTCCTGCACATTTGTCCCAGCTTTGAATCCCCTTTTTCTTTTGCCCCACCACTGTAATTCTCTGCTCATCTGTCCCTCATTTGTGTATCTCTTTGCTTATCAGCTCCACCGCTGTAACCCCCTGCTGATCTGTCCCATCGCTGCAACCGCCTGCTGATCTGTCCCACCGCTGTAACCGCCTGCTGATCTGTCCCACCGCTGTAACCGCCTGCTGATCTGTCCCACCGCTGTAACCGCCTGCTGATCTGTCCCACCGCTGTAACCGCCTGCTGATCTGTCCCACCGCTGTAACCGCCTGCTCATCTGTCCCACCGCTGTAACCGCCTGCTCATCTGTCCCACCACTGAACCCCTGTCTGATCTGCGCCGACAGTGAACCTTCCCGCTCATCTGTTCCACCACTGTAAACCCCTGTTCATCTGCCCCATCATTGTATCGCCTTGATTTTCTGTCCCACCACTGACACCCCCACCGCTCTTCTGTCCCACCGTTGTACCCTCCTGCACATGTATGATATGCGCAATATGCAGAGCAGTGATGTCACATACAAGCATCTTTAATGTATGCATAATAATGAGCTAAATTCAGGGGCATTTACTAAAAGCAGTGGGCCTGTGTACAAGATCCTAAGTTGGGCCCTCCCAGCTTAGAAAAGTTAAATGGTGTAAGGGTCAGTTCAGCAGGCGCAGCCGGAAGATCAGCGTGGTCTTCAGATGCTGAGTGAGGGCGTGGCGGTCAGGATGAATAGCTTGGCCGGGATGTGGGAAGCATGTGCGTCACTGGGCTGTGACATCAACGCGCTTCGCCCACTGAGTCACGTGGGCTTCTTCAGGATATGGCAGCCATGTTCTTGAAGACTTGTATATCTAACAAGAATGTCACTTCCGGTTCTCGTAGGAAAGATGGTAGCCAGCCAACATGCATGTCAGCAGTATCAGGGAGACTACAGACGTCATATAAAGATATAAAAAATGTGAGACCATAGACGGAAAGTAATCAGATAGCGGTATAACCTATCCAAAATAGGATTGACAGAAGGGAAAACAGCTAGTATATAGTATGATGTGAACAGGAGGGGGCAAACATCAATTCAACAACAAAAAATCAATCAAAAACAGCGGGTTAAGAAAAATAATAAATAATTGATTTGTTAAGAAAAAAAAAACATCAAGGATCCAAAAAAACATGCAAACTGAACTCATTATTCAACCCCACTGGTGCCAGTGATCCGAATTTAAAAATACATTCTTTTTCTTTACGTAGCAAAACAGTATCAAAATCACCCCTCCTAGATGACAGTTTCAGGGGATGAACAGTTACTAGGGGATGAACTGTGTGCTAGGGCAAAGTGTTCCACCACAGGAGTACGATCGTGATGGTTACATACACTATTAATATGTTCTCCAATACATACACGCAGTGAATGTTTGGTTTTTCCTATGTAGATTTTGTCACAAGGGCATTGTAGCATATAGATAACCCTAGTGGTAGCACAGTTTATAAACTGCTTGGTGTAAAAAAAGGCAAATGCCAGCAGTATCACTTAAGGTATTAGTACAATCAATGAATTTGCATATTCCACATGCATGGGTACATGCCTTTAAGTGGTGCTAGATTAGCAAGCCAGTTTTTTGGGGGAGTGTGCATAAATTCAGACTTGACAAGATTGTCATGCAAATTCATAGCGCGCTTGGCCACCATAAAGGGTTTGGGACCTACAATGGAAGAGAATTCGGATGTTTGGGTCAATATGTGCCAATGTGTCAGGGCTCCCGGTAAGACCAGAGATGCGTGAACTGACACAGGGAAACGCAGGCTCAAGTATGGTGTAACAATATAATTTATTAAGGGTTATACACAAATATAACACACACTATAACAAAACCAAACCTCCAACTGATAACGGAGTGTACACAGATACGAGCAGTCAGGGCTGGTGAGGTGGAGTGGTCAGGCGGGCCGGGTCAGTAATCATCGGGCAGACAAGACACAAAGGAGTAGGCAGAGCGTAGTCAGACGGGCCAGGTCAGGAACAATCAGGCAGACAAGGTACCAAAGGAGCAGGCTGGAGAGTGGTCAGGAAAAGCCAAAGTCAGGACAGGCGGAGTTCATTCAGGGTCAGGATCAAGCAGAATCAGGAATCAGGCAGGAAGCAGACAGGATGCAGGTACAGGGGCTCATGGGAAACATACACCAAGGCACTGACTGCAGGTCTGGCCATTGCTTAAATACACCTCCTGCAATCGGCCCCAGGTGTTGGCTGATTGCAGGAGTGAGCTTCTGGCTGCTGAGAGCACCCGCTGGTCAGCCCTGGTACTGCAGCCCACACGGCAGCTGAGTCCCACCACCAGTGCTGAGTCCATTCCTGACACAATGTTTGGTAAGGATGGCATGCACAGCTTCCCATTGGGTTCCAAATCTGGTGATAATCCGTACTGGAGCTGAGTTACTGGGGGTTGACCTAGGCCCTTGCACCGCAAGCAGCTCATCACGGCTGCGTTTGGAAGCTGCTGATAAAGATCGTCGAAGATTGCTATGTGAATAACCTCTTTTGCGAAACTGCTGGTATAGGTCATGGGCCTCATAAAGGTAATCCCTACCGTCAGTAAAATTTCTAAACACACACTATATTGCCAAAAGTATTGGGACACCCCTCCAAATCATTGGACCAGCTACAATTTCTCCTGCGCTCTAGGGCCCAGACCGGTGGCAAATAGATGGAACCAACACCAGAGCAAGCAACCACCAGTATATTTCAAGGTTGTGCAGCTCCAAAACAGGGCTGGGGAAGCCCGATTGATACTGCAAAGTGAAACAAAACACACAAAAAAAAAAACAACAAACAGCTCTGAGGAAGAAGGCATAGCCTTCGAAACGCGTCAGTTATACTGAGTGTCTACCCCCATGATGGGATTCGCGCTGGCTTCTTATCTTTGAAGTCCCTTTGAGGACTACATGCCTGATTTTATTCGCTGTTTGTGAGTACCTATCTTTTATTAATAAATTCTGTTACTGAGGTAATGCGCAAGGTTGGTGCTCTTCTTGTTTTTTGTTTCACTTTGCAGTCCAAATCATTGAATTCAGGTTTTCCAATCACCTCCATGGCCACAGGTGTATAAAATCAAGCACCTAGGCTTGCAGACTGCTACAAACATTTGTGAAAGAATGGGGAGCACAGTGAATTCAAGTGTGGTACCCTGATAGGTTGCTACCCATGCAATAGGTCCATCTGTGAAATGTCTTTGCTGCTAAATATTCCACGGTCAACTGTTTGTGGTATTATAACAAAGTGGAAGCAACTGGGAGCAACAACTCAGCCATGAAGTGGTAGGCCTCGTAAAATGACAGAGCGGGGTCAGCGCATGCTGAAGTGCACAGAAGTCGATGACTGTCTGTAGAGTCAATAGCTAAAGACCTCAGATTAGCACAACAAAAGAGCTTCATGGAATGGGTTTCCATGGGTGAGCAGCTGCATCCAAGCCTTACATCGCCAAGTGCAATGCATGCAGTGGTGTAAAGCATGCCACCACTGGACTCGTGTGGAGGCCTGTTCTATGGAGTGATGAATCATGCTTCTCTGTCTGGCAATCCGATGGATGTGTCTGGATTTGGAGATTGCCTGGAGAACGGTACTTGCCTGACTGCATTGTGCCAAGTGTGAAGTTTTTGGTGCAGGGGGGATTATTATTTGGGGTTTTTCAGGGGTTGGGCTTGGCCCCTAATTCCAGTGAATGGAACTCTTAAGGCATAAGCATGCCAAGACATTTTGTACAATTTCATGCTCCCGAATTTGTGGGAACAGTTTAGGAATGGGCCCTACCTGTTCCAACATGACTGTGCACAAAGCAAGGTCCATAAAGACATGAATGAGTGAGTTTGCAGTGGAGGAACTGGACTGTTCTGCACAGAGTTCTGACCTCAACCCAAAAACACCTTTGGGATGAATTAGAGCGGAAACTGCAAGCCAGGCCTTCTCACAAATGCGCTTCTGGAAGAATGGTCAAACATTCCCATAGACACACTCCTAAACCTTGTGGACAGCCTTCCTAGAAGAATTGAAGCAGGTATAGCTGCAAAGGGTGAGCCAACGCAATGTTGAACCCTACAGATGAAGACGGGGATGATATATATATATATATATATATATATATATATATATATATATATATACAGTGGGGATCGAAAGTTTGGGCACCCCAGTTAAAGATTTGTATTAATGTGCATAAAGAAGCCAAGGAAAGATGGAAAAATCTCCAAAAGGCATCAAATTACAGATTAGACATTCTTATAATATGTCAACAAAAGTTAGATTTTATTTCCATCATTTACATTTTCAAAATAACAGGAAACAAAAAAATGGCGTCTGCAAAAGTTTGGGCACCCTGCAGAGTTAATATCTTGTACTGCCCCCTTTGCCAAGTATCACAGCTTGTAAACACTTTTTGTAGCCAGCCAAGAGTCTTTCAATTCTTGTTTGAGGTATCTTTGCCCATTCTTCCTTACAAAAGTCTTCCAGTTCTTTGAGATTTCTGGGCTGTCTCTCACGCACTGCTCTTTTAAGGTCTATCCATAGATTTTCAATTATGTTGAGGTCAGGAGATTGTGAAGGCCATGGCAAAACCTTCAGTTTACGCCTCTTGATGTAATCCCCCGTGAATTTCGAGGTGTGTTTAGGATCATTATCCATTTGTAGAAGCCATCCTCTCTTTAACTTCAGCTTTTTCACAGATGGCATCAAGTTACCATCCAAAATTTGCTGAAATTTTATTGAATCCATTTTTCCTTCTACTTGTGAGATGTTCCCTGTGCCACTGTCTGCAACACAACCCCAAAGCATGATTGATCCAACCCCATGCTTAACAGTTGGACAGAGGTTCTTTTCATTAAATTCTGTGCCCCTTCTTCTCCAAACGTACCTTTGCTCATTCCGGCCAAAAAGTTCAATTTTAACCTCATCGGTCCACAGAACTTGTTTCCAAAATGCATCAGGCTTGTCTATATGTTCATTTGCAAAGTTCAAACGATGATTTTTGTGGTGAGGACGTAGAAGAGGTTTTCTTCTGATGACTCTTCCATGAAGACCATATTTATACAAGTATCTCTTTATAGTGGAATAGTGTACCACAACTCCAGTGTCTGCCAGATCTTTCTGGAGGGATCGTGCAGTAAAAACGTGAGTTTTGAATTGTTTTTCTCACAATCCTGCGAGCTGTTCTGTCTGATATTTTTCTTGGTCTTCCAGATCTTGCTTTAACTTCCACTGTTCCTGATGACTGCCATTTCTTAATTACATTCCAAACAGAGGATATTGACATCTGAAAACGCTTTTCTATCTTCTTATAGCCTTCTCCAGCTTTGTGAGCGTCAACTATTTTCAGTTTCAGTTTTCTAGACAACTGCTTAGAAGAACCCATGGTGCTGATTGTTGGGGCAAGGTCAGATAGGTCTGGGCATTTAAAACCTTTGAGATTGACATCACCTGGTCTTCCCAGACAATGATTGAGAACAATCCATGACACTGGCAGGTCTCAGCTTGGCAAAGGGGGAAGTGTATGCTATAAATTCTGCAGGGTGCCCAAACTTTTGCAGACGCCATTTTTTTGTTTTCTGTTATTTTGAAAGTGTAAATGATGGAAATAAAATCTAACTTTTCTTGACATATTATAAGAATGTCTAATCTGTAATTTGATGCTTTTTGGAGATTTTTCCATCTTTCCTTGGCTTCTTTATGCACATTAATACAAATTTTTAGCTGGGGTGCCCAAACCTTCGATCCCCACTGTATATATATATATATGTGTGTGTGTATATATATATATATATATATATATATATATATATATATATATATATATATATATATATAGAGAGAGAGAGTTGTGTTCAAAATAATAGCAGCCAGACATCACTAACCTGATCAATCACTGTTTTTGGTAGAAATTATATTTCTACATGGCAAATAATTTACTAGCAGGTGTAGTAGAGTAATAGAAATCCAACAGACCTAACAGTCATGACATGCATGCTGCTGATTCTGGGTAATTGAATCACTAATTGAAAGGGGCATGTTCAAAATAGCAGTGTGGAGTTCTATTAGTGAGTTCATTCATTCTTTGAAAAACAGGTGGCAATTATTGCCCTTATTTAAGGAAGGAAGGCAGCAAATGTCGTACATGCTGGTTACAGTGCATTTCTCTCTGAAATTCTGAGGAAAATGGGTCGTTCCAGACATTGTTCAGAAGAACAGCGTACCTTGATTAAAAAGTTGATTGGAGAGGGGAAAACGTATAAAGAAGTGCAGAAAATGATAGGCTGCTCAGCTAAAATGATTGCAAATGCTTTAAAATGGCAACCAAAACCAGAAAGACGTGGAAGAAAGCGAAAAACTACCATTCGAATGGATAGAAGAATAGCCAAAATGGCAAGGACTCAACCAACAATCAGCTCCAGGAAGATCAAAGAAGGTCTAAAGTTACCTGTGAGTACTGTTACAATTAGAAGACACCTATGTGAAGCCAAGCTATCTGCAAGAAGCCCCTGCAAAGTCCCACTGTTGAAAAAAAGATGTGCTGAAGAGGTTACAATTTGCCAAAGAGCACATTGACTGGCCTAAAGAGAAATGGCGCAAAATTTTGTGGACTGATGAAAGTAAGATTGTTCTTTTTGGGTCTAGTTGCCGGAGACAGTTTGTCAGACGACCCCCAAACACTGAATTCAAGCCACTGTACACTGTGAAGACAGTGAAGCATGGGTGCGCAAGCATCATGATATGGGGATGTGTCTCATTCTACGGTGTTGGGCCTATTTATCGCATACCAGATATCATGCATTAGTTTGAATACATCAGAATATTTGAAGAAGTCATGCTGCCTTATGCTGAAGAGGAAATGCCCTTGAAATGGGTGCTCCAACAAGACAACAACCCCAAACACGCCAGCATCTTGGTTCCAGACCAACAAGGTTGACGTTATGGAGTGGCCAGCCCAATCCCCGGATCTTAATCAATAGAAAACTTGTGGGGTGACATCAAAAATGCAGTTTCTGAGGCAAAACCAAGAAAGAGAAGAACTGTGGAATGTAGTCCAATCATCCCAGGCTGGAATACCTGTTCACAGGTGCCAGAAATTGGTTGACTCCATGCAACACAGATGTACAGCAGTTCTCAGAAACAGTGGTTATACAACAAAATATTAATTAAGTGATTCAAAGGAAAGCAAAATCTTCAAACATTTTTCAGTTTATATAGTGAATGTTTGAGTTTGTAAAGAAGAATACAAACACTGCTATTTTTTTGAACAGTCTAATATTCACTTTTCTTCAATTTTATTAGAGGAACAACACAAATTTGATCTATTTTTCTTCATGTTTTGGAATAGAATACGTAGTGTTCCCAATGCATTTGTGTGTATGGAAATAAAAGCTATTAGAAGGTTTTTGAGCTTTATTCACTTTTTTCAACACACTGATATTATTTTGCAACCAATGAGCTGTTAGTCCAGGAGCGATGGAAAAGCAGGTGGACGGAAGTCTCCAAAATAATCAAGCTGGTGGCCTTTCCGGCCTTGAAAGCATTTCAGAAGCACATCCGTGAGCATGGAGCTGGATGCTCTTGGCGGAGGTCTCACCCACTATGGGTTGGGCTTGGAGCAATCTGGTTCACCTAGCAGACGCTTATATTCCAACCCCGTAGAATTACATGGTGGACACTTTGAGTAGCAAATTGTTGGACAACAATGAATGGTCCTTGAATCAGTCGGTCTTCCACAAGATTTTCAGCCAGTGGGGTTATCCAGACATCGACTTAATGGTAACTCCAACCAATACAAAGTTCAAGCACTTCCTGTGACGTTTCTGGAAGCGGAGGCAGTTGATGCACTCAGTACTAGCTTATGTATTTCCTCCAGTATCCCTGATTTTCAGAATGCTCAACAGGATACGTCGGCATCCAGGGATAGTAATAGCAATCATCCCTCTTTGGCCTTGCAGGCCTTGGTTTCCATTACTGCACTTTGACAGTGGAACCCCGAATTCTTCTGTAGGTATCGAACCTACTCCAGCAAGGTCAGGTATTGCATGTGGATCCAGCCAAACTCTATCTAGTGTCTTGGAAATTGACAGGCAATGACTAAGGGAAGCAGAATGCTCACCTTCATCGTAGCATTATTGAAAGCAAGAGCCTCTACTACTACTAAAATAAGTATTTTATTTTAGAATATGTGAAAAATTTACCATCTCTGCAGAAGTCTAAAGCTTTGATCCCTTTTCACCATCAGAAGAGCAAGTGTTAAATTTCCTACAAACAGGCCTGGAATTGGGTTTACATGTAAACACACTCTGGGTATAAGGGTTAGCCAGCCCTGTCCACATTATCGGGAGTAAGGTGGATTACATGTCAACTGGTTTGTCAGTTTCTGAGTGCATGCGCCAGAGTTCATCCTCCACACAGATCATTTGTCCCTCCATGTGACCTGCAAGTGGTGCCCAACCTGCTATCCCAGTCACCCGTTCTGGTTGATCAGTCATCTTCATTATGGAATGTAGCGATGAAGGCAGTATTCCTGACTGCCATTACATCTGGAAGGAGGGTTTTGAATAGTCAGGCCTTAGGCTATTATTCTCCCTATAGCTGTCACTTCCCAGACAGGGTAGTGTTAAGGACTCTTCTTTGTCATCAAGTCCAAGAAAAGATCTACGTTCTTCCCAGATTTCTCAGTATTAGTCTAAGGAAGTGGAAGTGCGTGGAACCTGTGGGTATGCTGCCATCTCTAACTGTAAGACTGTGTAGCAAAGTGTCAGTTTTCTTAAAATAAGGCCAATTTAGGACATGTCCAAAGCAAACGGCTCCCATTATTTACTTGGGCTCAGGAGTCAGTTTTTTAACTGGGGTAGTTTGTTGGCTCTTCTGGCTTCAGCACTTGAGTTCTCAGTTCTAATCCCAACCTTCTGGTTGTAATTGAAATGTACTTGAGTACATTTCGCTTTAGAAATTATCAGTTGAGAAAGTAATCATATTTCAGTTGAGCAGGTCCATGCATTGTTGTAATTTTGGCTGTAGATTGTAAAGAAAATACCTAGGTAAAGAGTTACAGAAATGTCATTACTTTGAAGGTAAAAAGACTTTGAATAGGACAACTGCAAGTTGTGTGATGTTTCTGATGTTGTTTAAACATTTTGTTCACTCATGAAACCATGTGGAAGCAAGGAATTGGGACACAGTTTGGTATTTTAAATGTCATCTTGAAATGTTACATTAATAAACACTATGAAAGGCTTGGTTGAAATTTAATTTGTATATTTCTTTGATTTTTTTTTTTATTTCTTTATAGTACATCACGAGACACAGAGCAGGCTATTTAACACTGTGGGTTATATGTCACCTATTTGTGAATGGCGGACCAATTGTAGAGGAAGTCCTTCACTATATAATCCCTCCTACACAGCAGATACTTCAGTTTTTTTTCCAGTGTCTGTAAGGTGGATGGTCACTGAAGTGTTGCATGTGCTCTTGGAGCATATCTGAAGATCCAGAATGGTTCTTTTGAGAACTGGGGACTTTAATCGTATCACAATCAGAAAGCTGTTCACCAAAATGGATGGTATCCAAGCCTTGCTGGATAAGGAGAAGAATTTTCTGGGTTTGCCTGTAATACAGCCTTACGACGCTGGACCTTGCGTAACGGAACCCTGTGCAGTATAATACTGAACAAGGTGCTGTACAGGTCCAAGGCAATGGCTCCAATTCAAAGGGGCCGAGTCCCTAAAGATCTGCATGACAAAGCCTGCTGTGCTGAGTGAAGGTTGGACTCCTGTTATGATTGAGTCCTGCTGCAGGAATGGTAAGTTCTCCCCATGGCCACTGGGGGCAGTGTGCTGTTTGGTCTGGCTGGGCCATGACTTGTGTATGTCTAAAGGAGTATTGGGCTGCAGTTTCTCTTCCAGCCACTAGAGACTGTGAGCTGCTCTCTACAGCCTACACTTGTGCAGTAGAGGCAGGAAATAGATGAGTGGCTATTTTATCTTGTGTTTGTAGTCACATGTGGCTGATGGTTTGTGAGTTTCCTGACAGCAGTGACATGGAACAGTCTATGGCTGGATGATGATGTGTGAGTATTGCCTTTGGGGGAATTGCATGACTAGACAGGACCGGATTATACACTGTATTAGCGTGCATAATTCCAGGGGCCTTGTACAACTGTTTTTGATAGACCCCTGCATGTCTATCAGTGTACTTAAAAGAGTTGATCCTCCAGAATATCTTGCACTTGATCTGCAGGAATTTACATTTAGGCTGCACTCAGGCTGAGTTTGATACATATGTAATTGCCTAGTATGGAACCAAGTACAGTTAGTTTTGACACAGTTCTTAGAAACAATACGCTTCTAGAAATTTGGACAGTTGCAGCATTCTATTACATTATTGCTTGCATAAACTGCATAGTCCTGATGGGCCCAACACCTCCTGTTTGATTCGCTGTCGAACATTCAAATTTACCGAAAGTTCAACCATGAACGTCAAACAGGGACAGTTTACTGTGTGGTATCTTACCGCATTAAGATACCGCTCAGCTACTAAAATACTGCATGAGTTCTATTAAGTCATGCAGTATTTTAGTAGTGAAACATTCTTTAATGTTTCAGCTGTCAACAGGGTTCTCCTCTGGCAGCTGAAAGTCAAAAGAATTGTCGGCATTGCCCGACAATTAAAAGCCAATTTTTTTAGAATGGCATGGGGTCCAAGCCCTTTGGGCCTGGTATGGATTTTGAGTGGAACCCCCACGCCAACATCTTTTTAAAAAAAAATGGCATGGGGGTCTCCCCAAAAATCTATTCCAGACCCTTATCCAAGCATGAAGCCTGGCAGGTCAGGAAAAGGGGAGGGGAGCGAGCCCCCCCCCCCCCGAGCCTTTAGAATCGCTTTAATGCAATGGTCCTATGTTCAAGATAAACCAGTAGTGTCACTGGGCCACTGTGTTTGTCTGGCATTGCAGCTATTCCTGGTGGCGGAGCTGCAATGGACTCCTGCCGCATCACCCTGAACGTGCCTGATCTCGTCTGAACTTGGAAAGAAGCAGGGACAGCCCTGGTTAGTACTTGCAGGGGTGACTGCCTGGGAATACCAGGTGTTGTAAGCCTTTCCCCTCAATAATCTGAGATGTCTGTGTTTTGAAAAGTATCTCTGGCCGAGGATGCTAGGCCAATCACTGAGGTCAAAACACTCGACAGGCCCAAAGCCAAATGGGTACGTGAAGTCTATCATGGCACTAGACAGATGTCTAAACATCCTTCTTTTTCGGATGGCATCGGTCCAATCGGTGGTTTCTGTGCAAGAGGTGGATTTCGGGTGTTTTAGAGTTTTGTTTTTTTGTGGTCCATGCCCTTTGGGCTGGCTGCAGTCTTTCTCACACACACACACACACACTCCCCCCCCCCCCCCCCCCCCCCCAGTTTTTCATAAAGGTCCTAGCTCTGATGCTGGGCTTACTGAGGACACAGGGGATGTCAATCTGAGAATACCTTAATGTTTCTTTGTTCAGGGAGCAGTCGGTTCCAAGTTTTAAGCAAAAGGTATCCTCTGCATGAGGAAATGGTATCTACATTGAAACTCTTTCCTACGTGCTGTTCCACTCTAGGTATGTGTATGGAAACAATCTATCTGTCTGGGTCTTGAAAGTCAAAGTAGTTGATTGTCAAAAGACTTTGTCCCCGGGGTATTGTAGAGTCCATATTGGTGGTTGTTTGGAATCTGGAGAAGGGGTCATTTTTCTTCCAGTGATATGGAAAATAGTAACCACTGATGCTAGTCACTCTGGTTGGGGGGCTGGTTTAAAGGTTGCTACATTTCAGGGATTTTGCCTTCACAGGAGGGAATACTGCTCATCAACATCTTGGAATTTCGGGCATTATGCCTTGCTCTGGATTATTGGATGAGATAGTTGCACAGGTCTGTGGTCGGGGTTCAGTCTGACGATGCCACAGCAGTGGTGTATATCAACCATCAGGGCGGTGTTTCAGTCTCACATACTGCCTGGGGCAGAACAGCATGTGCTGTCTCTGTCAGCAGTATATATTCCAGGAAAAATTTTTTATATATATATACACTATACAGCATTTTATAGGAAACTGGCAGGGTTTTCCTTCCCCAAAGGTCAGCTGTTGATACTGAGAGAGTTGGCCCTACATCCTGAGACATTCTCAGCAATCTACCAGTGTTGGGATGTGGATCTCCTGACTTCAAGGCTCTACAACATGTTAGGTTTTAGGTTGTGTCCAGAATGTGCTTTCCATTGGCATTAGGGGTAGATGTGCTGGTAACACCTTAGAGACCAGTCCCCCCTAATCTATGCCTTTCACCGATTCAACTATTGTGCAGGATCCAAGAGAAAGTAACACTGATAATAGTGGTAGCCTGGCCTTGCCCAAGAGGGCTTGATACACCTACATATAGTTCATCTGGCAGTGGACGCTCCTTTGACTTTTATCAACCAATTATCAACAGGATGGTAAATGTAGTCCTATATAATCCCTACTCTTACTGGTACATACCGTTGGGCAATTGAGCCACAGCTTGCCTACCATATAATCCACACAATTGTGTAATTTATCACATGATCTCTACAGTGGGACTACATTTATCATCCTGTTGATGATTGGTTCATGTGTAACCTCAGATTGATGTCGACCATCCCTGCTAAGGAATCATTGGACTATTTTGTGACACTGTAGTTCACTACTGTATCCTGGTAGTGTTAGTCAAGTGGGTTATATTTACTACTTACAGATAACCTGATAGGTTGCCGTTGCAAGATTAGTTCATATGTTTTTGGCTATACCATGACGTCATATTTTTTATTTTAATAGTGTTGCAGACAACGTTGTCTGAAGTGTGGTGATGGATATTGTTTGATTATTTTTGTATTTAATTGGCAATTATTGCTTTTACATTTTTTGATATGCAAAAAAATTGCTTTATTTTTACACCTTGTTTGTGATGGTTTACTGTGTGGTCCATTAATATAACCGCTTTGGTGAACATACTGTTCACAATCTTTTTTCAGTAATATTTTGGTTATTGGACCGCAGTTATTTTGTGTAGCAGAACCTAATGTATTCTTACCTCTCCCCCCATATATGTTTATAACTGGAAATATTACTTGCCTGGTGTGAAGCCAGGAAGTGGCACCCGCGGAAATGTGTGATTGAAAGGTTTTTGTCCTATTTCCAATCAGGAGGAGAAATTAAATTGACCTCAGGTACCATTAAGGGTCAGATTTTGACTCTATCCACTTTTTTCTAGTGACCGTTGTTTCTCACTCCTTGTTTCCTATTTCCTGTAGGATATAACGTGGATGGTCCCATCTGTCAGACCACCCTTGTGTCCTTGGGACTTGAAGTTGGTCTTGGCTGTCCTTGCAGAAGCCATCGAACCAATTAAAGAAACTTTAGGCCTTTGACTCGGAAGGTGGCTTCTTTGGTTACTATCACTTCTGCAGGAAGAGTATAAAAGCTGGTGGATCTTTCATGTAAGGAACCGTGCTTGGTCTTGCAAAATGAAGAGGTGATGTTGTGTCCTGCACTAGATTTTTGTAGATTGATTATTATTTAATTTATTATGGAAGGATATAAGTTGAGCGCTTCATCATTTATATAATTTGTTTGCACATATCTTGAGGTAAAAAGAATAGGTGATAGCAGCTTACTTTTGATCACTAGGTTTTGTGGAGCGCAGGGGGATTTTTTGTATATTTATTTCTGTCTAGTTGTACCAATTTACCTCCCGCAGCAAACATGGATGTTTTTGGGTTTTTAGAAAATAGGACCATTAATTTAGAAGATGTATTTAATAAGGATGGAATCAGTAAAAATGGAGATTTGGATACTCTCTTTAGGAAATTGGGCCACCTAATGGAGAAAAAGGTTACCACATGGTGGGATATGGCCACTCATGAAAAATACCTAAAAGATAGGTTGGTTCCCAGAAGATTAAGATGGGATGTTCCCATTAGTGATGGGCTCACGGATACAGATTCTGTGGAAGAATGGTTTTGCTTTTTTAATGAAAAGGGTCTAGAACTAGTGCAATTTTTACTTAAGAGAAAACAGAAAAAAATGAGGAACTTGGAAATGCAAATAGAGGATATAAGGAAACAAATAGAACCATTTAAAGATACCCCGCAAATGGTAAATTTGACGAAAAGATTAAGTAAAGACCTTGAAAAAGTTGACACGGAAGTGAAATTTAGGAAAATGAAAAAATATCACAGGGATATTAATGATTTTTCCAAAAATTCAGTATTTAAGTGGCAATCCTCAGCTCCCAACCCAGATATAGGATCCACTAATTCTACACCAGTTAAATCTGTAGTGGTGAATAAAGCTCCCACTCCACATGTGGCATATAAGGAACCAGAGAGGGGTACCTATAATGAGAATCAGCAATATAATTCACAATCTTATCCTACTCCCAATAATGGGTGGAGACCTGTGAAGAGAGGTGGACCATATAATGAACCACCAGGGAGAGGTAAAAGAGGGAGACCATATTACCAACCGTATAGATCTAATCAGTCTAGGTCAGACTATCAACAACCGAAGAATTATTATCCACAACAAGGGATGAATTATCAACCGTATTATGAGAGAAGCCCTAGGAATGGGGATTGGTATCCACCTAGGTATGATAATCAGGGTCCCGTCCCAACTCAAAATAGGTTTGAACCTTTAAATTATTATCCCAGTAGAGATTTTTTAGAGAGGGGCAAAGGAGAGAAGAGTCCAATACCAGGGAAACAGAAAAGCCCAGGAAGAGAAGGGGCTGCAGAGGAAGTAAAAAACAAAAGGAAAAGAGATCAGTAGGGGAAGGGATCTTTAATATTAGCGGGACCTCGCTTTCAAGAGAAGAAATTATGGTCCTTGACAAAGGTCTAAAATTTGCGCCCCCTAAGAATATGGATAAGTTCAGTACTTATATAGATACGCAAAAATATATCAGGAAATTAAATCTGAAGAAATATTTTTTAGGGCTCACAGGAGCCAAGGATAGTGCTTTTAAGAATTCTAATGATAGATTTACCCATACCTCATTGAAGAATAAATCTGTTTTTAATCCTCAAATTAGTAGTAATAACCAAGTGGAAGTTTTTAAAAAAAATGGTTAATAAAGATTTAGAGGATCTACATATTCCGAATAAGAAGGGTAACCGTGGATTCCAAATAGGTATGAATAAATTAATTAAAAGGAAAGACATAGTAGTAAGACCGGCAGATAAGGGAGGAGGGATCGTTGTACTCTCTAAGGATTATTATTGTAGTGAATTGCAGGCACAGTTGGATGATGTGAACACATATCAGAAATTACAAAAGGACCCCACAAGGATATACAAAAAGGAATTGGAACAATTAATTAAAATAGGTGAAAAGAAGAAAATATTAAATAGTAAAGAGGGTAGATATTTGGTACCGGAATGTTGCCGTATACCTGTAATTTATACAATTCCTAAGATCCATAAAGATTCTGTGAATCCACCGGGGAGGCCAATCGTCAATGGGATCCAATCGGTATTGGCCAGATTAGGCCAATATATAGATACTTTTTTACAACCATTGGTCCAGAATACGGTATCATATTTGAGGGATACCAAACATCTAATTCAACTTTTGGAAGAAGAAAAAGGGAGTTCTAATACAATACTGGCCAGTGCTGACGTATCCTCGTTATATACGATTATTAACCATGAAGATGCACTAGAAGCTACGGGGTGGGGTCTTAGGGAATTAAGCAACCTCAATTGGACACAGAGAAGATTCATTACACAATGTCTTGATTTCAGCCTAAGCCACAATTATTTTTGGTATGATAAAGTTTTTTACAGACAGATTAGGGGTGTAGCTATGGGAGCTCGTTTTGCCCCGAGTGTGGCAAATTTGTTCATGGCCCACTGGGAGCAAGAATCAGTATACAAAGATAAACCTGTTGAACTGGCAATGTATAAGAGATATATAGATGATGTATTCATCATATGGAAAGGGGATGAAACAAAATTAATGGACTTTTTAAAACAATTAAATAATAACAATAAGAATATAAAGTTTATATGGAAATGCAGTAATCAATCCATCCAATTTTTGGATTTGGATATTCGAGTGCAAGGGGAAACTATTAGTACTAAAACGTATTTTAAAGATGTTGATAAGAATGGTTACATTCCGATAGAGAGTTGCCATTTTCCCCCTTGGTTACTCAACATCCCAAAGGGCCAGTTCATCAGGTTGAAAAGGAACTGTACATATTAAGATGATTATGATACTCAGGCTATGATTTTGGAAAAAAGGTTTATATCTAAAGGGTATGTGGTGTCGGATCTTGAGAAAAATAAATTGGAGGTGGCTAATATAGATAGAGAAACTTATTGCAAATAAAGTTAAAAATGTTGATCAAGTAGCGGTCATCTTGGATTTTAATTTACAATATAAAAAGATCTAAAACATTTTTAAGAAACATTGGCCAATTTTAAAGATGGACCCCATATTAGGTAATCTATTGCCAGAACAGCCCAAGTTTATCTACAGAAGAGCCCCTACATTGAGGAATAAAATAATGAGGAATGTATTGGATCCACCGAGGGTGAATAGAGAAAATACCCTGTTTAGTGTTACCGGTTTTTTTCCCTGTAAAAAATGCAGTGTCTGTAAAGCTACAAAAGGGCAGAATCAAAAAAGGAATGCGTTTATATCTAAGAGCAATGGGAGGTCATTTGAAATCAAAGATTTTATTACGTGTAAAACTGAAGGTGTTGTCTATGTTCTAGAGTGCAACTGTGGTCTGCAGTATGTGGGACGCACTAAAAGGGCTTTGTGGGTTAGATTGAGAGAACATGTGAAAAATATACAAAAGGGTAACCCAAAACACAGCGTCTCCAAACAGTCATCATGGGAATGACCCCTCGGGATTGAGATTCTGGGGGGTAGAACGATATAAAAAACATTGGAGAGGGAGCCACAAGGTGAGAACAATAAGTCAGGCAGAGTCGAAATGGATTTTTCTTATGCAAAAGCTGACACCTAGAGGTTTAAATATTGAATTTGACCTCAATTGCTTCATTAATGATTTTTAATGATTTGTAATACTGCTTGGTTTAACTTAAAATGTTTAATGCAAAAATTGGTGGCGTATAAATGATTTATGTATGTATTTATTTATGTAAACATGTGGTATGGGTACTACACAGGAGTTTCATTGGAATAGGTTTATTAAATTTTATTTAATTCTTTAGAATTATGACTTAATTTTAATTAATATTTCTTCAAATTTTATAATTAATGTGTTTTAATATAATCGCAATATATATAATTAATTTTTTAATAAAAACATTTTTCATGGAATGGGGCAGCTTCAATAAATTTATATAGGGGAGCGGAGCTATTTTCAGTGGATATATGTTATACATATATCTATTAATCCCCTAGTCACATGTATATATTTATACATTTATCAATTAAATTTTTTCCCTTTTCATTTTTTTATATTTATATATGGATATATATTTTATATAGTGTATAATTAAATACAATTTTAATATTTTAAATAAATTGATTTGTTTAAATAAAGTAATTTATGATTGAAGAGTAAATGTAATGAGTTTAAGCAGAGAAGGTATAATGGGAAACCAGGGGGAGTAGCGGCGGCACACGGCTGTCCTGTGTAGATCGGGCTCCAAGAAAATGGAGGTCATACACGCCCCTTGCAAATTATTCCAAGAGCTTAAAAGGAAGTCCTGTCATCAAATGCGGCATCCTGAAGAAGCCACGTGATCGTGGCGCAACGCGTCGACGTATTTCCGGTCATAGGGGTGACGTACTTCCGGTTCCGGGTTCGGACGCCATCTTGGTACACCTGAGTATACCCATAGCACATGGGAAATTGCTTCTCTCTGTTGGAGGATATGTGAGTGCGTTTTTTGTTATCTTAACCTTGAGTGCATTAAAATAGTGTTGCACTATGGAGGTCTGTTCTTTTCTTGCATATGCGCCCTGTTTTTGAGCCCGTATTGTGAGGGAAGGTATTTGAGAGGAACCCATTGCTTGGAGGAGGATCTTGATTAAAGTCGGTGGAGGCAGTGGAGTATCAATATCCTGGCAGATATATATTATATATATATAAAGCTTTGTGACCCGCAAGGGTCGAATGTGGAAGGTGAGGGGGCACTTTGGCTATTAATGAGGGGAGTCACTTCAAGAGTCACGAAGAGCACAATTGCAGCATGGAGTGAAATCATAACCACAGTGTATTGAACACTTTTATTATTTTGCACAGTGTGGCATCACTAATAATTTTGAATTTGATCTTGCATTATATTTTGTATAATATCACTTTGCACAGTTTAAGTGTCATTCTGTTGAATATCACTATTGACCACTAGGGGGTGTATAATTTATGTGGGGGATTTTGCACTAGATTTTTGTAGATTGATTATTATTTAATTTATTATGGAAGGATATAAGTTGAGCGCTTCATCATTTATATAATATGTTGTGTCCTCATCCATCTTCTTGCCTAGAGTGGCTTTTAGTTTTTACTTAAACTAGGACAGTGTCTTGCCTTTCTTATTTTCCTAGTCCACAGTCTGCATGCTCTGGATGTGGTTTGGGTGGTCAGGATTAACTTTGATGGCACAGGTCAAGAATCCTGATTTGTGCTGTCAGAAGAGCCCAGAAATGGCAGGCTGTTCCAGGTCAACTAATTGTTGTTGGATCCACTAGTAAATCACTCAAGCCTATGGTTTGAAGGATAAGGTTCCACCCTTTCGGATGAGAGCACACTCAACCAGGAGTGTGGGGGCATCTTGGGCTATCTGCCTTCAGGTGTCACTTTCTCAGGTTTGTAAGGCCCCTACATGGTCTTTGGTTCATACGTTGATAGGGGTTTACCAGGTGGATGTCAGAGCCTCAGAGGATTCTGCATTTGACTGCAGCGTTTTGCGTACGGCTGAATAGGTCCTTGGGGATTGATTGTGGTGGCTATTATGGTGTCACCCACCCCTCAAAGTTTTTTTGTATTGCTTTAGTACAGTCCACATAGTCATTAATAGCCTGCTCTGTGTCCTGTGATGTACGATAAAGAAAATCGGATTTTTTCTACATACATACCTGTAAAATCCATTTCTTGGAGTACTTCACAGGACACAGAGGTTCCTGCCCTTTTTTAGGAATGTAATTCTTTGCTACAAAGTACTTCCTATGTAGGAGGGGATATAATGGGGGGGGGGGGGGACTTCCTTTCTGGTCGGCCAGTGTCCATAGCCTGCTCTGTCCCGCGATATACTCCAAAAAAATGGATTTTACAGGTAAGTATTTAGAAAAAAATATAGAATTTTTTCTTTTGTTTGTCTTTTGGCTTTGCACTGTTGTAACCCTAGGTTTAAGGAGTATATATCAGCTTGGGACTGTTCATAAAATAAACAATGCTGATTTATGCCCAAAGCAAACGGGCCCTCCTTATCTACTTGGACTCAGAAATCAATTTTTTAACTGGTGTAGTTTGTCTCTTGTGTAAACATGTGAACATTATTGGCCATGTGTGAGTGACTGGACTTAGATCAGCAAGATTACATAAATTTTGGCAGGACAAGTATCCCACTTCTGCTTGCAATGGCTTGAAAAGTAACTGGTCTGAAGTATAGGTGTATTTTCCTCTTAACTTTTACTGAAATATTTTCCAACTGTTTAGGAACTGTTACAAAGCAAATTTTTCATCTTAAGTCCTGCGCCATTGAAGGGACTCGTCTCTCCTGCACAAACACCAACCTGTCGGAGACGGTCAGCACGTTTCAGCACTGCCAGCAAAAGCATCCTGGCTAATAAATCTGCACTAAAACCATTTTCTCTGTCAGTGACTAAAATGAATGTTAGGTAAGTAAAGCAACCTATTTATGGTAATTTTATTATCACCTTAATATGCTTATTTATTTCTTTAGCTGTCAATTGTGAGAACGGTCTTTCCATGCTAACGGTACATAAGGCAATGAGTTTCATCCTCTTTGCCATCTGTTAAAAAATTATTCCTGACTCAAAACACACGCTGACTGGAGCTCAGAAATGCACAAATCTCCCCATTCTTTTTAATCTCATTCTAGTTTGGTCTTGGAGTGGTGGCTAGGGAGCTCTCCTTCCCCTTTTCTTGGCAGACTCAAGAGCTTGCACACACAAATTCAGCTGCCAACAGAAACAAGATAGTGGATACTCAAAGTACTTGAAATACAAAGATAGGGCACTGAAGGAGATCAATCACATATACAGTTGTGTTCAAAATAATAGCAGTCAGACATCACTAACCTGATCAATCACTGTTTTTGGTAGAAATGATATTTCTACATAGCAAATAATTTACTAGCAGGTGTAGTAGAGTAATAGAAATCCAACAGACCCAACAGTCATGACACGCATGCTGCTGATTCTGTGTAATTGAATCACTAATTGAAAGGGGCATGTTCAAAATAAAAGCAGTGTGGAGTTCTATTAGTGAGGCCATTCATTCTTTGAAAAACAGGTGGCAATTATTGCCCTTATTTAAGGAAGGAAGGCAACAAATGTTGTACATGCTGGTTACAGTGCATTTCTCTCCTGAAATTCTGAGGAAAATGGGTCGTTCCAGACATTGTTCAGAAGAACAGCGTACCTTGATTAAAAAGTTGATTGGAGAGGGGAAAACATATAAAGAAGTGCAGAAAATGATAGGCTGCTCAGCTAAAATGATCGCAAATGCTTTAAAATGGCAACCAAAACCAGAAAGACGTGGAAGAAAGCGAAAAACTACCATTCGAATGGATAGAAGAATAGCCAAAATGGCAAGGACTCAGCCAACAATCAGCTCCAGGAAGATCAAAAAAGGTCTAAAGTTACCTGTGAGTACTGTTACAATTAGAAGACACCTATGTGAAGCCAAGCTATCTGCAAGAAGCCCCCACAAAGTCCCACTGTTGAGAAAAAGACGTGCTGAAGAGGTTAAAATTTTGCCATAGAGCACATTGACTGGCCTAAAGAGAAATGGCGCAACATTTTGTGGACTGATGAAAGTAAGCTTATTCTTTTTGGGTCTAGTGGCCGGAGACAGTTTGTCAGACGACCCCCAAACACTGAATTCAAGCCACTGTACACTGTGAAGACAGTGAAGCATGGTTGCGCAAGCATCATGATATGAGGATATTTCTCATACTACGGTGTTGGGCCTATTTATTGCATACCAGGGATCATGGATCAGTTTGAATACATCAGAATACTTGAAGAGGTCATGCTGCCTTATGCTGAAGAGGAAATGCCCTTGAAATGGGTGTTCCAACAAGACAACGACCCCAAACACACCAGTAAACGTGCAACATCTTGGTTCCAGACCAACAAGATTGACGTTATGGAGTGGCCAGCCCAATCCCCGGATCTTAATCCAATAGAAAACTTCTGGGGGTTACATCAAAAGTGCAGTTTCTGAGGCAAAACCAAGAAATAGAGAAGAACAGTGGAATGTGGTCCAATCATCCTGGGCTGGAATACCTGTTCACAGGTGCCAGAAGTTGGTTGACTCCATGCAACACAGATGTACAGCAGTTCTCAGAAACAGGGGTTATACAACAAAATATTACCGTATTTTTCGCACCATAAGACGCACTTTTTTCCCCCAAAAAAAGGGGGGAAAATGTCAGTGCGTCATATGGAGCGGCCGGTCCGGTATTTCCACTGCCGCCGTGTCAGAATACCGGGCCGGCCACTCAGCTCTACAGCGGGACCTTATAGAGATGACTGCTGACCTTTGGGGAGGGGGGGGAGCGGGTACCTGAATTTGACAGATACCCGCTCCCACTTCCGTGGAGTTGTTCTTTCATCTTACCTGTTCCTCTATCCAGCGGCGCGGTCTTCCCGGCTTCTGTAGTGTGGGCATGACAGCCGGGTGCCAAGTGCGCATGCGCAGGAAGCGGTGCTTTTTGTGAATGGTAAGGCGGCACCTGGGACACATGACAGATCCCAGAAGCCGCCGGACCAATCACAAAGCGCAAGTGCTTCTCGCTCATGCGCACTGGGCACCCGGCTGTCATGCCGAGCGCCATTACAGAAGCCGGGAAGACAGCGCGCGGCTGGATAGAGGAACAGGTAAGATGAAAGAACAACTCCTCGGAAGTGGGAGTGGGTACCTGTCAAATTCAGGTACCCGCTCCCCACCTCCCCAAAGGTCAGTAGTCATCCCCTGTACTATCCACAGTCTCTGGTCATCCCTGTACTGTGTCTGCAGTCTCTGGTCATCCCTGTACTGTGTCTGCAGTCTCTGGTCATCCCTGTGCTGTCCGCAGTCTCTGGTCATCCCCTGTACTGTGTCCGCAGTCTCTGGTCATCCCCTGTACTGTGTCCGCAGTCTCTGGTCATCTCCTGTACTGTGTCCGCAGTCTCTGGTCATCCCTGTACTGTGTCCGCAGTCTCTGGTCATCTCCTGCACTGTGTCCGCAGTCTCTGGTCATCTCCTGCACTGTGTCTGCAGTCTCTGGTCATCCCTGTACTGTGTCCGCAGTCTCTGGTCATCCCCTGCACTGTGTCCGCAGTCTCTGGTCATCTCCTGTACTGTCCGCAGTCTCTGGTCATCCCCTGTACCGTGTCCGCAGTCTCTGGTCATCCCCTGTACCGTGTCCGCAGTCTCTGGTCATCTCCTGTACCGTGTCCGCAGTCTCTGGTCATCCCCTGTACCGTGTCCGCAGTCTCTGGTCATCTCCTGTACCGTGGCCGCAGTCTCTGGTCATCTCCTGTACTGTGGCCGCAGTCTCTGGTCATCTCCTGTACTGTGGCCGCAGTCTCTGGTCATCTCCTGTACTGTGGCCGCAGTCTCTGGTCATCTCCTGTACTGTGGCCGCAGTCTCTGGTCATCTCCTGTACTGTGGCCGCAGTCTCTGGTCATCTCCTGTACTGTGGCCGCAGTCTCTGGTCATCTCCTGTACTGTGGCCGCAGTCTCTGGTCATCTCCTGTACTGTGGCCGCAGTCTCTGGTCATCTCCTGTACTGTGGCCGCAGTCTCTGGTCATCTCCTGTACTGTGGCCGCAGTCTCTGGTCATCTCCTGTACTGTGGCCGCAGTCTCTGGTCATCTCCTGTACTGTGGCCGCAGTCTCTGGTCATCCCCTGTACTGTGGCCGCAGTCTCTGGTCATCCCCTGAACTGTGTCCGCAGTCTCTGGTCATCCCCTGAACTGTGTCCGCAGTCTCTGGTCATCCCCTGAACTGTGTCCGCAGTCTCTGGTCATCCCCTGAACTGTGTCCGCAGTCTCTGGTCATCCCCTGAACTGTGTCCGCAGTCTCTGGTCATCCCCTGAACTGTGTCCGCAGTCTCTGGTCATCCCCTGAACTGTGTCCGCAGTCTCTGGTCATCACCTGTACTGTGGCCGCAGTCTCTGGTCATCTCCTGTACTATGTCTGCAGTCCATTAGTTCAGAATTTTTTTTTCCTGTTTTCTGCCTCTAAAACCTAGGTGCGTCTTATGGTCAGGTGCGTCTTATGGAGCGAAAAATCCGGTAAGTGATTCAAAGGAAAGCAAAATCTTCAAACATTTTTCAGTTTATATAGTGAATGTTTGAGTTTGTAAAGAAGAATACAAACACTGCTATTTTTTTGAACAGTCCAATATTCACTTTTCTTCAATTTTTTGAGAGGAACAACACAAATTTGATCTATTTTTCTTCATGTTTTTTTTGGAATAGAATGTGTAGTGTTCCCAATGCATTTGTGTGTATGGAAATAAAAGCTATTAGAAGGATTTTGAGCTTTATTCACTTTTTTCAACACACTGCTATTATTTTGAACACAACTGTACATATTGCATAATAGTCCATAATGGCTTAGAATTAATTTGATGTCTGAGGATATAGAAAAAGGACCCTAACCCTGAGGGTGATTGATTTACAGGCCGTATATTTGGGACACTGGAAGCAGAAGTCAGAAAGTCTTGGAAGGCAATGGTAGAGTGGTGCACATCTATAGATCACATAGGTTGTGTGCCTTATGATATCCTGTTATTGGAGGTGTTGTGTTGACAACTGGCTGAGACTTATTCAGAGATAATAAAGAAGCTGGTTTTAAGCACCTTAAAAAAAAAAAAAGATGTATACCAGGGCTTTCCTCTGCATATACAGTGGGTAAAATAAATATTGAACATGTCACCATTTTCTCAGAAAATATATTTCTAAAGGTACTATTGATATGAAATTTTGACCACATGTCGGTAGCAACCCATGCAATCCATACATACAAATAAAACTAAAACAATAGGTTCAGAAATTAGGTTGTAATAAATGTAATAAAATGGAATGACACAGAAAAAAGTAGTGAACACACCAAATTAAATTTAATACTTCGTACAAAATCCTTTGTTGGTAATGACTGCTTCAAGACGCCTTCTGTATGGAGAAACTAGTCGCATACATTGCTCAGGTGTGATTTTGACCTATTCTTACACACACAGTCTTCTAATCTTGAAGGTTCCATGGGCCTCTTCTATGAACTCTGATCTTTAGTTCTTTCCATAGATTTTCTGTTGGATTCAAGTCAGGTGTCTGGCTGGGCCATTCTAGCAGCTTTATTTTCTTTCTTTCCAATTGAGAGTTTCCTTGGCTTTGTGTTTGGGATCATTTGTCTTGCTGAATAGTCCACCCTCGTTTTATCTTCATAGTCCTGGTAGATGGCAGCAGATTTTATCAAGAATGTCTTGGTACATTTTAGCATTCATCCTTCCTTCAACAATATGAAATTTGCCAGTACCGTATGCTGAAAGACAGCCTGATACCATGATGTTCCCTCCCCTATGCTTCACTGTTGGTATAGTGTTTTTGGGGTGATGTGCAGTGCCATTTGACCTCCAAACATTACATTTTGGTCTCATCTGACCAGACTATATTCTCCCAGTATTTCACAGGCTTGTCTAAATGTGCTGCAAACTTTAAATAAGCTTCAACATGCTTTTTCTTTAGCAATGGAGTCTTTTGTCGTGAGCATGCATACAGGCCACGGGTGAGTGAATTACTTATTGTTTTCTTTGAAACAATTGTACCTTCTAATTCCAGGTATTTCTGAAGCTCTCCACAAGTAGTTCTTGGCACTTGGACAACTCTTCTGATAATTCTTTTCACTCCTCTGTTAGAAGTCTTGCGAGGAGCACCTGGTCATGGCTGGTTTACGGTGAAATGATGTTCTTTTCACTTTCACATTAGGGCCCCAGCCGTGCTCACTGGAACATTCAGAAGTTTAGAAACCCTTCTGTAACCAATGCCATCAGTATGTTTTGCAACAATAAGGTTGCAAAGGTCTTGAGAGAGCTCTTTGCTTTTACCCATCATGAGATGTCTTTTGTGTGACACCTTTTTTTATAGACATCAGTTGAGACTGAAGCAGCTGATATTAGTTTGCATAGACAAGTGGCAGGATTGCTTTCCAAGTACTCATAGATTTCAGCTGGTGTATTGGCTTTCCAATGCTTTTCGCACTTCCCGTTCTTCATGTGTTAAATACTTTCCCCTCTGTCATTCCATTTTATTACACAACTTAATTTCTGAACTTATTTTGGTTTCTTTGTATGTATGGATTGCATGTGTTGTTGCCAACATGTGGTGCAAATGTCATGTCAATAACACCTTTAGAAATATACCATATTGCCAAAAATATTGGGGCACCCCTCCAAATCATTGGATTCAGGTATTCCAGTTGCCTCTATGGCCATGGGTGTATATAATCAAGCACCTAGGCATGAGGACTGCTGCAAAAAACATTTGTAAAAGAATGGGTCTCTCAGTGAATGCAAGCATGGCACCGCGATAGGTTGCCACCTGTGTAATAAGTTCATCTGTGATATTTCCTTGCTACTAAATATTCCAACTGTTAGTGCTATTATAACAAAGTGGAAGGAAATGGGAACAACAGCAACTCTGCCACAAAGGGGTAGGCCATGTAAAAATACAGAGCAGTGTCCGCGCAGAAGTTGCCAAATGTCTGCAGAGCCAACATCTAAAGACCCCCAAACTTCCTGTTTCAGATTAGCACAGCAACAGTCAAAAAACAACAGTGTTTTTATTGTCAACGTTTTGATGAAACTCAGTCCATCTTTCTCAAGACACTAAAACATAGAAGTGAACAGACTAATAAACCCAAAGTCCCCCCCCCCCCCCCCCCAGTGATGACCTTACACAATGCAGTGGTTAAAAGTCACATACATGGAAAGGGTAAAAAAAAATCACAAAGAGTAAAACAAACTAGTTGAAAAACAAGCAAACTCCTAGCTGAAAATAAGCTATAAAAATGACAAATTGCAAAAAAATGTGGAACAAACAGAGCAGGTAATAATTATTCAAGGATGGCCGCCATAGCGCATGGAAAACACCAGATAGGCATGGACCATCCTTAATAAGTACCATGTTACCCCATGACCAAACACCCCACATGTGGCAAAAGTAAACAATTATATGAACGTGAATAGCACCCGACCTAAGACCATAGATTGACAGAAAACACAAAGCCCAAATGGGCTTAATGAACAGCTAAGCCTCAATTGCTTTTTATGATACTTCTGGTTAACTACCTGTTTGTGCGTTTGACAACCGAACTGATAGAGAAATGATGGGCAGAACAGTTAGTGGTATATTTGCTCTCTCACTGGATGGATATCCATTTGCCTGCCTTCTTTTTACTTAGGTGTTCTGACCCTGATCTCTTTGATAAAAGTTTTGACATATATGTGTAAATTGCCATGTTATGCCGTTTTTTTGCTTTTTTGTTTCTATATTAGACTGATTCCTTTGAGTGCGCAAACTTTTTCTTTAATAGAAACCTCAGTTTCCATACTCCCTCCTTTTGATTTTGATGGTGGAAACCAACTGCCTTGACTGACACCAATAGGAAAAAACATACCGTCATTACTCCTCTGCAACTATTCCTATATCTGAATCCTCAGGTTTCTTCTTTCTGGTTGTGAAGTAATGATTAATGCTATGTACATGTTGTACGTATTCCTATGTTTGTGCACTGTCTGTTTTTTTCTGTGGTTCTATCTCATTTTCTGCCATTTAGGTGCTATACTAGACGGAATCTTCTGTGTGGTGTTATGGGTGTCCAGACCCTTTTTCTTTCATGGAAACCTCAGTAGGTTTCCACATCTACTCCTCCTGTTTGGGATGGCATGTTTTTCACCTAGTGGTGTTATTCTTGGGGTTCTCACTATCATTCCTCCTCTCCAACTATTTATATAGCCGAGTCCTCTGGTTTCTTCTATCTGGTAGTGGATTATTGATTTATAGTACGTACATTTGTTTGTGTTTCTGTCTATGCGCTCTGTCTGTGTTTTTTGTCGATCTATGGTCTTATGTCGGGTGCTATTCACACTCTTGTTTACTTTTGACAAAAGTGGGGTGTTTGGTGTTGGGTAGTATTTTTGTGGTCATTTTTTTCATTTATTGCTTTGTTGTCCTAGCATATCACTTGTTGTTATATTATTTTTTCATGGTACTTATGGTTGGTCCATGCCTGCCTAGTGTTTGCCATGTGCTATGGTGGCCATCTTGTGAGTTTTCATTACCTGTTTGTTCCAGTTTTTCTGCAATTATTCATTTTTATGTATGAACTATTTTGATTGTTTTCAGCTAGGATTTTGCATTTTTTTGTTTTTTATGAACTATTGTGTTTTTTTGTTTTTTTTTAACCTTTTCCCTGCATGTGTCTTTTAACACTTGCACTGTGTGAGGTTGTTGGTGGGTGGGACTTTGGGTTTATTAGTCTGTTCACTTCTATGTTGATAAAGATGGACTGAGCTTCTTCGAAACCTTGACAATAAAAACACTGCTGTTTTTGATCTTCCTTCTCTGCAAGACCCATGAGTGCCTCTAAACTAGTTTTGGATTTAAATGTATTTCTTTGTGGGTGAGCACCTGGGCATTTATCTCAAACATAGTGCCGTGTACCTTTTGGAACTATATATAGATAAATATAGAAACAATTCAAAAGGATTGATGCACATACAATTTATTTAGAATGCAATAATATTTACAAAACATTATCAAAGTATTCCATAGCATGACCGTTTCAGGCTAAAATGATCATGTCCTTCCTCAGATTGGAATACATCCAAGTCCTGAATAACATACAACTATTTAAATATATCTTACAATATTTGGAATCAGTTAACCAATTTAACAAATCAATCAAGCTGATATCACCATAACATGTTCAATTAATCAAAAGGCAAGGAGGTGGTTAACGCAATAGGTACATTCCCTGACTTAACGTGAAAACAATCACTAAAGTATCAAAATAGTTTTTTTTAAAAAAAAGCTATATAACATTATCTAGAATTTTAAAGAGACCATCATTTATACAAATAAATTGAAATCCAAATCAGAGTTAGACCTCTAACTAATGTATCCACTGTACCTCACGTTTTCTCAGAATCAATTCACGGTTCCCACCTCTTCTATTCTTCTTCACCTTGTCTATGACCATAAATTTCAATTGTGAAACAGCATAACCTTGCTTAACAAAATGCATTGCAAGTGGTAATTGAGTCAACTTACCTCTTATTGAATATTTATGTTGTACAATACGGTGCTTAATTTTTTTCAGTTGTCTCACCCACATAGAGAAACCCATAATGGCATTTAATCACGTATATAACATAGGATTAATATTAAGGGGTATTTTACATGCCAGTCCTTCTATGTCCACTATGGGGATGAGACAAATATTTACCTTTTATCATAGAATTACACTGAATACAATTGAGACAAGGATATTACCCAGCATTCCCAAAAAGGCTACTGGTAAACTAGTTGAAAAATGCTGATCAGTTTTAACTAGTCTATCAAGGAGAGTGCGACCACATCTATATGATGGAAGATAGAATTTAAAAAAGTTGGATTATTTCCTTAGGCATTGACTAGTGTTTTTTAATGATATTCTGTATACGTAACAAACGGGTGAAACTGTGATACAAACAGTGTTCTCTTGTCTTTTGTGATATTTCTGTTAGAATTAAACAGATTACACCTTTCTCTTTGTACAAACTCTGAAGGGTAACCTCTCTAAGTCTCGCATCGCATCTAAATTATTCTCTCGTAGTAATGGGTTACTCACTATCCTAGCTACCCGAGACAGTTGTCTCTTAGGTGTGGACTTAAAGACCGCCGGGGGATGAAAGCTCTTAAAGTGTAGCAATTGGTCGCAATCTGTAGATTTTACAAACAAATCGCTATCATCTTGAATTCTTAGTTAAGTGTCCAGGAATTAAATCTCTGTACAATCAAATATGATATTAAATTTAAGACCAGGCACCAGATAATTAAAATAGTCAAATAATAGTAGGGTTCCAATGTCTCCAGACCACACCACATACAAGTCATCAATAAATATAAACCAACCACTACAGTGGGCTAAGAATATAGTAGTAGAATGAAGTAGTAGTGACCGATTCTATACCAGACACAATCAAGTGGCCTGGAGGGTTAATATGTTCTTTATGAATTTTAGGCAATACATACATTACTGGTGTAACTGGATGTTCCATAGTTAAAAAAAAAAAAAAAAAAAATGAGTCTCATTGTCAATAGTACTCCCCCGAACTGCCCATGATGTAACCATTTTAATCTCTGCCTGTACAATTCTCATTGAGTTAATAATGAATATAAAATTTGAAAATTAATATGACATTTGTTAGACACATATTGCCTATTTATGTATTTTTTATTGTGTTAAAAAAAATAGACTTTAATTTGTGTATAACCTAAATAAGCCACTTCATTTCCCTCCAGGTTTTCCGAAACCACAAAGGATAATGAACACAAGCGATCTTTGATAAAGACGCCTGCTATAAAGTCCTCCTGCTTTGAAACATCAGAGAATGAAGCAAGAAGAAGCTTCCCACTGCAAAAAAATGAACCAGTGGTGGATGCAAATAAAATTTTACTACTGTGTGAGACTGATCTGAAGTCTGAATTTAGCAAAATCTTGCTACACAAAAATCAGTCTGAGGAAAATAAAATGAATCAGCCTGGTATGTATATCATTATCAGGGGAGATCCTGCATAGTTTAAATCTAACGGTTTTAAGATCTATATAAAACAGCAGATCCTGAATTTATATACTTGTGGAAAATTTGCAGTTCTAGTTTAAAAGCAGTAGTAAAAAAAAAAAAAAAGTTTCCTCCTGTAAGGCAATATCATAATGTGCTAGTATGCACCATGTACTAGCAGATTATGAAAGACTTACCTTGAAACGAAAGCCTGCAGTGGCTAGCTGTCACTACTGCAGAGGCTTCTATCTTTACCCGGTTTCCCTTTTGGGTTGCGGTCGATTAAATGGCCAAGCCACCAATGACAGCACAGAGCTCTGAATGAATGGCATGGGTGTGCCATTCCTTCAGAGCACATGTGCCAGTGATGTCACCGGCAGTGCTCACTAGAATATCTCCTAAACTGTGCATATTTAGGAGATATTAACCCCTTCATTCCGACCGTACGCAAATATGCAGCCCCAGTAGACTGGGCTTTTTTTCTGTGGGCCGTATATTTGCGTACCTGTCTTTGTGTTGTCAGTGCTCGCAAGAATATCTCCTGTCTTTGTGCTGGGAACGCACGGCACGATGCACTCCCAGCACAGACCGGGGTCTCACTGAAAGCCCTGGGTCCTGTTCAAACGATCGAGACCAAGAACTCCTGATTCCTGGTCACCTGATTGCTGTGATAGACTTTGATTGGCTATCACTGTGAAGCCTGACACCGTTTTTCCCTCTCTGAATGGAGGGGAGAGATATACTGTATCTCTCTCTGTACTTTGAGAGAAAAAAAAGTGTAAAAAATAAATGAAAATAAAAACAATTAAAACAGTTAAAAAAGAAAACCCTAGATCAAGGTTTGATCTAGGTCAGTGCCAGGGTTAGTGTGTTAGTTTTTTTGGGTCAGATGGGAGGTGGGGTAGAAAAGGCGATATAATTGTACTGTACTCATGTTAATGTTTTTTTAAAGAGTAAGATTGTATCATTTATTTATATGAAAATCAATAAATATTTAAATTTTAAAAAAAAAGATTACCTGTAGTAAATATTTAAAAGCGCAGTTTACTACCGCTTTAAATGGGCCTTTGAGGACAGCTGTAGAGTAGCTGTCATTGTCTTGTTTTTAAAAGTTCAGGATTTGGCATTATCACTTTTCTTTTGGTTTCAGTACAATTGGAATTTAGACTTTATTGGCTGTTCAGTAATACCTCGGTTCACGAGCAACTTGGTTCGCAAACAGAAGAGTTCACAAACATTTGCTTCGGTTCGCGATCTGCGCTTCGGTTGATGAACACGAGCCACGGCCATCTTGCCTGCTCTGACACGTGGTTGTGACTTCTTGTAGGCAAGATCGTGGTCACAGACAGACCCTGAAAGTGTACTGTGAAGACACTTAAAGTACTGGGGAGCTTTTTAGCACATACTGTACAGTACTGTACTGTACATCCCTGTGCACACTTGCTGTAAAGCTTTTTTGTGTGCTTTTTAGTACATACTGTACCGGACATCGAATATGGCCCCAAAGAAAATTCAGAACCTTCGCACTTTATTACCACAAGGTGGTAGGAAAAAAGTATGAAGCGTTAATGAAGGTGAGAAGAATGTGCATAACAAGCATGGTGGTAAAAAAGTGCAGAGCTGTAATGAAGGTGACAAGAATGTGCAGAGGGGTAATAACTGTGACAAGGTGCAAAGCGGTAATGAAGGTGAGAAGAATGTGCAGAGCAGTAATGAAGGTGACAAGAACGTGCAGGCTGGAATGAAGGTGACAAGAACGTACAGAGCGGTAATGAAGGTGACGAGAATGTGCAGAGCGATAATGAAGGTGACGAGAATGTGCAGAGCGGTAATGAAGGTGACAAGAATGTGTAGAGCTGTAATGAAGGTGACAAGAACGTGTATAGTGGTAATGAAGGTGACAAGAATGCGCAGAGCAATAATAAGGTTGTGAAGAAAATAACCATTGAGTTAAAGAAGGAAATTGCAGAAAAGCATGACTGTTATTCGTGTGACTGACCTGGCCTCTGAGTACAAGATGAAGTCGACAATCTCCACTATTTTGAGGAGGAAAGCTGCCATCAAAGGAGCTGATGTAGCAAAAGGAGTAATCATATTAACCAAGCAAGTGCTGGAAGAGGTGGAAAAACATTTGTTTGGTTGAATGAGAAATGGCTTACAGGTGATCGCATTAGTGAAGCTATGATCTTTGAAAAAGCCAAGAAATTGCAGTGATTTACTGCAAATAAAACCCTCTACAAGTGCAGCAAGTGAAGAATTTAAAACCAGTAGAGTGGTTTGAAAAAATCCACAAGAGAAGCGCCATCCACAGTGTGACAAGATATGGTGAGGCTTCCAGTTCTGACAAGGCCTCTGCAGAAGGCTACAAAAAAAGCATTTGCGGAATTCATGAAGGCGGAAGGCTACGTCGATCAACAAGTGTTCAACTGTGATGAAACTGGGCTCTTCTGGGAAAAGATGCTGAACTGAACCTAAATCACACGGTGGAGGAAAAGGCACTGCCAGGGCACAAGCCCATGAAGAACAGATTGACCCTTTTGCTGTGTGTGAATGCAAGCGCCAATCTGAAGATTAAGCCACTACTGGTGTACCATTCCCAGACCCCTCGTGCATTCAGGAAACAGAATGTGAACAAGGCCAGACTGCTTGTCATGTGGAGAACCAATACGAAGCTTGAGTCACAAGGCAAAGACTGGTCCCTCGCTCCCATTAAGGATTGGCACCTTTGGGTAGCGCGTACCTGTCAATTTTGGGTACCCGCTGCAATCGCCTAGGCGTTAAGAAGTGGAATTTGTCCTCCTACCCTCCCTCCCTGTAGTCTTCTGGGACACATGACAGGTCCCAGAAGACTATGGGGCCATTCAGGAAGTGCAGCACTACTCTCACATGCGCAGTGGGCACCCGGCTGTGAAGCTGCAAGCTGTCAGAGCCGGGTGCCCATACTGAAGATGCCGGAACCTGGAACACAGGATGGCTGGTGAAACAGGCTGCAGGGAGGACACCGCTGGATCGTGGGACAGGTGAGTGGCTGTTTTTTTAAAAGTCAACAGCTTATTTTATACTATGTAAAAGAAAAAATAATCAAACATTTGAAATCTGAGTTTTTAAATCATATCCTATATGAAATTGCCAGTAACACCCCTTGAATATAGAATCTCCAAGGTGATCCTATTTTTTGTAATACTTTTTTTGAAAATGAAGAAACATGCTGGTATTGAGGTGGTTAAAACTAGGAGCTTGGGAATGGTACACTAGATGCAGCACACCATTAAGTACACTCATATAAAAGATGGGATTCCTGTACAGGTCACTTACAGTAGGATGATGGAGATAATGTGAAGGATAAGGGAGGTGATGGATTAACAAACATCACTGCCGACGACATCGGGCACATTCAGGGTGATACAGGACTTCTGTAAAAAAATTGGAATTCCAAGTACCAGACATACCAGGCTAGTTGCTATGAAAGAGAAGATTCCCTTTGAGAAGGGGCAGTGGCAACTGGTGGGGAGGGGAGGAATGAGGGGTGGGATGAACTGAGTATCCTTAGGCTCTCACTCTTGCTCTTCTTGTCCTCTTCTGTTGCCATCTCCATGTAAAATTTAGAAGAGGCGGGACTTAATATTTAAGGTTGACTATCATGACGGCACTTAACTTCTCCACCTATAATATTTGGGGACTAAATACCCCGGCAAAACGATATAAGATTGTTAAGGAAATCCATCAGTACTCTGCAAGTGTGGTATTTCACATGATACAAAAGTTAAAATTTATTCAAAATATTATCCAACGTGGTATTACGGTGACTCGACAGTGAAACAAGCAAGAGGGGTAGCCATAGGAATTGCAAAATATATCAGATTTACTGTGGAAGATATAATGGCAGACCAAGAGGATTTGTTTTTGAAGGGGAGTTTATATCATATAGTATGTACATTGGTTAATACCTAATGCCCGAATAAGAACCCAATGGTCTATTTGAAGAAGGTGTTGGGCAAACTGATGGATTTTAAGAGAGGTAAATTGATTGTGGCAGGGGACTTCAAGTGCTGTATGGATTCTCAGATACTTTGGCGCATGCACAGACAATTAAATGTTGCCAGTTGAGGTTGATTAACCACTTTACAACCATGCTATAGCCGAATGACATCTACATCGCGGTTGTCCTATTCTGGGATAGCGTCCTCCCAGAATGCGCCCTTCCATGTGCCCCAACGGTGTGCACCCGGCATGGTCTGTGATTGCTAAATACAGTTGCTGGTATTGGCATCACTTTCCGTATTGGCATCACTTTCCTTACGCTGTGACAGCTTGAGGAAAGTACTGCCGATAACCGGCAAATGTCACAGAGGACATCTGCACTGATCATCAGGGCACTGGTGAGCAGTGCCGCTCAACAGTTGCACCCGTGAGTGTTGCCTATAAGTGCCTCCTCATGAATGCCCACCACTGCCGCCTCATCAGTGCAGCCTCATCAATGCACATCAGTGAAGGAGAAAAATTACCTGTTTGTTTCTATTATAAAATTTTGCAAAGAAAAATTTTTTTTTTTGCTCTTTTTTTGTTTATAGTGCAAAAAATAAAACACCCAGTGGTGATTAAATACCACCAAAAGAAAGCTCTATTTGTATGAAAATAATAAAAACTTCTTATGGTTGCAATGTTGCATGACCACGCAATTGTCATTCAAAGTGTGAAAGCACTGAAAGCTGAAAATTGCCCTGGGCTTGAAGGGGGTAAAGTGCCCGGTAGGCAAGTGGTTAAAAAGATGCTATATCAATGCTAGCTGATAGGTGCGTGGAGAATTCCATATCCTAGAGTAAAAGGATGAAAATTAGAATATCGTACAAAAGTTCATTTATTTCAGTAATGCAACTTAAAAGGTGAAACTAATATATGAGATACTCATTACATGCAAAGCAAAATATTTCAAGCCATGATTTGTCATAATTGTGATGATTATGGCTTGCAGTTCATGAAAACCCCAAATCCACAATCTCAGAAAATTAGAATATTACATGCAATCAATAAAACAAGGATTTTACATAGAATAATATCGGACCTCTGAAGAGTATAAGCATGCATATGTACTCAGTACTTGGTGTGGGCCCCTTTTGCAGAAATTACTGCCTCAATGCGGCGTGGCATGGAAGCTATCAGCCTGTGGCACTGCTAAGGTGACCAGGATGCTTCAATAGCGGCCTTCAGCTCTTCTGCATTGTTCGGTCTCATGTCTCTCATCTTTCTCTTGGCAGTGCCCCATAGATTCTCTATGGGGTTCAGGTCAGGCGAGTTTGCTGGCCAATCAAGCACAATAATCGCACGGTCATTGAACCAGGTTTTGGTGATTTTGGCAGTGTGGGCAGGTTCCAAGTCCTGCTGGAAAATGAAGACCGCATCCCCATAAAGCTCGTCTGCGGAAGAAAGCATGAAGTGCTCCAAAATCTCCTGGTTAGACGGCTGTGTTGACCCTGGACTTAATGAAGCACAGTGGACCAACACCAGCAGAGGGCATGGCTCCCCAAATCAACACAGACTGTGGAAACTTCACACTGGACTTCAAGCATCTTGCAGTGTGTGCGCCTCTCCATTCTTCCTCCATACTCTGGGTCCTTGGTTTCCAAATGAGATGCAAAAGTTGCTCTCATCAGAAAAGAGGACTTTGGACCACTGAGCAACAGACCAGGTCTGTTTTTCTTTAGCCCAGGTAAGACGCTTCTGACGTTGTTTGTTGTTCAGGAGCGGCTTGACGAGGAATACTACATTTGAAGCCCATGTCCAGGATCTGTCTGTGTGTGGTGGCTCTTGATGCACTCACTCCAGCCATAGTCCACTCCTTGTGAAAGTCCCGAAGACTTTTGAATGGCCTTTTCCCTGATAATCCTCTACGGTCATTCCTGCTGCTTGTGCACCTTTTTCTTCCACATAACTTTTCTATTAATGTGCTTTGATACAGCACTTTGGGAACATCCAACTTCTTTTGCAATTACCTTTTGAGGCTTTCCCTCCTTATGGAGGGTGTCAGTGATGGTTTTCTGTCAGGTCAGCAGTCTTTCCCATGATTGTGATTCCTACTGAACCAGAATGAGAGACAATTTAAAGGCTCAGGAACCCTTTGCAGGTGTTATGGCTTAATTATCTGATTAGAATGGGACACTTTGAGCCTAGAATATTGCACCTTTTTACAATATTCTAATTTTCTGAGATTGTGGATTTGGGGTTTTCATGAGCTGTAAGCCATAATTATCACAATTATGACAAATCACGTCTTGAACTATCTTGCTTTGCATGGAATGAGTCTATCTCATATATTAGTTTCACCTTTAAATTGCATCACTGATCTAAATAAACGTTTTGCACGGTATTCTAATTTTTTGAGTTTCACCTGTACAAGATCAAGTGACCGAGAAAAGAGTAAGAAAGGAAATAAAAAAAGCATTATTTTTTACTAAATAAAACTCAAGAGTTGTCAGACCACAATATGGGAGGCTCATAAGGCCTATATTAGGAGCATCTTGATTTCTATTGGGGATCAAAAAAGGAAAAAACGACTGGATAAAATAAGAACGTTATTGAACTATATGAACTAGAACAGCTTCATAAAAAGGAAATCGAACCAGACATACAACATCTATTAGTGTTAAATAGGGTCCAGTTTAATGCCCTAATGGAACAGGAGACAAATGGGTGTTAATAGAGTGGCCAAAGGAAAGATTCCTGTGGGGAAATAAACCAGGGAAACACCTGGCAAGGATACTAAAGAAAAAGAAATCAGCAAATTTTATTGGAAAAATAAAACCGGAGAGCTGGTATATTCAACCCCAGAGATTGCAAAAGTATTTACAAATTAATAAAGCATACTGTACTCTGTAAAACTAACTAGACAGCAAGAAACAGGTAGAAAAGAAAGTAAGGATGCAAGTCTACTCAAGAGGCCAGGTCACTCAAGTTAGAGGTAGAAAAATTGTCACCCCCTAGAGCAGGGTCCTCAAACTACAGCCCGCGAGCCACATCTGGCCCGCCGGCAGGGGACACTAAGTACAGGGGCGGGCAGGGGGCTGCTGTCTCTTACCTGGCTCCAGTCCCACGACGATCCAGTCCAGGATGCACAGCTCCTTCACTCCGGCCGCACCCTCACTTGATGTCCGAGCTGCCGCTCTGCTCCGCCTCCTCACCGGTGATTGGGCGCCAGTACTGTAGCTCAGGAAAGGCACACAGGCGGCCAATCACCGGCGAGGAGGCGGAGCCGAGCGGCCCCTCATAAATCAAGGGAGGGAGAGGTCGAAGTGAAGGAAGGAGGACAGCTGACCGCCCGGTAAGTGTGCCATGCAGATAGTACTGCAGCAACCAGGTATGCTGGCTGAAAAAAGCACCATGCTGGAACAGGGGTCGGCTAGTTAAGTGTCATTGCTGATGGGGCACTATTCCTCCCCCCGCTGACACCAACGATGGGGCACTATTCCTCCCCCCGCTGACACCAACGATGGGGCACTATTCCTCCCCCCGCTGACACCAACGATGGGGCACTATTCCTCCCCCCGCTGACACCAACGATGGGGCACTATTCCTCCCCCCGCTGACACCAACGATGGGGCACTATTCCTCCCCCCGCTGACACCAACGATGGGGCACTATTCCTCCCCCCGCTGACACCAACGATGGGGCACTATTCCAACCCCCCCTCATTGGTGCCAGTGGGGGGCACTGGCACCAATGACGTACTATTCCTCCCACTGACACCAATGATGGGACACTATTCCTCCCACTGACACCAATGGTGGGGCACTATTCCTCCCAATGACACCAATGATGGGGCACTATTTCTCCCACTAATACCAATGATGGGACACTATTCCTCCCACTGACACCAATGATGGGACACTATTCCTCCCACTGACACCAATGATGGGGCACTATTCCTCCCAATGACACCAATGATGGGACACTATTCCTCCCACTGACACCAATGATGGGACACTATTCCTCCCACTGACACCAATGATGGGACACTATTCCTCCCACTGAAACCAATGATGGGACACTATTCCTCCCAATGACACCAATGATGGGGCACTATTCCTCCCACTAATACCAATGATGGGGCACTATTCCTCCCACTAATACCAATGATGGGGCACTATTCCTCCCACTGATACCAACGATGGGGCACTATTCCACCCCCCCCCCCCACTGGCACCAATGACGTACTATTCCTCCCACTGACACCAATGATGGGACACTATTCCTCCCACTGACACCAATGATGGGACACTATTCCTCCCAATGATGGGGCACGATTCCTCCCACTGACACCAATGATGGGACACTATTCCTCCCACTGACACCAATGATGGGGCACGATTCTTCCCATGGACACTATGATGGGGCACTATTCCTCCCCCCAATGACACCAAAGATGGGGCACTATTCCACCCCCCCCCCCACTGGCACCAATGACGTACTATTCCTCCCACTGACACCAATGATGGGACACTATTCCTCCCAATGATGGGGCACGATTCTTCCCACTGACACCAATGATGGGGCACGATTCTTCCCACTGACACCAGTGATGGGGCACTATTCCTCCCACTGACACCAGTGATGGGGCACTATTCCTCCCACTGACACCAGTGATGGGGCACTATTCCTCCCACTGACACCAGTGATGGGGCACTATTCCTCCCACTGACACCAGTGATGGGGCACTATTCCTCCCACTGACACCAGTGATGGGGCACTATTCCTCCCACTGACACCAGTGATGGGGCACTATTCCTCCCACTGACACCAGTGATGGGGCACTATTCCTCCCACTGACACCAGTGATGGGGCACTATTCCTCCCACTGACACCAGTGATGGGGCACTATTCCTCCCACTGACACCAGTGATGGGGCACTATTCCTCCCACTGACACCAGTGATGGGGCACTATTCCTCCCACTGACACCAGTGATGGGGCACTATTCCTCCCACTGACACCAGTGATGGGGCACTATTCCTCCCACTGACACCAGTGATGGGGCACTATTCCTCCCACTGACACCAGTGATGGGGCACTATTCCTCCCACTGACACCAGTGATGGGGCACTATTCCTCCCACTGACACCAGTGATGGGGCACTATTTCGCTCCATAAGACACACTTGGGGGGAAATGTCTGTGCGTCTTATAGAGCGGCCGGCCCAGTATTCCCACCGCTGTTGTATGTCCAACGTCTCTGAACAAATGCGGACACAGTACAGGAAATGACAATAGTTTTTTTTTTTTAAAAAACTATAGTCCGGCCCTCCAACGGTCTGAGGGGCAGTGAACTGGCCCCCTGTTTAAAAAGTTTGAGGACCCCTGCCCTAGAGAGACCTATACAAAAGAAGAAATTAATGCACTGTTGAAATATACATCAATAGGAAAGAGTCCAGGGCCAGACAGCTACTCGGTCAGATATAAGAAATTTAAAGAACTGGTGTCAAAATTATGTGCATATATGAACGCTTTGGGTTAAGGGGTGGAACTGAGGAGGGAATCCTTGCTAGCGTATATTACAATTCTACCTATAAGAGGGCAAAGATCTAACCCAATGCTCCAGTTACAGATCAATATCTCTACAAAATATAGATAAAGTTATATGCTTAGGTTATAGCTACTAGAATGAAAGGATTGATGCTGGGATGGATACACACACATTGTTGGGTTCATTCCTGGAAGGGAAGGAAGAGATAATGGGTTGAGATCACTGTTTCTATTGCATAAAGTGAATGGAGAGGAGTCTCCCAGTTCTATTCCTGTCAATTGATGCCAAAAAAGCATTTGACAAGGTAGACTGGGAATCAATGATGGCTACACTAGAGGCAATAGGTAATGTCCCAATAATGATTCAATGGATAAAAATGCTATACAGCCACCCTACAGCTGCAGTGAACATTAATGATGCTGTATCTCAACCTTTTGAATTGCTTAACGTAACAAGGCAGTGGTGTCCTTTTTCACCCCTGCTTTTTGTACTGTCAGCAACTATTAAAAACAGTGTAGATATAGGAGGAGTTAGGATTGGAGTAGAGGAACCTAAGGTAGCAGCATACACAGATGACATTCTGTCCTATATTTTCAGCCTCAGATTAACATTAACACATTTTTATTGAAATCATTAAAATATTATGAAGCAATCGAACTTAATTAACCCCTTAAAGCTGGAGATCCTGAACATTTGTGTTTCCAAGAAAGATGAGCAGGTTTTACAGGGGGAATTATCATTTACATGACGGAAAACAGAATTTAAATATTTAAGAAATGAAATTAAGTGTTTGAAAGATGTATACCAGGCAAATTCTATCCCATTACTAAATTAAATAAAAAATGAATTAAAAAAATATATTTCTTGGGTATAGTGTAAAATATTAACATAGGGATATTACCATAAATCTTTATAATTTTCAAATGCTTCTGATTCATTTGCCGCAAACCTATTTCAGGACACTAAAGGCAATTATACTTGGGTATATCTGGCAGAATAAAAGGCAATAATACAGTACACAGTACTGAGTAAAGAAAAACTATATGGCGGATTAGCAGCATTGGATTTCAAAAGGTGTTATGCAGTGGTGCTGTTACAGATATTAGAATAGGTACACAATTCACAAGAAAAAAGTTGGGTAAAGATTGCAAACACATTAAGTATGGCACCTTTGGGTAAAATTATTTGGATTCAACGTCACTATTTTATGGTTTCTCATGGCACAAGTCCCTTAACATGTAATATATTTCTGATTTGATTTATAGACAGGCTATTTGGGAATACAATTCACCATTAATATCACTCACTGAAACAAACTACTTTCCACCAGGAAAATAAATAGTATCTGGAGTTTGGATAAAAGGCAAAAATGCAGAAATAAAAGATATTATGAAAGGAAGAGAAATATGCACAATTCAGGAGTTGAAGCACAAAAGGGGATTCCTTTTGATAGATGAATGGCGGTATTTGCAGTTAAGACACTTTGCAGCGACATTGCCACAACCAGTAATATCAGTGGAAAATTTACTACGACTTGAGCAATTGTTCAGTTCATAGGGGGCACTAAAGCATTGTATTTCCCAGATTTACAAGATAATACAACGGCTATACCAAAAATTTGTGTAAAAATGGTTGTAAACTTTGGGCATCCCTGAATGAAATACAGAAAGCGAAAATACTGAAACTGGCATATGGTACAACAACAGATATGAACATGATGGAAAGGAATTATAAATGTTTGGCAAGATGGTACACAAAACCCATTATAGCACATAAGAATCATTTGGAAAAATCACCAATGTTGTCTTCTAAATTATGATGGTCCACACAAAAACAATTCAGAAAACAAATCTGTTGTCTTAAATCAATGATGGAGGATGTATGGCCAGTGTATATTTATAAATGTACTTTTCCCGCAGCAACTAACAGTTCTTTTCCAGAGAGATGCATTTAATCAGTTCAGCGATAGTTCATAAGACAGAGGTACAGACAAGGCAGATGACAGGATACTTAGAATATTCATGCAATCATTAGAAACCTTCAGAGAACCTTCCTGTGATCCTTAATCAAAAAGAAACTTCCTTAATATACACATTTTTCCCATTCCATACAATGGCAAGCAATCTGGCCACTTTTAGTAACATGTTTGATCTTCTGTGTCTAGACCTAGAATAGCTGTATGCATAGATTTTATTAAAAAGTTAAATAGATACTCCTTGCCTTGTTTATGGCAAATATGTTCTCTTCACCATAAAAAAGTACAACATGAATATTTAAGACCTTTTCCAATCTATTTGCAAATAACCTGCTCTGAAACTTCCCCTGACTCTCTACATATGTACCCAAAAACAGATTAACCCAACATAACCAAAGGTAAGGTAATTACCTTGTGCATAAATTAACAATAGATACAGGGGATTACTGGAGCTAATATCCCTAATGACCAATGGTCATGTTTATTCCACAATAAAAAGCTTACAATTAAACACAGTGATATCTCATTTAATAAATGCAGCAAAGTGGTTGATTTCTCAGCAAAATAAAATATGGAGACATGGATGGCTGGAGACGTTTGTTTTATAATATTAAAAATTAATTTATATAGCATTTTTGTATAATCAAAGAATAAATCGTGAGCGCAAGACAAAAAAAGGAAAAAATAAAGCAGCTAGCACAATGTGGCAAACCCTCTGTCTCCACCAAAACACTATAATATCAATGTGCAGCGCTAATAAAAATGTGTGTTCTAATCAATTATGACCAGTGTGATCATAAAAGAGAAAGGAAACATCATAAAAAAGAAAATAGAGATTAGTGAATACTCCAATGAAGAAACAAAATAGATGGTATAACAAATGAAAATAAATACGTCCTCTAAATATCATAATAGTCCAAAAAATAGTGATGTGATCAAATCAACAAAATGTAGTGACTTCTGCACTGCACCTCCACCATAATGCACTAACCAGAAGCAAGCAAGCCCAGAGCGGAATGACACTAAGGGGTGTTCCTGCTTGTTCCTCCTGCCTGTGACCTGGTTGAAGGTGCGATCTCTCCAGAAGCCAGTGATGCACCAAATGAACAATCAAAAGTAAAGTAGTCAAGTATCCATCTCCAGCCCACGGTGAACCAAGGAAAGGGACGACTCCTAGAGGGCAAGCTCATAGACCGAGCCCCGAGACAGTATCGTATAGTGTAGTATGTTTTATTAAAAAGATAGCAACCACGTGGAGCATAACATTATCAACGGATAAAAAGCACTTGCAAAGATGGCCGCCAGACCATCACGTGGACACGGCGGCATGATGTCAGCATGTAGGCTCCTCCCTGACGCGTATGTGGATCCCTTTGAGAACATGCGCGTGAAACGTGTCAGTGAGGAGCCTATGTGCTGACGTCACGCGGTGTCCACATGATGGTCCGGCGGCTTATTTCTGGTGAGTGCATTATGGTGGAGGTGCAGTGAAGAAGTCACAGAAGTCACTACGTTTTGTTGATTTGATCACATCACTTATTTTGTGACTATTATGATTAGAGATGAGCGAATCGAACATGACGAAGTGGAATTCGTTTTGAAGATTAGGAAAAATTCGATTCGCGCCGAATCCGAAAATTAGCAAACTTCGGATGCACGAATCGAATTTTCCCAAAAATGGCGGCGACATGTGTGGCGACGGAGCGGGGATCTCTGGGAAGGCGCGCAGACAAGGCGCGCTGACCCATAATGCATTCATTCATGACATGTGATCGCATTAGCCAATCACCAGCCAGCCAGCACTGTGTAGTGGTGGAGCTATAAATCGCGGCCATCTTAGCATTCTCCATTAGCCTCCGGTCATTCAAGAGAGACAGACCTGTCTGTATTAGGGACAGAGGTAGGGCCACAGAGACTTTAGGGCCACAGAATCGTTACTCAGGGCCACAGAATCGTTACTCAGGGACACAGAATCGTTACTCAGGGACACAGAATTGTTACTCAGGGACACAGAATCGTTACTCAGGGACAGACACAGAATCGTTACTCAGGGACAGACACAGAATCGTTACTCAGGGACAGACACAGAATCGTTACTCAGGGACACAGAATCGTTACTCAGGGACACAGAATCGTTACTCAGGGACACAGAATCGTTACTCAGGGACACAGAATCGTTACTCAGGGACACAGAATCGTTACTGAGGGACACAGAATCGTTACTGAGGGACACAGAATCGTTACTCAGGGACACAGAATCGTTACTCAGGGACACAGAATCGTTACTCAGGGACACAGAATCGTTACTCAGGGACACAGAATCGTTACTCAGGGACACAGAATCGTTACTCAGGGACAGACACAGAATCGTTACTCAGGGACAGACACAGAATCGTTACTGAGGGACACAGAATCGTTACTCAGGGACACAGAATCGTTACTCAGGGACACAGAATCGTTACTGCGGGACACAGAATCGTTACTGAGGGACACAGAATCGTTACTCAGGGACACAGAATCGTTACTGAGGGACACAGAATCGTTACTGAGGGACACAGAATCGTTACTGAGGGACACAGAATCGTTACTGAGGGACACAGAATCGTTACTCAGAAGGGACACAGAATCGTTACTCAGAAGGGACACAGAATCGTTACTCAGGGACACAGAATCGTTACTTTCTGCTTCACAACCACTATTGTACGTTCAAAGAGTTAAATCCTGTTTTATGTTTGGGGTGCTTATTGAATTAAAGAGTATGTCAGACAACACGCAGAGGAGTGGCAGAGGAGGCAATGTTTCAGGAGCGAGCAGACGTGGCAGCAGAGGAAGGGGTCGAGGCAGCACTAGTCGCAGCCAGAGGCCAGTGCTCCCGGTGTCATCCAGCGGTCGTGTCTCCACCGACAACCCTGCCGTCATCGATTGGTTGACTCAGTCGTCTTCCTCTTCCCAGGTCACCTCTGACACCTACAGCCAACGGTCGGTGGGTACGTCAGACACAACCATTATTTGGCATGGCCCGGGAGCAAGCCCACTGAAATCACGTGTCCTCTACCTGCCCCTGTCCTTTGGTGTTCCCTCACCAAGCGAAGTATCGCATGCTGTGGGCTCAGCCCCACTGTACAGTGAGGAAGAGCTAACAGAGGGCGGTCAGGAACGGGGGGAGACATCCGCCTCTTCAGCAGCCAGGCGAAGAAGTACTGGCGAGGAGAGTGGCTCGGTAGCCGGTCTAGAGACAGGTCTGTCTCCTGACCCACACGCAGCCGAGGGGGCTAGTAGTGAGGCGGAGACCCTAATTGATGATGATGAGGCTGATCGCACTTGGCAGCCTCGTCGTCATCAGGCTATTGCTTCCGCATCATCAGGAGAAGAGGGTGCCAGCTTGGCAGCGAGCAAAACAGTCGGTGGGTTGCCCAGGGGGCAGCAGGGTCGCAGCAGTGTCAGTGGAGGCAAACGGCCACGGAGTAGAGCATCAGCTCCACTGCAGCCTACCACCACGGCCAGTAGTGGTGCCGGTGTGCACGGAGGAAGTAGCAGTCAGCCAGTGAGGAGTAGCGGGGGCAAAGTTTCCTACTCGGCGGTGTGGCAATTTTTTGTCAAGGCGCCCGAGGAAGTAAACGTAGCCGTATGTCGACTATGTGGCCAGAAAGTCAAGCGTGGCCAGGGGGCCCATGTTGGGACTACAGCGTTGCGGCAGCATATGCAGCGTCGCCATTTGGTGGCCTGGGAAAACCGTGATAAAGATACGGCGGTTCTGCCTGCCCCAGCCCAGGGTTCCATTTTGTCATAGGGTGCTGGCAGATTACGGGACTATTAGTCGTCTCCCCACGCTGCTGCTGGGGGGACTTTTTAACATAGGCCTCTGTATGGCCTTCAATTTTAGCTGCTTACGCTCCGCCACTCTGCCATGGGCCCCTGTACCGCCTCCTCATGCTGCTGCCAGGCCCGTAATCTGCCATGGGCCCCCGTACCGACTCCTCATGCTGCTGCCAGGCCCGTAATCTCTCATGGGCCCCTGTACCGCCTCCTCATGCTGCTGCCAGGTCCAGAGTGTGTCATGGGTCCCTGTACGGCCTCCCATTGCTGCTGTCTCCATCGCCACACTCTGCCATGTGCCACTTTCAGGTCTCCTCACACTGCTGGTGGGTTCCATTTTGTCATAGGGTGCTGTATGGCCTCCCATTGCTGCTGCCTCCACCGCCACACTGTGGCTCCACACTCTGGTTTTGGCCCCGTGACTGCCCAAATGAGTGAAGTGTGCGGTGATTCTAAGTATTAGTTCTCTTCCCCAGCAGACTCCAAGGGCATTTAAATTAAAGGTACAGTGTTCTGCACTAATATAAAGGCTCTCTGAAGCCTAGAAACACCCTTTTTATAAGTTAAATTCGCAGCGAATATATTTGCCTCGAATCGAATTTATTCCGCGAATTCGGCGAATCAGCCGAATCGAATTTTTGAATAATTCGCTCATCTCTAATTATGATATTTAGAGGACTTATTTATTTTCATTTATTTGTTATACCGTCTATTTTGTTTCTTCATTTGCGTGTTCACTATTCTCTATTTTCTTTTTTATGATGTTTCTTTTCTCTTTTATGATCACACTGGTCATCATTGAGTATAACACACATTTTTATTAGCACTGCACATTCATATATAGTATTTTTGGTTTGTGGTACTTAGATGTAGTGCAGTTCCACTTTAAGTTTAAGAGTGCAAGGAAATATACCAAACTGATAGGAGCATAAAAAATGAGGAGAGGGGATAGAGAGAAGAAGAGGAAAGAGCTAGATGGTTAAAAAGAAACAAGAGCAAGCAGGTCTATGAGGGTATAAGTACAGAAGGAAAAAGGGATACCCAGGGGGAGGGAGGATGATTGTTAAAGAGAATGGGATAATTGTGTATTTATATTTTGTTTACTGGAAAAATCAATAAAAATATAATAGATATAAACCGCACTGAAGACGTAAGCAGCCACCACAGTTCTCCATAAACACAGAGGGGTAGTGAGGAGGTTTAAGTGGAAATGGGTATATGATCTCATCTTGTATAGTATGCATGTGATAGTTATTTTGCTATTCAGATACAGTTGCAAGAAAAAGTATGTGAACCCCTTGGGATTACGTGGAGTTTTGCATGAATTGGGCATAAAATGTGCTCTGAACGTCATCTAAGTCACAACAATAGAAGAACACAGTCTGCTGAACATAATACTACACAAACATTAGATGTTGCCATGGTTTAATTGCACATAACATGTAAACATTCACAGTGTAGGGAGGAAAAAGTATGTGAACCTTTGGACTTAATAACTGGTTGACCCTCCTTTTGGCAGCAATAACCTCAACCAAATGTTTCCTGTAGTTGCAGATCAGACCTGCACAACGATCTGGAGTAATTTTGGACCACTCCTCTTCACAAAACTGTTTCAGTGTAGCAATATTCTTGGGATGTCTGGTGTAAATCGCTCTCTTAAGGTCATGTCACAGCATTTCAATCGGGTTGAGGTCAGGACTCTTGACTGGGCCACTCCAGAAGGCGTATTCTGTGCTGTTGCAGCCATTGTTTTGTTGAATTACTTGTATGCTTTGGGTCATTGTCCCGTTGCATCACCCATCCTCTGCAAAGCTTCAGATGGCGGACAGATGGTCGTACATTTTTCTGCAAAATGTCTTGATAAACTCTGGAATTCATTTTCCCATCAATGACAACAATCCGTCCAGGCCCTGAGGCAGCAAAGCAAACCATGATGCTCCCTCCGCCATGTTTTACAGTGGGGGTGAGGTTTTGATGTTGGTGTGCTGTGCCTTTTTTTCTCTGCACATAGTGTTGTGTGTTCTTCCCAAACAACTCAATCTTGGTATCATCTGTCCACAGTATATTTTGCCAGTAGTGCTGTGGAACATCCAGGTGCTCTTTTGCAAACTTCAAACGTGCTGCAATATTCTTTTTGGACAGCAATGGCTTCCTCCGTGGTGTCCTCCCATGTACTCCATTCTTGTTTAATGTTTTCCGTATTGTAGATGTGTCAACACAAATGTTAGCATGTGCCAGAGATTTCTGTAGGTCTTTAGCTGACACTCTGGGATTCTTCTTTACCTCATGCAGCATTCTGCGCTGTGCTCTTGCAGTCATTTTTACAGGACGACCACGCCTAGGGAGAGTAGCAACAGTGCTAAACTTTCTCCATTTGTGGACAGTCTGTCTTACCGTGGACACATGAACATCAAGGCTTTTGGAGATACTTTTGTAACCCTTTCCAGCTTCATGCAAGTCAACAATTCTTGATCGTAGGTTTTCTGAGAGCTCTTTTCTGCGAGGCATGGTTCACATCAGACCGTGTTTCTTGAAACCAGTAAACCCAAAACAGGTGTGTGTTTTTTAAGGGCAGGACAGCTGTCAGCAACACATCCAATATCATCACACTGATTGGAGTCAAGGTTGACTCACTCCTGGCTCCAATTATCTCTGGGAGAAGTCATTAAGCTAGGGCCTCACATACTTTTTCCTCCCTGCACTGTGAATGTTTACATGTTATGTGCAATTAAACCATGGCAACATCTAATATTTGGGTAATATTATGTTCAGCAGACTGTGTTCTTCTATTGTTGTGACTTAGATGACGTTCAGAGCACATTTTATGCCCAATTCATGCAAAACACGTAATCCCAAGGGGTTCACATAGTTTTTCTTGCAACTGTATATGTTAGGTGCTTAAACTGAGTTGTCAACTATAGGGTATTATATAGAGAAGTACATTCTGTAGATTTCTGGTTGTATCTCTTTTGAAGCAGCACAATGCAGTTACATTTATTAAAGTGTTTCTAAACCCAAGACCTTGCATTCACTCTATCCAGTCTCTCACAGTACACACTACATGGAAATGCAATTATTTTAGTACATTTAAACTGCTAAATACCTTTTCTCATCAGCAGTTAGAGCAGTCTTGTGACTTCTATCAGTGTCCAGCAGAGCACATGTTGAAGCATGAAGGAGGAGTTTTCTTTCTGCTCTAGGAGAATGCAAAACCCCTGACCTTTGTCTGGACAGTGCCGATTGTCCCTGTGCTGATCACATGCACTTTACCAAGAAAAAAAAAACACCTCCAGCAATACACACTAAACTGAGCATGTTTAGAGTATCTACACACATGTCTTATCAGGAGATAAGAGGGAGACACTGGAAGAAGGGGAGGATCAGAGAAGTCTGGATCAAAGTACATTTTTAAACAATGCAGAGTATTTTAACCCCTTAGGTTCCACAGTGAGTATAACAAGCATGGTTTACGTATATACAGACTGATTTTACTGTTGTGGCTTTAGGTAACAAAGATGATTGGTTATCATTTTGTTGGGGAATATTATTATTGATATAACTCTTAATGATATGAGTTATAAGAGTTAAGGTTTTAAATGACATAACTAATAGTGTGTCACTTTCTCTTTTTTTTTTTTTTTTTTTTCTTCCTTTTGTACGATCTCTCAAAGGCTTTATCTTTCATGGGGCTTTTTATTTTTATTTTTTTGATCCAATACTTTATATTGCAGAGGAGAGATGTGGGGGTCTTATTGACCCCAACATCTCTCCATAAGGAGGACCTGGCACTAATTATTTCTGTCACAAGGGATGTATGCATTTCTTGTGATAAGAATAAAAGTGATTACAATTTTAATTAAAAAAAAAAGTTTAAAGTGCCCTGTCCCTCTCGTGCTCACACGTAGTGGTGAACGCATACGTAGGCCATGCCCACATATGTAAATTGTGTTCAAACCACACACAGGAGGTATTGCCATGAACGTCAGAGCAAGAGCAATAATTCTCCCACTAGACCTCCTCTGTAACTTTACACTGCTAACCTGTAGAAATTTTTAAAGCATCACCCATGGAGATTAAGTACCACAGTTTCACGCCATTTCACGATTTTAAAACGTGACATGTTGGGTATCTATTTACTCGCCGTAAGATACTCTTTCATATTTTACAAAGAAATGGGGTATATATTGTTTTTTGTAATCAAAGTGTATTTTTTTACAAAAAATATATATTTATTTTTAAAAACTGTGCGTTTTCGTTTTTCAGCCAAGTGCATTTTGAATTTTCGGTTTCAGCAGCAGAATTTTAATTTCGGTGCACCACTAGTAAAAGCACATTGTTGAGACATTTTTTGCTAAGCCCTATAAGGTAGTAGATTGAGTGTACACATGCTGAACACAATCCATTCAAGGGAATAGGCCGCACTGCAGCTGTGCAATTTTTTCACAATTGTTGCATTATGGGGCGGCATTTACAGAATTAAAACAGGCAGCCAGGAGGCAACATATCTGGCAGTGGGTGGAGTGCGGTGCCATTTTTAAATTTGATGCCCATTTATTCACTGATATAGAGGCTGGATCTGCACGGATTCCCTATGTCTGGTTATACGGTCCATGCATGTGCCATTTTCTTCAGTGCATGCAGTTGACTCCATGCTTCCCGCCAACATCCCATGCCGCACTTTTGTACTTCTGTGCAATCCTTTTTGAGCCCTTAGGATTCCTGCTGCTTCCTGTGCAAGGTCAGATCAGCACTTAACCATTCCTGCTACATATTTTGTGAGTACCCCATTCTGGGATTTAATTTGCAACCAAATATGGTGGTTCATAAGTAAAAGGGTAGCAAAGTTGCATGTCTTGCTAGCTTACGATCTTAACTACAGTTCTTTGTGGTTTGCAGTATACCCCCCAAGGGAACCAACTTCAAAAACCTGGACAATGGTCTCTTGCTTGCGTTGATGCACTCTTCCTTAATACTTTCTGGGGGTGGCTTCCTCCTCTGTGTTCTCCACAGAGGAATTATTGCTACTATGTGTAATTGTATGGCTAACATATCAGCCATGATGGTTGACCCAGATTACAGGGACCTCAGAACTCCTCTCTGGTAGATCTTTGATATACACCATAGCTTAAGGATGCCATTGCAACTCTCACTGATTCAGTCCATGCATGTATAGGACTGGAACAACCTGAGTTGGTTGTGCCCTTAGGTTACCAGTCTGAATTCTCTAAATAGCCCTCAGCCTAAAGTCATTTATGATTCATTCACTATTACAGACTATGTTGCAGTATATGGTGATTGGCCTAATCCAAATAAAATCTCTGCCACTTCTAAGCATTTTGCACAGCAATATCCTAATGAGGAAGAGTTCTAACGGTTGACTGATGTAGATTCAGCTACTGGCTGTCATACCAAGACCCAGTAGGGGAAATTCTGACATTCAAGGATTTGGTGGACAAAAGACCCAAACTTCTTTCTCCCTGGCAGGCTTTAGCAGTACCTTATATGCATAATCTTAGTTTTCTGGGCTGGGGATCTGTGTTCTATCCTTTCAGACCCCTCTTTCTGGAAACAGCTGAAACTCATGCCTGTGGGCCTTGTGCTACTTTGTAGATGGTCTGGTGAGAATGATATGCCAAATCTCCACGATGAGTCTCTTCTCTGTACAAATGCGAAGGACTCTTTGGCTACAATATATAAAGATAGTTAGCCTTTTGGGGAGATAATACAAGAGGCAGCTTGCAAACCTTAACAGAAATGTAAAAAAGGCATTTTGCAGTGCCAAAGACAAATATCAACAATAATAAGTAATAACAATAACATAGTATAACAATAATATAACAATAATATAAGCTTAAATGACAGCTGTCATACACATAAAGTATAAAAACAGTGATCAGTAATAACCAGATATCCAGTTAGTGAAACCATAATATTTGTGCAGAAACATTCATCAAAGTGAAAAGGGGTGATGTATCCACCACCGCATCCAATCGGGGATCAATCTTCCAGTGTGTGACCTTACCACTCCCTCTAGTGAATTTAAAACTCACAAAAAATATATGCTGCAGAATATGCAATACAAACAGCCTGATTCATCAACTGCCGCACACTCTCCTTGTCGTCATAGTCTCAGCCAGAGGGAACCACTTCTTCTCGCTTCTAGACAACAAAGGGAGAATAAAAGACCAGCAAGACACTGTACAAAGAAGCTCATCCCAAGAGCAAGCAGAATGAACTCCTAGGGTATTAAATTAAACATTACACAGGTACATCAGATAAAAACAAAGAAAGCAATCAGTAGCAAACTCATGCCCCATGCATTTCGTTCAATCGTCTTCTGGGGACCTCTAGTGCTAGGGTACTGCTTTTCTTTTTTTTTTTTTTATGTTGTGCGGGGGTGGGTTTTCTTTTTACGCATACACATCTTCCAACTGAGACTGAGAGCTGCATTCATGTTTCCATAGACTAAACCTCTCCTCCACCAGAATATTTGTACAATTCTAACAAAGTATGCCAGACAAGTGCCTATACTATTGTTAATCAAAATCTCTCAAACTGGTGGCCATATTCATGTGGACCAGGATTACTGCGTTTTATGTAGCTCAAATTGTTATACTATAAAAGATAGTCAAAGTATTGTCATCATATATCCGATACCAAAGCAAACTTATACCTATATTGATTAACATCCCCACAATTCAGTATAAATAAATTATAAATGAAAAAATAAAAATGCCCCCACACTACCTCACCAGCTGCTGTACCAAAATCAATAAAATAAGTGTTTCTCTAAGGAACACCTCCGGGAAATCACCACAAACACATAATTATATAAAAATGGTGTAAAGCTCCTAAAATATCTAACCACCTTTATTAAGTTCATATACTTTTACATACAATTCTGGCACATAAAAAGTGGAATCAACTCCAAAACGCAATGTGCTATAAACCATAAAATACAGTAAATGTAGTGCACGGTCCCTTTAAGAACACTTCATGTACGATCCAATATATTATACTTAAGAAAAAATATTTAAAATTAATAAAAACCATTGAAATAAAAAAAACAAACAAACAGAAGTGCTACTTCAAATTCAGCAACTGTGCCAAAACACAATTAAACAGATGCATGTGTCCATATATAGTTAAAACAAATCTCCTATGTGCTCTCATGCAAAATTCACTGACCGCAAAATTTTGCATGAAAGCACACAAGAGAAGTGGGAAACACAAAAAAAAATTTTTATTGACTATATATGGACCCATGCATCTGTTTAACTGTGTGTTCTGACACAGTTGCTGAATTTGCAGTAGCACTTTTTTTTTTTTTGTACAATATATTGGATAGCTACTGTACATCAAGGTTTCTTAAAGGGACCATGCACTACTTTTTTTTTTTTTTTTTTTTTTTTTTTTATTGCACACTGCAGTTTTGGAGTTGATTGCACTTTTTATGTATTTGAATTGTATGTAAAGGTATGTGAGATCTTGATAAGGATGGTTACATATTTTAGGAGCGGTACACTGTTTTTGTATACTAATAAATAAATTTAGAATACAGATTTAAGATAAATATCAAATAAATGTAGAATCCCTCCTAGATTGTAAGCTCCAAGGAGCAGGGTCCTCAAATCCCTCTTGTATTGTTGCTGTATTTTCTTCCGTTATATTGTAAAGCGCTGAGCAAACTGTTGGCGCAATATAAATCCTGTATAATAATATATTTAAAATGCAGAGTTTTCACAAATTTTCTTTCCTTTTTTTACATTTCTTTTTTACCTTTGGCTAAAATGTTGACCTTTGGAAATCTGTGCAAAAGATGCTTTAAATATGCTGTTCAAGGGTGAATGCCTTTTTTGTACCATCCTGAACAAATTGATCTAGGAATTATTGAGCGGAAAAGCACCCATTTGCTCAATCGAGAAATCCTCTACCTCTGTTTCTAAAAAGTTTCCTTTTGTTTCCTACAGGCTTCAAAATCAAAGACAAAACTTGGGGCCCACCCAGGGGCGGATTGACAACTCATGGGGCCCCGGGTAATAGGGGATCATGGGGCCCCTGTGTGCTTGCCCAAACTCCAAAAAAGCCTATGAAAAGGTACCAGGGGCATCTCATGGGGCCCCTACTGACCCTGGGCCCTCGGGCAGTGCATGAGTTTCCAAATGGTCAGTCCGCCCCTGGGCCCAGCTATGCTGTGAGTTCTGAACATCAAATCCTCCAAGCTTAGGGACAATGCAGGGATGCCCCCACTTGGTCAAGTGAGCGGTGACCGATGGCCTTGCAGCATCTGGACGTTAGGGTCCACAACATGGTCACCAGGACACAGGTCCCACTCCTCTGTTTCTTATTATCCACCCCTCCTATTGCTTGCTTAGAAGACTGAGATTGGAGGGATTAGGCAGGGCTGTCCTAACTGCTTTGCTTTGTCAGAGTCCAATTCCCCTGACGGGGGCAGCATAATGTGTGCATTCTGGAATACTATCCTGTGCCCTGCAATGTACAACTAGTAAAGGATTTTACAGGTTAGACAAAAATCCTATTTTTCTGGACTTGCAGGGCTAAAACCTAGGAAAATGCGCATTTATTGCATGTTTTTTTTCCCCCTGACATAGTTATTAATAATATTGTTTTGTCTCTTGTAGCTACTACTCCCTTCAAATTTACTGAGCAACCCACAACTCCATGCACCAATAAAAAGCTAAAGTTTGATCTTCACGCAAGTTTGGCACGGCCACTTGGTTATGAGCCCCACAAAGGTGAGCATGAGTTAAATATGCTGGATTCATTAACAGAAAACCTAATCTGTAGGTTCATTTCATTTGACAGTTTGCTTCCTCAACTTAAAGAAACCAGTAAAGCTATCAGTTTCCTGTTCAATTCTTTTTATTGTTTTCAGTGCCAATGAAGGTTAACAGGTAAACCCATGCAAGGGCTAAAACACCCTTAGCGAACTTTTAGACAATTGCAGAGGAAAAATAGTCTTCCAAGACACAAGCAATTGAAACCCTACACAGATTAGGGATACATAGATGAATCTGGGTACCTCAAGGGGCTCATAAACTCCAAAATGAGGGAGGAGGGTATGTAGAGGGAAATTTTCCTGTAGACTTGGATGTGCACTGATCTGATTAGCTAAAAAATAGATCAGGCAAGAGGAGATTTGAGGAAGGTAGGGCATAATTAAGCCATGGTTCCCGTATTTTAAGAATATAGACTGAATCTTGTGAAGCAGAACTTCACTCGCTCAATCAACATTGACTATTTTTAATCTTTATGTTGCTAGCATTAGTAAATGGATAGGAAGAAATTTACTTGTTTTCAACTTTTCAACATTCCTTATGTTTTTTTCCTGGTTTCCATGCTTAGGCAAATGTCGTACATCCAATGAGTCTTCATGGAAGAAAGGGCTTTTTCAGCCAAACACATAGTCTTGACTGCATGCCTGAGCTACCGGCAGATGGATTCCAGGAAGTAACTGCTATATAAATTATCTGCCCTTACTCAAGATGGCCATGGCCAGAAATGCTGGGGGTGCTTTTCAAAGTGATTTCTCAACAAATTAGAGCATGGAGACTGATAGATGAATAAGTTTGCTTTGAATATTAAAAATTAATTAAATGGCATTTTTGCTCTGTTGTGCTTGTAGGCAGTGTAGTTCCCCTTTAAGAATGCTAGACAATTTTTTTATTAACTAATATCAGATTCATCCGATCTTTGACCTCTTCAATGGAGATAAAGGGCTTCTTCCAGGCATTGGTTATTGCTGGTTTGGTGGCCAAAAAAAGGTAGATGGCCAGTTTCTGTTGGTGAAAAAAATGCCTGGGATGGAACCATGGTGGACAGCAAATTTAGCATCCTTTAGGGATTTTTAGATTTAACAAAGTTTTAATGAGTCAGAGAGTTCTCCACCAAAATGCAGATTAGTGGTTAGTTTAGGGTATGTCCACCAAATATTAAGTACATCCCCACATTGGCCATAACCCCTAAAACATTTGTCATCATAGTTCAGGTTTGCGTGGGCTATATAGGGTGGGATCCAATGCCACCGGAAAAAAACTTTTATAAGAAGATTTCAGAATACATAAAAGAGCACTACTTTACTTTCAACCAGATTTCTCTCCAACCCTCCAAGTCTGTAAAGAGTGCTAAGTCATGCTGCCAATTTTTCACATGAATTCACAGTCTGTTTAAAGTAACATACAGAATAGAGATGTGTGGGAGTCCTTGGGGTGTGTAAACATGTTCAAATATAGTTTTTGTAAGTGGAAAGGTAGCATGGTTACGAAGGGACAATGTCCAGTGTGGCTGTTGTAGATATCGGCAATAGTCTTAATTTGGTGCTCCGTGATCTTGCTGCAATAAGGGTAGAGCTGCAATACAGGACTTCTTGGAAAACAGAGTGGAACGTCCGAAGTGGCATGCAGTAAGGAAAATTGGAAAATGTTAACTTCTTGATAATATTTGGTTATATTGAGGATTCCTAAACTTGCTTGTAGTGTATGGGTGAAAAGGGTAAGACCAGTAACCCTGAGGCATTTATAGGCCAAAGTAAAGGAATGAAGGCAGAGCTAGAAAGAAGGCACTTTAAGTGGTAAAGTGTGAAAGTAGTAAAGGACTTTCGGGAGGATAGTTATTTTTATAGCATTTATCTGCCTTATCCAGAACAGTCCAGGAATTTTCGATGTTTGCATAAGAGACATAAGTGAGTGTAATAAAAGGTAGTAGTCGTAAATAGGGAATTATAATTGGGGGTCAATTTAACGCCCAAATAATCCAACATCAACATTGTCCATTGGTATGGGAATTTTGTTTGAATTGATGAAACTCTCTCTGTAGGAAAGGAAACGTTGAGAGCAGTAGATTTAGTTGGATTTACCTGCAGGCCACATATAACTGAATCGTACAAGTGTTTTGAAGGTTTGAGTGGGTATCGAGTGGGTTGGTAAGAACTGGAAAGGCATCATTCACAAACAGATTCACCTGATAGTGTAGCACAGCTTTCAAGATTTTAGTTGTATTGGGATTATCCTCAATGGCACATGCCAATGGTTCTAATGCCAGGATGAAAAGAATTGGAGAAATGGGACATCCCTGGTGGGTACCTCAAGAAATCTGAAAGCATCCAGAAAGATACGCATATCTGACTGTGGTGGAGGGTGAAGTGTATAAAGCAGAGATCCAAGACTGAATAGATTTCCCGAAGCCCCAAAGATGTAAAACATACACAATCTTACCAAAAGTATGGGGACACCTGCCTTTACACGCACATAAACTTTAATGGCTTCCCAGCCTTAGTCCATAGGGTTCTAAAGTGATACCTCAGTTCAAAAACTTAATTTGTTCCACGACTCTGGTCGCAAACCGAATTGGTCATGAACCGAGGCAAACCTTCCCATAGGGTTCAATGTAAATCAGGTTAATCCGTTCTGACTCCTGCAAACGTGGTCGTGAACCGAATTTGGTCGGTAACGAAACCAAATTTTCCCATAAGGTTCAATGTAAATAAGGTTAATCCATTCTGAATTTTTTTTTGAACTACAAAAATATGAAACAAAGTACAGTATGAAGAGAGAACACTAACCTTGCTTGAGATGATTTCTGGCGTAGAGGACAGGAAGGCGGGTGAGAGGCGGTTATTGTTCAGAGGGAGAGTCCCGCTCCATAAGGACATTGGGGAGATCTCCTTCAGGGTGTTTCCTCTCTTCTTTGTCTCTTAGCTGCAGGCTCAGTTTTGGTGAAAAATCTGTCCAATGTCGCTTGTCTTTTCCTGTGCTGCATAACCCTCTGGAAATGAGACCACGTTATCGTTCATCAGACTCAACATTGTTTGTTACAGTTATAATAGGGTTGTGCTTCTCAAAAAAATCATGGCACTCATTCCATTTTTCCATAATAGATTTTATGGCATCACTGCTAACCTCCTCCCTGTCTTCCTCTTCCTCAGAGGAATGCTCCTCAAGAAGCTCCTTGTGCTGCTCACTGGAGTTCAGAAAGTTCTTCCGTGGTCAGCTCCTCCTTATGTTACTCAACAAGCTCCTCTGTCTGTGCCATCGAGCTCCAGACCCATGCTCTTGCCCATGGACACAATCCGCTCCACTACCTCTGTATCAGACCCTTCAAAGTTACATTCAGTGACACATTCTAGCCACAGTTTCCTCCAGGCTGAGTTAAAGGTCTGGTACGTGACATCTTCCCAGGCTTTGTCAATGAGGTTGATGCAGTGCAGAACATTGAAATGTTTCTTCCAGAATTCTTTCAGACTCGAGGACATCTCTTCAGCGACATTAAAACACCTAGTGAAGAGCGCCTTTGTGTACAACATCTTGAAGTTGCAGATCACTTGCTGGTCCATGGGCTGCAGCAGAAGTGTCGTGTTTGGGGGGGATGAACGTGACCTTTATGAAGTCGTACTTGGCGTCCATATCATCCCCCAAGGCTGGAGGGTGTGTCGGGGCATTGTCTTTCAGAAGAAGGCACCTTTCAGGTAGTTGGTTGTCAGATATTTTTTTTACGGTGGGTGTGAACACCACGTGCAGACATTCCATGAACAATTGCCTTGTGACCCAAGCTTCGTATTGGTTCTCCACATGACAAGCAGTCTGCCCTTGTTCATATTCTTTTCCCTGAATGCACGAGGGATCTGGGAATGGTACATCAGTAGTGGCTTAATCTTCAGATTGGCGCTTGCATTCACACACAGCAAAATGGTCAATCTGTCCTTCATGGGCTTGTGCCCCGGCAGTGCCTTTTCCTCCACCGTGTGATATAGGTTCAGTTCAGCATCTTTTCCCAGAAGAACCCTGTTTCATCACAGTTACACAGCTACATATCCTTCTGCTTTCATGAATTCCACAAATGCTTTCTTGTCGGCCTCTGCAGTGGCCTTGTCAGAACTGGAAGCCTCACCATGTCTTGTCACACTGTGGACGCCACTTCTCGTGCTGATTTTTTCACACCACCACTGGCTTTAAATTTTTCACTTGCTGCACTTGTAGAGGGTTTTTTTTTTTTTTTGCAGTAAATGACTGCAATTTCCTGGCTTTTTCAAAGATCATATCACCTGTCAGCTCTTTCTCATTCAACCAAACTAACAAACGTTTTTCCACCTATTCCAGCACTTGCGTCCTCATTCTTGCTCTGCAGTTTCTTTTTACCACCATGCTTGCTCTGCACATTCTTGTCACCTTCATTGCCGCTCTGCAAGCTCTTGTCACCTTCATTACTGCTCTGCATGACTAACTGCAAATGTAAATGACCCTTTACTGTTCTGAGCCTCCTTTAAGACTGCTTTCACACTAATGTGCTGAGGTTTACCTTTTACCATGGGTGCAGCACAGTGTATCTACAAACGTCTTGGCTTAGCTGCTTTGGCATTGACTTCTGTTATATCCTGCAGGTGTGTTGCACTCCCACATCCAAGAGTTTTGGTGCAGTTTCAGAAAGTGCACCAATAGAAGTCTGGCACAGCAAACCCTCAGGAAAGTTGCAAGCACACTGGACTGTACCCGAGGTGTGGGTAAATGTCAGTGCATCAGTGTGAAAGCAGCACTATACTATTTTGCTCAGTGTATTGCTTCACACTGACCTGAAGTTCTTTACTTTCTTGCTGCTGACTCCACTCTGGAGACTGCTAGCCGGGATAAGAGGTGCTGTTGTTATCACTCTGCATGGGACAGGTAGTATCAGCTTGTGCAGCTCTTGCTCCCTACTACAGCTCCAACTTTACAAGTCCCTCTACATTGCACTCTATTTGTTGCTTTGGGATGGCGGGTCAGCAAGCCCAGACCGTGATCTATCAGTCACCTGGCTGCAATCTACTGGTTGCTGACCCCCCCATTAACCAGTTCGGCTCTAAAGTTTTTTTTTTTTTGCAAACATGTACACAGACAGATTCAGCCTCTTCATTATCCATAATCAAACAGGGTTTTATAGCCCCACCTACAGGAGTAGGACACTAGGCAGATAACATCTTGGCACCTCCTATGGGCAGTCCTTTAGGCATAAAATCCCCTCTCTGCTACAAGTCTTCAGCTATTCTTCCTAGTGTCTTCAGGAGTATGCATTTGCTTTACTACTAGGTCCTGTGAGGTCCCCTCCTACTTACCTGACCTTTATGGTGGTCTATCTCACCCCCCAATCCCCCCCCCGGGCCTTCAATGCCCTAGACAGCATGTGACCACATTTGTCCCCATATTCATAATGTCCTCAAAAGGATGTGTTTAGCCTCGTAGGGAGTGTTCCCTAATCCATTCTCGAACTTTCGTGAGTTCCACTTCCGTGGCTGGATCAGGGTTAGTTTTGTGCATACCTTCTAGGGTATGAAGCTTAGTTACTAAGTCGGTTAGGGATTGTAGTCTGCGTTGTTGGCTGCATGTCCATGTTTAATGAAGATACCTCAGATGTAGCACTTATGAGCCGACCACAAAGAGAGGGGGTTGGCAACTGATCCGGAGTTTGTGGAAAAAAAAAAACATCTAATTGCCGTTTGTCAGCTAATAATATTAAGGTGCCATAGCGGCGTCTCTGGTTGTCTTTGGTGGGGAGCAATTGCTAGGGAGATTGGAGCGTGATTGGGGAGCGCAATATTGCCTAAATCAGTCTTAGAGGTCAGAGAGATGGAGGAATGTTCTATCAGAAAGAATTAGATTCTAGAAAAAGAACCATGAGAGGGAGAAAAGTACGTGCAGTCTCGTTCGTGGGGGTGAAAGATACACCAAATATCGACTAGTTGTTGCAAGTGAAGGAGATCTTTGAGACGCAGTCTCAGTCCTTTAGGAAGGGCAGCGGAACCCACTGAGGAGTCCTTACGAGGGTCATTGGTCAGGTTAAAATCTCCTCCAAGTAAAGGGGGGCCTTCCAAAAAGAAATCGAGAGTGGAAACTATTCGAAAGTTGGTTGGTATTGGGTTGATATACATTAGCCAGAGTGAACATCTGAGTATAAATTTTTCCTTTCAGAAGGAGGAATCTGTCCTCCGGGTCATGGTACTAGTCCAGGAACTGTCAGGGGATTGATTTAACAATCCGTATGCTGGTTCCTTTGGATTTAGAAGATGGTGAAGGGCTGTGATACACCATAGGGAAGTTTTTTTTTTCTTGGTAAGCCTCAGGATTTTATCAACTCTGAAATTGGTTTCTGGCAGACTACATGAACCTTCAGTCTCCAAAGTTCGGTGAGACAGCAAGTTCGTTTCTCTGGGGAGTTTAATCCCATGATGTTCCAAATTTCATCGCCATAGCCTGCTGAGCTTGCTTATACCGCATCCTCAGATGAAGAGATGGGGGGGGGGGGGGGGAGAGTGAGAAGTGGGCAAAAAGTGAGGGTGTTGAGAATGAGCTGAAGAAAAAATGTAAGAAAGGTCAAGCAAAATAGAGAGTAGATGGAAGAGAGGGTCCTATAGGTTAGAGCTTGAATGAGCTGTTCTACTGCCACCCAGGCAGAGAATAACTAAATGGGGAAGCGGTAAGGCACAGTCGGAAGTCGAGCCCCGACCCAAGGGGCCCCCACCCTCTATTTGGATGTGAATGGTAAAGGTTTTGAGGTAAGTGGTAACAGATGTGAATTATGTGTGTCTGGAGTTGGGTAATTTCAGAAGGTAAGGTCTAGCTGAATGATTAATAGTTTTAAGTTTATATTTTCTTAAAGCAGGCCTATGTAATGTATACTTTGTTATGATTTCATTTAATAAGTTTGAGAGCTTATATTTTTGTTCATCAGTCACATTTTGTCTGGACAGCTCAGTTTTGCTATGTAACACAAAACTCCAACTGTCAACCCCTCCTGAATTAGTCAATCATGTTAATTAGGCTGTCTGAAGCTAGCATGAACTCAAGTTACACAAGCCTAAATTACAGTGGGAGGTGAAAAGAGGAGTGGTTAATGAGCCCGCAAATTTGAAACAAAAGAAGCTTTTTAAAGCTGAAAGAGACAAGGGTTCTGGAGCCATTTTAAGCTTGCTGAACAAAGGACACACACATGCACACATGCTTTAACCACTTGACCTCCTGAGGATTTACCCCCCCCCTTCCTGACCAGGCCTCTTTTTGCTACTCGGCGCTGCACTAATTCAGCTGATAATTGCGCGGTCATGCAATGCTGCACCCAAACGAAATTTACGTCCTTTTTTCACACAAATAGAGCTTTTTTCGATGGTATTTGATCATCTGTGGGCTTTTTATTTTTCACGCTATAAACAAAAAAAGACCACAACTTTTGAAGAAAAACAATATTTTTTACTTTCAGCTATAAAAAATATATAGTAAACTCAAAGTTAGTTATAAATTTAGGCCAAAATGTATTCTGCTACAAGTTTTTGGTAAAAAAAAATCCCAATAAGTGTATATTGATTGCTTTGTGTGAAAGTTATAGCGTCTACAAACTATGGTATAGATGCTGCAATTTACTCCATTTATTTGCTATACAGCGCTGCGCTAGTTTAACGGACAATTGCGCAGTCATGCAATACGGTACATAAATGAAATTTATGTCCCTTTTTTTCACACAAATAGAGCTTTCTTTTGGTGGTATTTGATCACCTGTGCACTTTTTATTTTTGGCGCTATAACCAGAAAATTTTTGAAGAAAAAAATTTTTTTGCGAAAAACTATTTTTTCTCATTTCAGTCATAAAAATATCCAAAAAAACTAAAATGTCATCATAAATTTAGGCCAAAATGTATTCTGCTAGTTATAGCGTCTACAAACTATGGTATAGATAATGGAATTTACACAGCTTTTACTTTCTGACTGCCCATCACATTTCTTGAGGTGCTAAAATATCAGGATAGTACAAACACCCTCAAATTACCCCTTTTCGGAAAGTAGACACCCTAAGCTATCTGCTGAGAGGCATATTGAGTCCATGGAAGATTTATTTTTTTCCACACGTTTCTGGAAAATGACAACAAAAACATTTTTTTTTACACAAAGTTGTCATTTAAATGATTTATTTCTTGCACAAGCCATGGGTATATGTGGAATTACACCCCAAAATACATTCTGCTACTTCTACCGAGTACGGGGATACCACGTGTGTGAGACTTTTTGGGAGCCTAGCCACATACAGGAGCCTGAAATCCAATGACCACTTTGAAAGCCTGAAGGTGCGTAACTTAATCATTAAACTTCCTCACTACCTATCACAGTTTTGAAGGCCCTGACATGCCAGGATAGCACCAAACCCCCCCCCCCCAAATGACCCCTTTCTGGAAAGTAGACACCCCAAGGAATTTAAAAGAGGCATGGTGAGTATTTTGCAGATCTTATTTTTTCTCACAAGGTTTTGAAATATATAAAAAGAATAGAATACTTTTTTTTTTCTTTTTCCAAAAACTTGTGGCAACAAATGAGATCTGCAACATACTTACTGTTCTTTTTATCAAATTCCTTGGGGTGTCTACTTTCCAAAAAGGGGTCATTTTGGGGGGTTATGTGCTATCCTGGCATTTCAGGACCTCCGAAACTGTCATGGGTAGTCTGGAAGTGTAATGCGGAAATAAAGCCCTTTAAAAGCCTGAAGGTGCTTATTGGATTTTGGGGTCCTGTACTTGGCTAGACTGCCAAAACGTCTCTCACATGTGATACCCCCATACTCGGGAGAGGTAGCAGAATGTATTTTGGGGAGTAATTCCACATATACCCATGGCGTGTGTGAGCAGTAAATAATTTAAGTGACAATTTTGTGTTTAAAAAAAAAAAAACTTTTTTTTTTGGTCATTTTTTAAAAACGTGTGGTAAAAAAATAACATCTATTGATTCAACATGCCTCTCAGCAAATAGTTTGGGGTGTCTACTTTCCAAAATGGGGTTGTTTTGGGGCATGGGGGCATTCTATGCCCAGCATTAGAAGTTTATGCCACACATCATTCACTCTTCTAACCACCTGAAGATCAAGCCTTTTTTGACACTTTTCGTTCACATGAAAAAAATCAGTATTTTTTGCTAGGAAATTAATTTAAACCCCCAAACATATATTTTTTAAAGCAGACACCCTAGTGAATAAAATGGTGTGTACTACAATTTTTTTATGGCACATAGTACTCACGCAGCGATTTTTCAAAACCAAATTTAAAAAAAAAAAAACACTTTTTTTACTTTTAATGCACAAAAACACAATATATTGGCCAATTATTTGGTAAAATATAAAAGATAATGGTATGCCAAGTAAATAGATAACAAACATGACATGCTTTAAAACTGCGCATGCCCCGTGCAATGGCGACAAACTGCAAACATTTTTATTATCCATAGGCAACATTTTAAAAGCCTTTAAAAGCTACCATTTTAGATTTACTGAAGAGGTCTACTGTTAGAATTACTGCCCTTGATCTGACGTTCACGGCAATACCTCACATGCATGGGAGGGGTGATTTTTTTTTTTTAAATCATTTTTAATGCTATCACAGGGAATGCAAATATCGGCTATAGCTTTTCCCAGATGCTTTCCCTATTTACAAATGGTGCTGTTTATATCCTGCGAAACTGAAGTGATTAAATGCTTGTAGCTTCCGAATTCTTAGACTATAGAGATGATTGGTACCACTCTGGTCTCCAATCAGCTCTATGGTCAGCTGGCAGAAACACCAGCTGCATTCTCAGGTTCCCCCGATGGCACGAGACTGCCCGAGAAGGGCGTGGAAGGCAGCGGGGGAGGGGGGCATCATCTCCCGCTGCTTGTAAAAGCAATCCTTCAGCTAATTAGCCACTAGGATTGCCTTTACATGGAAGCCGATCGCCGGCTGAAAAAAACGATACCCGGATGATGCCTGCAGCTGTAGGCATCATCCTGGTATCACCATTCAAAGTCAAGTGATGTACCAGTACGTCAAAGCATACAAGTAATTCAAGAAAACAATGGCTGCAACAGTATAGAATACGCCTTCTGGAGTGGGCCAGTCAGAGTCCTGACCTCAACCCGAATGAAATGCTGTGGCATGACCTTAAGAGAGCGATTCACACCAGACATCCCAAGAATATTGCTACACTGAAACAGTTTTGTGAAGAGGAGTGGTCCAAAATTACTCCAGATCGTTGTGCAGGCCTGATCTGCAACTACAGGAAACGTTTGGTTGAGGTTATTGCTGCCAAAGGAGGGTCAACCAATTATTAAGTCCAAAGGTTCACATACTTTTTCCTCCCTGCACTGTGAATGTTTACATGTTATGTGCAATTAAACCATGGCAACATCTAATGTGTAGTATTATGTTCAGCAGACTGTGTTCTTCTATTGTTGTGACTTAGATGACGTTCAGAGCACATTTTATGCCCAATTCATGCAAAACTCCACGTAATCCCAAGGGGTTCACATACTTTTTCTTGCAACTGTAAGTGGTACCCCATATGGAAAGAGGATGACACCAAGTCCCAAACTATCTTGCCATTGCTCCCCATGTAGTCTGGGCATCCAGGGGGCTCCACGTGACTATCTATTCCCTCGTAAATCCAAAACTTATAAATATAGCCTGTTGCCCTCTCACAGGTCTTCTACATCTTGACCCCATATCTGGCACGCTTGCAGGGGAGAAATTGTTTGAATGCAAGGCGGCCAGAAAAATTAATGAGGGACTCATCAACGCAGATGTTTTGCTGGGGAGTATAGACATCTGCAAATTTTTGGTTAGGGTGATTTGTGAGGGGATGAATTTTGTGGAGCCAGTCAAATTCAGGGTCACCCCGAGGATGACAGAGTATATTGTCGTTGAAATGCATAAAACACATTATACTCTCATATCTATGCCTGGCCATGGCAGCAGAGAACACGGGCATATGATGAATCGGGTCTGCGGACCAATACAACCGCAATTCATTTCTTTTAGTAATGCCCATGTTGAGGGTTAGGCCCAAAAAAATGTAAATTCGAAAACCGTAATGAGTTTCCATGCGACTGGTCTGGCAAGGTTTGGATTTGGGCTGGCGGTGATAAGTTGTTGTGCATATAAAATGCTTTGATCCACAATCAATGCATACAGATCTTCCGTGAAAAACAGCTCCAAAAATCAAGGAGGTATGTGAAAGACCAAGATGTACTAGACCGCTGGTACTCGCCAGTTCACCAAAAGGTAGAGTGGCACTAGTACTGGCACTCTTCAAAATTTACCGGCAAGTGCTAACAGAGATCAGGCCTGATTCTGCGAACACTGCGGTTTTGTGTGCAATGTATCAAGTGACAGTGACCTACTGACACTGCACTTGCTGGGGGAGAAGGGGGGGGGGGTTAAGCATAGGGGCTAAACGCAGGTGCCGGGGCTGATCCCGCTAACGCTGCGTTTTTGGGGACGCTATACTAATGTGAACGCTAGTATAGTGCTGATCTGATCAAAGATATTGACCCGTTCAGACACTATACTAGCAATGTAGGTTTATTTTGCATGAGCGTGCTCCTGGCAATCAAGGGGTTAAATGTAATGACTGGTGTACTGACGGGCAATCTGACGCTATCTGGGAGGGGCGTGGAAACCACAGGAGCGCGAATCACGTATGTGTATGTATGTGTATATATTGTACTGTATGTATGCTTGTGTATATATATATATATATATATATATATATATGTATATATATATATATATATATGTGATTTTGCGCACCCATGCCGCCCTGTAGTAGTATTTCTGCTATAGGGCAGTCAGGAAGCAGTTACAGAAGCGGTTTGTGTTACATCACTGCGTTACTTTAACTGACAATTGCGCGGTCATGCAACACTGCACCCAAATTAAATTTACATCTTTTTTTCCCACAAATTGAGCTTTCTGTTGGTGGTATTTGATCGCCTGTGCGGTGTTTTTTTTTTTTTGCGCTATAAAAAAAAAGGCTGCCAATTTTGAGAAAAAAAAAACGATATTTTGGACTTTTTGCTATGAAACATGTCCAGTAAAAAAATTTAAAAATCAAATTTAGTCATAAATTTCTGCCAAAATGTATTCTGCGACATATCTTAACTAAAAAAAAAAAAAAAATCCCAATACGTGTAAATTAATTAGTTTACTTGAAAGTTATAGCGTCTACAAATGGCGGGAAAGATACTGGGATTTTTTTTTTATTATACTAATAATGGCGGCAATCAGCGACTTATGGCGGGACTGCGGTGGACATTTTGACACTGGGGGGGAACTGACTTGGGGTCACTGACATCCCCAGTGACACCAATACAGTGATCAGTGCAAAAAAAAAAAAATCACTGACACTGTACTAATGGCACTGGTGAGGAAGGAGTTAACATTTTTAAGGTAATGAAAGGGTTAACTGTGTGAGGGGAGTGTTTTACTAGGGGGCGGGGGTGTGAGCTTTACGGGAAAATACTGCAGCTGTGCTCTCTGTCAGTGATTACCGGTAATCGCTGGGACCTAGCGGGTAATGACCGGCCGGGACCCGGTCATGGACACCCACTGCCGCGATCAGTGGGGCGGGCACACGCCTCGCGATCGGTGGGGCGGGCACATGCCTCGCACACGCCCCCTACCTGTTTTGCAGAGCGACATTAAAAACTGGCGCTCTGCACAGAGGTTCCGCCCTGCCACAGTAAAAACACTGCGGCTGGTCGGCAACCAGTTAACAAAGAAACTACATATTTTGCTTTCATTCAAGGAACAAACAACTTATATCTTTTATTTTTATTTTAATCTACATTTCTTTTTGTATTTGAAATTGTTGTTTTTTGTATTGACTTTGTATCTTTTGTGTGTGATCTAATAAAGTCACACTGATTTTTTTTTAACTGGCTATAGGATTTATTCCTACAATCACCTAAAGACACAAGAATATTAATAGAGTTTTTTCACAACTCTAGAATTCCAACAGCTGCTTGTTGTCAGTTTTTTCAGAGTCTGCGGTTTGCACAGACTCTTTACGGCTTGCTCTGGACTATTTGCTCAGGAGGGTCCAGGTTGGCATTAATGGTAAGCCAGCTGGGAATTGAAAGGGGATCCATTTCGGCGAAGGCAAATAGTGCTGGGAGATCGGATGGGTGTTGTAATGGAAAGGTACAATTGCCTTTACGCACGATTAGATGACCCCATTTGTATGTCATCCCCAGCTCCAGGATTCGGTCTAGTAGAGGCTTTAGAGTCTAGCGCATCAAGGTTTTTTTTTTTAATATTGGGGAGTATGTGAACCGGGGCTCAGTCAAATTCCAGCACTCCAGCTCTCCAGGCTTGTTGTAGAATATCTTCCTTGAGGCAATATGAGTGCAGGCGGCACAACACATCATGTGGACATCCCAATAAAGCAGGGCCTGGGCCAAGAATCCTGTGGACCCCATCTATGACAACCTCGGTGTCATGAGGGCGGTCCAGGTATCTGTTGAAAATGGAGGTAATGTGGGCACACGGGTCTGCTTGTGGAACACTCTCTGGTATACCCCGGAGCCTGATGTTTTGCCCACGGTTTTCTAAATCATCAACAAGCAAATGGAGTTGTATGACCTGGTTAGCCAGATCAGATTGGGTAGATTGTATAAGTCCATGCGTGAAATTTCCTTGCTACTAAATATCCTACCGTCAACTGTTAGTGGTATTATAACAAAGTGGAAGCAACTGGGAATAACTGTCACTGGCTTACCACTTCATTGCTGAGTTGGGTCAGCGCATGCTGAAGCGCACTTTGTGCAGAAGTCGTTGTCTGCAGAGCCAATAGCTAAAGACCTCCAAATTTCGCGTGGCCTTCAGAATAGTACCTAGAGAGCTTCATGGAATGGGTCCATGGCCGAGCAGCTGCATCCAAGTCTTACATTACCAAGTGCAATGCAAAACGTCAGATGCAGTGGTGTAAAGCACACTGCCACTTGACTAGAGCAGTGGAGACATGTTCTCTGGAGTGACGAATCACGCTTCTTTGTCTGGCAATCCGATGGATATGTCAGGGTTTGGTAGTTGCCAGGAGAATGGTACTTGCCTGACTGCATTGTACCAAGTGTAAAAATTGGTGGAGGGGGGATTATGGTGTGGGGTTGTTCTTCAGGGGTTTCACTTGACCCCTTTGTTCCAGTAAAGGGAACTCTTAAGACGTCGGCATACCAAGACATTTTGGACAATTTCATGCTCCCAGCTTTGTATGAACAGTTCGGGGATGGCCTCTTCCTGTTCCAACAGGACTGTGTACCAGTGCACAAAGCATGGTCTATAAGGACATGGATGAGTGAGTTTGGGGTTAAGGAACTTGACTGGCCTGCACAGAGTCCTGACCTCAACCCGATAGAACAATTTTGGGATGGATTAGAGCAGAAACTGCGAGCCAGGCCTTCTCGTCTGATATCTGTGCCTGACCTCACAAATGTGCTCCTGGGAGACTGGTCAAACGTTCCCATAGACACGCTCCTAAAACTTTTGGACAACCTTCCCAGAGTTGAAGCTGTTATAGCTGCAAAGGGAGGGCCAACTCAATATTAAACCCTAAGGGCTCAGACTGGGATACCATTAAAGTTAACATGCATGTAAAGCAGCGGTTCTCAACCTGTGGGTCGCGACCCCTTTGGGGTCGCCTAAGACAATATACCTATAATATATATAATATATATATATAAGACAATATACAGGATACCTTATCCTTGGTATAAAATATATTTACAGTATTTGTGCCAATTTGCACTTACAAGAATTAAAATTATGCAGCGCTTTTAGTAAATGTAATGTGTCCAGCCTGAGCGGCGTGCGGACACACACTGCCTGTACTCGCCGTTCCAAGGAGTCGGGTACGTGGTGACGTCAATGCCCCTCCCCTGACGTCACCACGTACCCAACTCCTTGGAATGGCGAGTATAGGCAGTGTGTGTCTGCACGCCGCTCAGGCTGGACACATTACATTTACTGAAAGCGCTGTATAATTTTAATTCTTGTAAGTGCAAATTGGCACAAGTAAATATATTTTATACCAAGGATAAGGCACTATTCCTCTCCTTTTCTTTTTCCTGGCACAAACGTGGAGTAATAGGGAGAAAGCACATAGAACCTGTTGGAGGGAGGACCTCACCCTGGATCTATCCATAGCAGGATAACCAGGAGCAGAGAGGCGAATTATCCAGCTTGCTTTCCACAGAGGAACACATCAAGTAACCCTTTGCTGTTCTAGCAGTTCTACTTATAGACTATCCGGGATTATGTGAATATTATACTATAGCACTCTCAGGAAGTCCCAATAAGATGGTATTTCACCCTTAATTGGACTTTCATATATATTGGACATTTATATTTATTTAAATAATTATTGATATATATATATATATAATTTTTTTTTATTATTACATTTATGGTCCAGTAATGTGCAATTTAATGAATTGGATAATTGATTTATATTGAAGTAATTTATGCAACTGTATTTAGGGAACTAATCATTCTCATCAAGTCAGTATTTTAATCAATCCTAACACAGGTTTAATATAAGGGCACGGCACCATTTTTTAACATTGGCATAAATTTTATGAAATTTGGTTTTTACATTTTTTTACTGGACATGTTTTATAGCAAAAAGTCCAATATATATGTGATTTGTGCTCCTGTGGTTTTCACGCCCCTCCCAGATAACGTCAGATTGCCTGTCAGTACACCAGTCATCACATTTAACCCCTTGATTGCCAGTTAGACGCTTATACACAATAAACCTCCATTGCTAGTATAGTGTCTGAACGGATCAATATCTTTGAGATGAGCACTATAGGAGCGTTCATATTAGTATAGCGTCCCCAAAAATGCAGCGTTAGCGGGATCAGCCCTGGCACCTACCAGCACCTGTGTTTAGCCCCTATGCTTACCCCCCCCCCCCTTCTCCCCCAGCAAGTGCATGTCAGTAGGTCACTGTCACTTGATACACTGCACACAAAACCTCAGTGTTCACAGAATCAGGCCTGATCTTAGCACTTGCCAGTAAATTTTGATGACTCTCATATGCAGCAGAGTGCCAATACTCGTGCCACGCTACCTTTTGGTGAACTGGCGAGTACTAGTGGCCTAGTATATCCTGGTTTTTCACATATGTCTTAGATTGTAAGCTCCAAGGGGCAGGGCCCTCCCAACCCTCTTGTATTGAAATGTATTGTTGCTGTATTGTCTCCCGTTATTTTGTAAAGCACTGAGCAAACTGTTGCCGCTTTATAAATCCTGTATAATAATAATACCAGCACTGCAGTATGACTTGGCAACATGGTGAGTCCCATAAGTGCAGTACAAGCTGGTGCGGTGGCGAGCACAAGTAGTGTCCCGCAACCACCAAGAATTTGCACACAGGCCTGTAGAGCCCCAAGTATCCTTCCGGATGTGCTTGCAAATCCCAATGGGCAGTCCACAAATTCTGCAGCACCCGTGCTTCCCCCATTCACTGCCCAACCCGGAATTCAGGTGGAAACAGCAAATTTAACTACTCCCCTTGATTTTTTGGAGCTGTTTTTCACGGAAGATCTGTATGCATTGATTGTGGATCAAAGCATTTTATATGCACAACAATTTATCACCGCCAACCCAAATCCAAACCTTGCCAGACCATTCGCATGGAAACTCATTACGGTTTCCGAATTTAATTTTTTTTTTTTGGACCTAACCCTCAACATGGACATTATTAAAGAAAAAACATTCATTGCGGTTGTATTGGTCCACAGACCCAATTCATCATATGCCCGTGTTCTCTGCTGCCATGACCAGGCATAGTTATGAGAGTATAATGTGTTTTATGCATTTCAACACACTCTGACGTCCTGAATTTGACCGGCTCCACAAAATTCAGCCCCTCACAAATCACCTTAACGAAAAATTTGCAGATGTCTATACTCCCCAGCAAAACATCTGCGTTGATTAATTTTTCTGGCCGCCTTGCATTCAAACAATTTCTCCCCAGCAAGCGTGCCAGATAAGGGGTCAAGATGTATAAGACCTGTGAGGGGACAACAGGCTATACTTATAAGTTTCGGATTTACAAGGGAAAAGATAGTCACATGGAGCCCCCAGATGCCCAGACTGCATGGGGAGTAGTAGCAAGATAGTGTGGGACTTGGTGTCATCCTTTTTCCATATAAGGTGCCACTTATACGTGGACAATTTTTATTCAAGCGTGACACAATTTAGACATTTGTACAATCTTGGAACTGGCGCATGTGGCACCGTGTGACCTAATGTGTGCCCACCATTAGAAGTGGGTGGATGCAGGGAGGTATATTCTAATGGTGGGCATATCACACACTTTTTCTGGCAGAGATTTCTTCTCTTTTTTTTTTCATTCAGCCCACAGGCTGCATACAAAAAAAACCACAGCATATACAGTAATACCTCGGTTTACGAATGCCTCTGTTAACGTAATTTTCGGTTTACGAATGAAAAGCCATTGAAAATTATGCCTCGGTGTACAAATTTTTTACTAATTTATTTCACAATACGAAGTGTATGTCAATGCTGAATTTTAAATGCAAATGCCATCTTTTTTTTTTTTTTTTTTTTTCTTCACTATAGCTCACAACATTAGCTGTCAATTTCCCCGGAGCTAAAGGATACTTTGTATCTTTTAAGAAACTGAAAGGAAACATTGTATCTTTTAACTTGGGAAATAAACTAAAAAACTTTTAGCTGGAGGGGGAAAGTGACTGCTGAATTTCTGAACTACTGTATAGTGAAAAAAAAAAAAAAAAAAATGGTAAGTACATTTTAAAAACTGTCACCTGATAGCTGAGTAAATTGCCGGCAATTAATTTTTTTTTAATCGCCAGCAATTTTTACATTCAGCTGTCAGTGGGGAACCCCGCTGACAGCGGAAACATTAACATATGGTTCAATATAATAATATTAGTGCATCGCTATAACATAAAATACAATATAATTAATACTTAGATAGGTAATGATATATAAATAAATACATAAATATAATTAACATGCAAAAACAATAATATGGTGATAAAATCCAATGTGGGTCTACAGTATTTGGTGCCAATCAACTCTATAGTACCCAATAATGTGTTGTGAGGTGCTCTCTAAGGCCTCATAAGGTGCAATCAAACAACTCAACACAAGTGACCTGGATAATCTCTACCCAGAAAAAATATAATTCCAAAAAAAACCCCAAAACACCCCTACTAATGTATTATTATTATTATACGGTATTTATATAGCGCCGAAGGGTGTGCTCAGCGCTGTACATTAGCGAGGGGGACAGAACATGAGACAATACAGTACGATACAATACACGAGGGGTTCGAGGGCCCTGCTTTTTCAAGCTTACAATCTAGGAGGGAGGGGATAGTGGTACAGGAGGAAGTGGCTGTGGGGGATGGAGTGGAGGAGATCGGTTGTTAGGTGAGGGTGGTGTAGGCTTCCCTGAAGAGATGGGTTTTTAGGGTGCGCTTGAAGGTGAGGAGGGTAGGTGACAGTCTGATGGATTGGGGTAGGGAGTTCCAGAGGATGGGGGAAGTCCTGGAGAAGTCCTGCAGTCAGGTGTGGGAGTAGGAGACCAGGGAGCTGGAGAGTAGGAGGTCCTGTGAGGAGTGAAGGACACAGGTAGGGTAGTATTTGGGTATCAGGTCAGTTAGGTAGCTTGGGGCAGCATTGTGATTGGCTTTGTATGTCAGAGTTGGTAATTTGAATTTAATGCGTTGGGCATCCGGGAGCCAGTGAAGGGATTGGCAGAGGGGGGTGGCAGATGTGGAGCGGTTGGTGAGGTGGATGAGTCTAGCCGCTGAGTTCAGGATAGACTGGTGTGGGGATAGCATTTGTTTGGGTAGGCCAGTAAGAAGGGAGTTGCAGTAGTCCAGGCGTGAGATAATGAGGGAGTGTACGAGTTGTTTAGTAGTGTCTGGGGTGAGGAACGTGCGTTTTTGGAGATGTTGCGGAGGTGGAGCCTGCATGACTTTGATAGTGATTGGACATGAGGTTGAAAGGAAAGGTTTGAGTCCAGGGTGACACCCAGGACTTTGGCGTGTGGGGTGGGATTGATGGTGGCGTTGCTAGTCGTGATGGAGAGGATGGAGGAGGGGGGCATGGCCTGGGGGAAAAACTAGGAGCTTGGTTTTGGACAGGTTTAACTTGAGGAAATGGAGCGACATCCAGTCTGATATGTCGTTCAGGAGGTGGGCGATGCGGGCGGAGAGTGAGGAGGTGAGGTGAGGGGTGGAGAGGTAAATTTGTGTGTCGTCTGCATAGAGATGATAGTTGAAGCTGTGGGAGTGTATCCGTTTGCCAAGGGAGGAGGTGTAGATGGAGAAAAGGAGGGGTCCAAGGACAGAACCTTGGGGGACTCCAACAGAAAGGGAGAGGTGGCAGCTGAAGGAGCGTTGGGATATGTAGGAGGAGAAGCAGGAGAGAGCAGCGTCCCTGACGCCAAAGGAGTGCAGTTTAGTAAGGAGGAGGGGGTGGTCGACTGTGTCAAAGGCCGCGGAGAGGTCGAGGAGCAGGAGGATTGAGTAGTGGCCATTAGCTTTGGCGGTTAGCAGGTCGTTAGTGATTTTAGGTAGGGCGGTTTCGGTGGAGTGTAGGGGACGGAAGCCAGATTGTAGTGGGTCAAGGAGGTTGTAGTCAGTGAGGTGGGCGCTTAGGCGGTTGTAGGCTAAGCGCTCAAGGATCTTGGAAGTGAATGGCAGCAGGGATAATGTAAGATATCTGTGATTCCCCTAATAAGGGGGAATATTCTCCACACAAAGTGACCAGTGTTTGTACCTTCCATGGCCTTCTGGGGCAGTGCCATCGGGACAATCTGAGAATGCAGCCGGTGTTTCTGCCAGCTGACCATAGAGCTGATTGGAGACCAGAAATCGGAAGCTATGAGCATTTCATCACTTCAGTTTCACAGAATATAAACAGCACCATTTGTAAATTGGGAAAGCTTCTGATCACACCGATCTTGGTTTGATTAGATAATGTAAGGCCAGAGGAGAGATCTAGACTCTGATAGGCTCCAGATTTCTCAAAAAAGAGTATATGACAATGCCCATTGAAGTTATAGAGGATATTTGTATTCCCTGTGATAGCATTAAAAGTGATAAAAAAAAATGAAGGGGACAGTGTAAAAATAATAATTGAAAAAAAAAAGAAAAATGCGCATCTGCGTTTGTGAGCATTGACCTTGTGCCAGTATGGAAACAGCGGTTGCACCACGCATGTGAGGTATTGCCATGAACGTCAGATCAAGGGCAGTAATTTGAACACTAGACCTCCTCTAAATCTAAAATGGTAGCTTGTAAAGGCTTTTAAAACGTTGCCTATGGATATTAAAAACGTATGCAGTTTGTCGCCATTGCACGAGGAATGCGCAGTTTTAAAGCATGTCATGTTTGGTATCTATTTACTCAGCATACCATCATCTTTTATATTTTACCAAATAATTGGCCAATATTTTGTGTTTTTGTGCATTAAAAGTAAAAAGATTTGTGGGGGGTTTTTTTATGTTTTTTTTTTTTAAATTGCGATTGAAAAATCGCTGCGCGAGTACTATGTGACATAAAAAATTGCAGCACCCACCATTTTATTCACTAGGTTGTTTGCTTTAAAAAAAATATATAATGTTTGGGGTTTAAATTAATTTCCTGGCAAAAAATACAGATTTTTTTCATGTGAACAAAAAGTGTCAGAAAAGGCTTGATCTTCAGGTGGTTGAGTGATGTGTGGCATAAACTTCTAATGCTGGGCATAAAATGCCCCTACCCCCCAAAACGACCCCTTTTTGGAAAGTAGACACCCCAAACTATTTGCTGAGAGGCATGTTGAATCAATAGAAGAATTGTTTTTTTTACCACAAGTTTTTGGAAAATGGCAAAAAATGTTTCGGTTTTTTTTAAAAAAAAGTTGTCATTTAAATGATGTATTGCTCACACATGCCACGGGTATATGTGGAATTACTCCCCAAAATACATTCTGCTACTTCTCCCGAGTATGGGGGCACTACATGTGAGACGTTTTTGCAGTCTAGCCAAGTTCAGGACCCCAAAATCCAATAAGCACCATCAGGCTTTTAAAGGGCTTTATTTCCTCATTACACTTCCTGACTACCTATCTCAGTTTCGGAGGCCCTGAAATGCCAGGATAGTACCAAACCCCCCAAATGACCACTTTTTCTTTTCTTTTCTTTTCTTTAGATTTCAAAACCTTGTGAGAAAAAAAATTAGTTCTGCAAAATTCTCACCATGCCTCTTTTTAAATTCCTTGGGGTGTCTACTTTCCAAAAAGGGGTAATTGGGGGGGGGGTTTGGAGCTATCCTGGTTGGTGCTATCAGGGCCTTCGAAACTGTGATAAGTAGTGAAATGAGGAAGTTACGCACCTTTCAGACTCTTGTATATGGTTAGGCTCCCAAAAAGTCTCACATGTGGTATCCCCATACTCAGTAGAAGAAGCAGAATGTATTTTGGGGTTTAATTCCACATATACCCATGGCTTGTGTGAGAAATATATCATTTAAATGACAATGTTGTGTAAAAAAAACACAAGTTTTTGTCAACCTATAGAAAAAAATAAATCTTCCATGGACTCAATATGCCTCTCAGCAGATAGCTTAGGGTGTCTACTTTCCAAAAAGGGGTCATTTGAGGGTGTTTGTACTTTCCTGGTATTTTAGCACCTCAAGAAATATGATGGGCAATCAGAAAGTAAAAGCTGTGTAAATTCCATTATCTATACCATAGTTTGTAGATGCTATAACTTTCACACAAAGCAATAAATTATACACTTATTGGGATTTTTTTAACCAAAAACATGTAGCAGAATACATTTTGGCGTACATTTATGACATTTTAGTTTTTTGGATATTTTTTATGACCAAAATGAGAAAATATCGTTTTTTTTCCAAAAAAATTTTTTTCCTCAAAATATTTTTTGTTTATAGCGCCAAAAATAAAAAGTGCACAGGTGATCAAATACCACCAAAAGAAAGCTCAATTTGTGTGAAAAAAAGGACATAAATTTCATTTATGTACCGTATTGCATGACCGTGCAATTCTCAGTTAAACTAGTGCAGTGCTGTATAGCAAAAAATGGCGTAAATTGCAGTATCTATACCATAGTTTGTAGACGCTATAACTTTCACACGCAATCATGCAATCAATATACACTTATTGGGATTATTTTTTTTAGCAAAAACATGTAGCAAAATACATTTTGGCCTAAATTTATAACTAACTTTGAGTTTACTATATATTTTTTATAGCCGAAAGTAGAAAATATCGTTTTTCTTCAAAATTTTTAGTCTTTTTTTGTTAATAGCACGAAAAATAAAATGCGCACAGGTGATCAAATACCACCAAAAGAAAGCTCTATTTGTGTAGAAAAAAAGGACATAAATTTCATTTGGGTACAGCATTGTATGACAGCGCATGAACTGACTACCTCATTGTGTACCAAAATTTATATGACTTCAGAGCTAGCAGATACCTTCCTGCAAATTCTACTCTGCTCTCTATGACTTGAAATTGGTTCCCTCTGCCTTCCAACACGACTCCACTTTCTGACATCACAAACTATTTACAAGAGGCCCAAATTCCTGTCCTCACACAGGATGAACCTTAATCCCAGAGTCAACCAATATCAGCGGAGGAGCTTGCAGAGGCAGCTACCCAGCCCAGAAAGGCCCCTTGCCTCGCTGACTTTACACTTGCATACTATACAGCCTTCCTACCCCAGCTCACCACCTACTTCCATGAAGACTTCAACACCATTACGGATTGCCAGAGTGTTCCCTCCGACCTACTAAGGGCCAGCATTTCTGTTATACTGAAGCCTGGCAAAGACCCGTTACTTTGAGCCTGGTACGTCCTATTTTTCTCTTGAATTTTAATGTTAAAGTTAATTTCCAAAAATCAGAGGTCCTCAATATTTCTCTCCCTGACTTTGTTCTCTCTAGTTTATGACCTAATTTCCTATTTAGGTGGGCCACACACTCTATTCAATACTTGGGAACAAAAATCCCTGCGTACCTAAACTCTACATTTAAACTTAATTTTCAGCCCTTCTTATCCTCCCTGTCTATTGACCTGGCAAGATGGCACAACTTGGCCTTATCCTGGTTCGAATGCTGCAATGTGCTTAACCACTTTCCCTCTGGAGGATTTACCCCCCTTCCTAACCAGACCATTTTTTTTGCGAAATGGCACTGCGTTATTTTAACTGACAATTGCATGGTCATGCACAGCTGCACCCAAATGAAATTTATGTCCTTTTTTTTTTTCTCCCCACAAATAGAACTTTCTTTCGGTGGTATTTTGATCGCCTCTGCATTTTTTTATTTTTTGCGCTATAAACAAAAAAGACCGACCATTCTGAAAAAAAAAATATTTTGGACTTTTTACTATAAAACATCCAGTACAAAAAAAAATTTAAAAATCAAATTTAGTCATAAATTTAGGCCAAAATGTATTCTGCTACATGTCTTTGCTAAAGAAAATCCCAATATATGTAAATTAATTGGTTTCGTTATAGCCTCTACAAATGGCAGTATATATACTCGAATTTGTTTTATATATACTAGTAATGGCGGCGATCAGCGACTTATAGCGGGACTGCGGCGGACATTCTGACACTGGGGGGGGGGGCTGCCACTTACATCCTAATGACAATAACATCCCAATAACACTAATACAGTGATCAGTGCTAATAAAAAGCTCTGACACTGTACTAATGCCACTGGGCAGGAAGGGGCTAACTGTGTGCTGTTTTTTACAGTGTGTGTTTTACTAGGGCAACATGCTGCTTTGTATTGCTCTTCTATGCAGAGCAATACAAAGCAGCATGTCCGTGCTGACAGGGGAGAGCTGTGTTTACACAGAGCTCTCCACTTTCACTGTTCCTCGGTGATCGTCGGGTGCCAGCAGGGAATCTCCGGCCGTGACCCAGTGATCGACATCTGGAGCCTCCAGTGGCGGTGCGGGTAGAGTGGCGCGTATGCTCCCTACCCGGAAATGCAAAATCACATATTTTGTGCAGCCTTGTAGCAGTAGTTCTGCTATAGGACAGCGGGGAACCGGTTAAAATGAACGCAATGCCAAGGCTTCTATACCTACTGCAGGCCCTGCCTTTTAAGATCCCACAAACATACTTACATTCTGTGAGGTCCGCCTTTGTCAACTTTGTGTGGCATGGGAGACCACCACGACTCAGCAGAGCACTCCGCTTTGACCTAAATTAAAAGGGGGGGGTATATGGTTTCCAGACCCAGCTTTGTATTATACTGCAGTTCACGTGGCCAGGGTGGTAGACTGGTGCAGACATAGCTCCCATAAATTGTGGGTCTCTTTATAGCAGGATGTAGCAAAGGCACTTATATTGGGCCTACCTTGGGCAGGCACTCAACATTCTTCTCATCTATCTTCCCACCCCCTAATCGGTACTACTTTGACTGAATCTGGAAGGCTATATAAACATTCGTCCTTGCAGAGCTTCCCCACTCCAATGACGCTGCTGATAGATCGGCCTGTGTTTAACCCATGTCTATCATACCCCATTTTTTCTGTATACACACCCCAGAGACTGTTATGTGCGTCCTATTGCCTCTACCCAGCCGGTTGGGTAACATGTAGTACTCTTTACAAAACCCGGGTCCCTTCTCCTAAACCAATGGCAGGCCCTCCAATTAGCACATTACCCAAACCACATCTTTTTCAGAGGCCCCTCACCTCATTTGAGAAGCTCTGTTTGGGAGATGGCCTAATATGGAAATCTCTGTCATCTTCATACAAACACCTACTAGCTTTGCATGTGCAATCTCATCCTCCATTTCTTGCAAAATGGGAAGGAGACCTACAATTCACTTTTTCCAAACCCCAAAAAGATTGGATTCTTCTTTTGCTCATAAATCTTCATTGTGAAGAAAGTATGGGGAGACAGCTGATAAAATCGTGACCCAGTGGTATAGGACCCAGTCGGTGCTAGCTAAACTGTTCCCACAGGCAGACGACCGGTGCTGGAGATGTGGCTTCTGTACAGGCACGCTTCTCTATACTTTCTAAGAATGCCCCGATATACATCCATTCTGGCAGTAAGTCCTATATTTTGTCCATAAATTCAGACATTTCCCTGTTTGATGATCCTTCAGCGGTTCTCCTCAACCTGACTCCTCTCTCCAGGAAAAAGTACCACAAATCTCTGCATAAACACTTACTCAACGCACCTAGAGCCTATATTCCTGCTATGTTGAAGCAAGTCTTCCCCTACCTTTTATTGCCCAATGGTTTGCCAGAGTGAACGAAATAGAGAGCATGGAGCATCTGATCTTTGCTATTCAGGGGAAAATCGGAGGAACAAAAGACCAGGTGGCTCTATTAGGACCTCTGATGAATATTCTCAATACCTGTAAACTAACGCACATCCATCATCGTCTCCATGGCTGTTAGTCTTCACACTACCTGCAACCTCAGTAGCTACCCCTTACCCTCCCCTCCCAAGCTTTCCAATCACACTTGTCCCCACCCCCCTTTTTTTTTCTACAGCTTGTTGCCATATGGCATTGCAAAATCCCAATTTGTTGGAGAATGTGGCTAGGGTCAGACACGACTACGATGACATTAAGAGCAATTGCCTGAGAACTCAGTTTCTACAGACATTGCCTTCCACATGTACTGCACTGATTGAGTCTGTTATCATGGGTGACTGTTTTAATCCTGTGAGCTAAATTGTTCTTTGGTACACAGGCTATGCGATGCTTGTTACTGGTAAACTTTTGTGCATCCCTAAATAAAAAATTAAAGGGGTTTTCTACATGTAGTATGTCAAATTGCTTAAAATTTCCAACCTCTACTTATGATAAACAACCAAGGTTTTGATGTATGTTTATCAAAGCATCTTTCTTTAGAACTGCCTGTATGTAGAATCGTAGTAACAATTCTGATTCAAACCTGAACAGAGAAAGGGCAATTGGGGACTGAAAGTTTGAATCTATACTGTAGTATGGATCATATTTATGGCAGTACTTGGATAAATAAGGTCCACTTTCATATACACAATCCAGTTCTTTGTCTAAATTAAAATGTTATGTATAGACAGAAATTTTCAAAATCTTCTACATTTCACAGGTAAACTGAAACCTTGGGGGCAAGCTAATGAGAAGTATGCTGGCACAAGGAGTACTGTATCAGCCATGAGGGATAGTTTCAAGCAGCCTATTCTTCCAACACGGTAAGTACTAACATAAATGTGTGTGAGGAGTACAGGCACAACCAGTATTGGTACTGGACTGGAAGTCCAAGCAGTTTTATACTGCACTTTAATTCAGTCAGGCAGCAAACCGTTTCAATTCAGGAAGACTTTGTGTATCACGTTCATAGCATAAAACAATCAAAACATCTGCTTGTACCACGTTTCTATCTAAACCCATTGCAAAAGGATGCTCCCTCATGGATTCCCCAAAACAATAAGACAGCTCTTGTAACTTTTAATGTCCTGTCCAGTCAGCCTTTTTATCCAGCAGCAGTCTCTCGCACCCATGGAAAGTGGAGATCAATTAAAGAGGTGTGAAGCTTTTTTCAGCAGGGCTGCACAAAGCCTCTGAGCTCCGTAACAGGACTAAAGATATTGAGAAAAAGTTGTTTTTCTCCATATCAGACAAACCCTGGAGCCCCTCACAATGTTTGGGTGAGAAAACTATGACATACATCCACCCTCCGCAATTCTGCATGCCAGTGCCTAACTTAACCTTCCCCTCCTTATCAGATCTGTAGAAAGGAGCATATTTTGCCAACATACACTGGGCATAGTGGCTAAATGGTTAGCACTTCCGCCTGGCAGTACTAGGGTCGTTGGTTCGAATCCCAGCCTCGGCACCACCTGCCTGGAGTTTGCATGTTCTCCCTGTGCCTGCGTGGGTTTCCTCTGGGAACTCCAGTTTCCTCCCACACTCCAAAGACATGCTGGTAGGTTAATTGGATCCTGTCTAAATTGGCCCTAGTATGTATATGTATGAATGTAAGTTAGGGACCTTTAGATTGTACGCCCCTTGAGGGTTAGGGACTGATGTGAATGTACAATATATATGTAAAGCGTGGCGTACATTGACAGCGCTATATAAGTACCAGAAATAAATAACACAAATAAATAATATGATATTCCATCAGCAAACACTTGCTGGATTTCTGGTTTGTACACTGTGGCAGTGCGGTACCCTGCCACGGTGGAAAGCACGATGGAGGCCCAGGATTCTCAACCTTACAGGTTGAGGGGCTCCAGGCAGATCTCCTAATGCAGAGAAAACTGGTTTATCAGTTTCCTCTTTGGTTGGTAAAGCCTGTTTTGGGACCTGTAGCCTGGAGATTTCTTAGAGATTTGGGAGGGATGAAATCTCCAATCCTGGGCCCATATTTTGGGAGCAGCCAGCGTGCTGATTGCACAGGTGTGTGCAGGCCTTTTAGGGGAAGCCAGGCCATGATTCTGGGCTCCACCCCGGCAGTTAGGAGGACTCCACCCAGGCAGACGGGAGGTCTCTGCCGTGGAGTCAGGTGGGCTACACCTAGGAGAGGTGGAAGCCGGACTAGCTGTGTGCTAGTGCCATACTTTGGGAAGAGTCTGCAGGAGGCAGACTTAAAACTGCGTACAAGCCAGGAGGCTGAATACTGTTCATTTGAATTCGTGTGATGGTGGATACCCCTGCGTGGGAAACCTTTATGTTATTGAACTGTCATTTAAATAAAAGTGGGCAAACAGGCCCTTAAAAAATAAGCGAGTTGCCGTGTGCTTTGAAGAAGCTCTACCACTTGAAGCGAGGTCCCACAACACTAAATAAAATGTAAAGTCTTGCAGAGTCGGAAACTAACTTGTAGTGTTTTCATTGCTCCTTTGTTCAAACCCATAAACTATAGTAGAAAAATGGTGTGTGGTAAACCAGTGGTTTGTCCAGACACCTGAAGCTAGCTGCATTTAAATCCATAGTTACTGCTTTCAGTTCACCCATAGTACTTAGACAGTGGGACAGGAGCAACGCCGATTGTACGCACAGATCACCGTGGATTTCAGGCCTGTGCATGGCTCACAGGATGCTCACCAGTGAGCCCTGTGGTCGCTGTGTCCCCCAGGCAGATCGGATCACATTACCGTGTACAGGACCAATGAAATTGGTCTTATACTATGAGATCGCTGTGTCCAATCACAGCGATCACATGGTAGACATAAGAGGTTAACATTGGTTTATCTCTGCTCTCAGAGGTTGTCTGTAACTGCTGCCTGTGACTATACTCTGCCTGTCACACTGCATGCACACTCAGACTGCAGTGCCAGTCTGCCCCCAGTATCCCTGATCACTGCTCCCAGTATAATAAAAATAAACATTGCAGCCAGCCCCCTGTCCCAGTGTCACCATTGCTGCCAGTAACACCACTATACCTCATACCAGTGTCCTGATCACCACCATACCAGCGTCCTGATCACTGCCATACCCATAGCAGCATCCTGATCACCTCCATACCCCATACCACCATCTGATCACCGCTATACCCATTAACACCATCTGATCACTGCCATACCTCATACCAGCATCCTGATCACCGCCATACCAGTTTCCTGATTATTGCCATACCCCATATCAATGTCCAAATCACCGCCATGCACTGTACCAATGTCCTGATCACTGCCATGCACATACCAGCATCCTGATCACCTTCCCACCCCATACCACCGTCCTGATCACAGCCATATCAGCGCCCTGATCACAATACCCCATACCAGCTTCCTGATCAAATCCATACCCCATACCAGCGTCCTGATTACCAGCATACCCAATACCAGCGTCCTGATCCCCACCATACCAGTTTCCTGATCTCTGCCATACTTCCTTCCTTCATTCTTTCCTTCCTTCATTCTTTCCTTCCTTCTTTCCTTCCTTTCTTCCTTCTTTCCTTCCTCCCTCCCTTCCTTCTATCCCTCCCTCCCATAGGAGGAAAGGAAAGAGAGAAGGGAGGAAAGATGGAAGGAATGAGAAGGAAGGTCTTCCCTTGAAGTGGAGGGAGGGATAGATTGATGGATGGGATTAAAAAAAGGCAAGAGGGACATTCCTTTTATTCCTTCTTCCCTCCCCTGGCCTTTTTTTTTTCCTTCCCTCCTTCCTTCCTTCCTTTCCTTCTCTCCCTTCCTTCTCTCCCTTCCTTCCTTTTTTCCTCCCCTCCCTCATTCCTTCCTCTTTTCCTTCCTTCCTTCCTCCCTATCTTCCTTCCTTTCTCCCCTCCTTTCCTTCCTTCCTTCCTTTCTTCCTCCCCTCCCTCATTCCTTCCTTTCTTCCTCCCCTCCCCCATTCCTTCCTTCCTTCCATCCTTCCTTCCATATCCCGTCCGGATCTCTGCCATACCCCAATACCAGCATCTGGATCTCTGCCATACCCCAATACCAGTGTCTTGATCACTGTCATACCCTATACCAGCATCCTGATCACTGCCATACCCCATACTGGACTCCTGATCACTGTATGGTGTCCCCATACTCAGGAGGCATAGCAGAATGTTTTTGTGGGTGTAGTTTGTTAGTATGTCAATGCTGTGTGTGACAACTTTGTGAAAAAAGTTTATTTAATTTTCCAAAAAACTGTGACATAAAATTACAACTTCAAAAACTCACCATTATTAAATACCTTGAACTGTCTACTTTCCAAAAAGGGGTTATTTGTACTGTCCTGGCATTTTAGGGTCTCAAGCTATATACAATAGTTTGTAGACTCTACAGTAAAACTAAATAATAAACACGGTTTTGCATTATTTTTACCAAAAAATGTAGCAGAGAACATTATGGCCTAAATTTATGAAGAAAGATTATTTGCAAAATTTTCTAACAAAAACTAAATTATTTTTTTTTTTTGTCACAATTTTCAGTATTTTTTCATTTATATAGCAAAAACAGAAAACCCATTGGTGCTTAAATATCACCAAAAGATAGCTCAATCTGTCATTTGGGTAGAGTGTTGCATGCCTGAGTAATTGCCATTCAAACTATGACAGTGCTGAAAGCTGAAAATTGTCTTGGACAGGAAGGGGGTGAAAATATCCAGACTTGATGTGGTTAAAGACTAAAGATCCTGTGTCCTCTACTGTACTCTAAGAAACTGAATTTACTAGTAAGTCCAAATTCCTATTCTCTTAATTCTACAGTACAGAACACAGAATTGATTCTTAGATTATGGGTTAAATGCTACTACCTTCAGGTGACTGGACACTTCCAAAAGCTTTGTGGGCAGCACAGTGGCTAAATGGTTAGCACTTCCACCTGGCAGTACTAGGGTCGTTGGTTCAAATCCCAACCACGGCACCACCTGCCTGGAGTTTGCATGTTCTCCCTGTGCCTGCGTGGGTTTCCTCTGGGTACTCCGATTTCCTTCCACACTCCAAAGACATCCTGGTAGGTTAATTGGATCCTTTCTAAATTGGCCCTAGTATGTATGAATGTAAGTTAGGAACCTTTAGATTGTACGCCCCTTGAGGGTTAGGGACTGATGTGAATGTACAATATATATGTAAAGCGCGGCGTACATTGACAGCGCTATATAAGTACCAGAAATAAATAATACAAATAAATAATATGATATTCCATCAGCAATCACTTGCTGGATTTCTGGTTTGTACACTAAATAAAATGTAAAGTCTTGCAGAGTTGGAAACTAACTTGTAGTGTTTTCATTGCTCCTTTGTTCAAACCCATAAACTACTATGTGTATGTATGCATGTGAGTTTGTGACCTTAGACTGTATGCCCCTTGAGGGTTAGGGACTGATGTGAATGTACAATATATATGTAAAGCACAGCGTAAATTGACGGCGCTATATAAGTACCTGTAATAAAAAAAAATAATAAATCCCCCCCCCCCAGTGTACCCATATATCCCTGCCCACTCCATGAGGCGTAGGTTGTTTTTTGCTAGTGTCCTTGGGTGATGAACCATCCTCGTGTTGAAAAAGAATGTTTTCTTTTTCACCAGTTTTCCTTTCCTTCTTCAACTAACTTTTCTATCAAGATTTGATAGCTTTATTGCCTTATAGTTTACTAGCACTTTCCAGATCGGTTATCCTTGATCTACATTATGGGAACCACACCCAGACCCTGCAGGGTAGCCTGTTATGTTTGCTTCAGACATTGGAACCTACGTTCATTCACACCCTGGTATGAGGCGCAACAAGTAAGTTGGCTGAATGGTACTATACATGTCCAGGGCAGTTGTCTATTCCTATGGCACCCATATCCTGCAGACCCTTTCAGGGAGTATGCCTACCATGACAGGCAAAGCCTAAACCATGGATGGGACCAGCAATGTGGACAAAATGATCATTTCCCTTCTTACCTGTTGTCTTCTACCTTAGAGACACAGCCACAGGAACTCTGTTAGCGCCTGGCACGTAGCAATGGCAGATTAGAGTGGGAACATGTTGGACAAACCACAGGGATTCCGTTTCTGAGGAAGCTTCAAGCACCTCTACAGTTGATAGCTCTTCTTTTGTTCCGGAGCAATGTCTTACACGAACATCGCTGCAGCCACCTGAAATGGATTGCCTCACAGATACGCAACATGTAGCCTGTCAGACTAAAGCAGAATGTCTGATCTACTCCAAAGGCAATCCGTACTTCTGGAATCGGTAGGTGCTAACAGCCATAACTGCTCCTCTGACTCGCCTTCCTCTGACTCTTTTGATGTGTGAAAACTTGAACTGGATGGTGCACTTCCATTTGCAAATGGCAAGGGAAATGCAGGCATTTTAACAGAGGCTGATGAAGATTTTTCTCTGACAGAATTTCAGCTTCTTGCTACATGCTGGCTACTGTGGAATAGTTGAGGCAGTGTGCACTAGTCTCTGGCTAGAGACTCCTATCCCCCACATATTTCTATTGGCACAAAAAAGAAGGCTGTCCAAAAAAGTCTTTCCTTATGCTTGATCAAGCATATTGGGCCTTCCAGACTGCATGGTCCATGTCTGAGCAGTGTTTGGTCTTTCAGTGGCTGCAGTTGGACAACATGTGAGTGTGTCCCGTGAAACAAGCACTTCAAAAACTGCTGTTGAGCTCAGAGCAGGCTATAATTATTACTATCTGGGTTATGCACCACCTATAGATGAATGGACACTGGCAGATCAATCAAACCGAAAGTCTTTCCCTATATAACCTCTCCTATACAGGAAGTACCTCAGTTTTTTTTGCCAGTGTCTTGAAGGTGATGGTCGCAGAAGTTCAGCTCTCTGTAAGAGTACTGCCAGTCTCCAAAAGGTTCTAATAGGAATCAAGGGACTGCATAATCGGATCCATTCGGATGGATGGTACCCGACCCTGCTGTGAAGGTGACTGCCTGTAATGCAGCCTTACAGCACTGGATCCTGCATAGTGGAACTCTGTGCAGTTATCTGACCAAGGCAATTTCCGGCAGGGTGCTATACAGGTCCAAGGCGGGGCCCCAAGAAAAAATAGGGGACTGAGTCCTTAAGCGTCTTTTATGGCAAAGCCTGCAGTGATGGGTGAGGATTAGACTCCTGTTATGATTTAGAGTCCTGCGGCTAGAATGGTAACTTTACATTTGCAGTGTTCTTTAAAAATCTGATTGTTTGGTCATTCTCCCGGTGGCCACTGGGGGCATTGTGCTGTTTGGTCTGGTCGGGCCATGCTTTGTGTAGTGTCTGGAGGAGAAACTGCTTCAGAGATAGAGTCCGCAGGGACATTCTCTATAGCTTACTCTTGTTCAGTGCAGACAGGAAGTAGAGGGGTGGCCATTTTGGCTTAGGTTTGTAGTCACATGTGGACTGATGGTTAGTTGGCTGGATGAGGATGTATGAATATTACCAGTGGGGGAACTACATGACCAGACAGGACATGATTATACACTGCATTAGTCTGCAAAAGCCTGAGAAGCTTGTTTTTGATACACCCCTGCATGGGTATTAGTGCACCTAAAGGAGTTGAGTCTCCAGAGTAGCTTGCATTTTGTCTGCAGGAGCTTACATTTAGGCTGCACTGAAGCAGAATAGAGGCTGCATTCATGCTGAGTTTGATGCATATGTGCTTGACTAATCTTGCGAGTCTAGTATGGAACCAAGTGCAATTCATTTTGACACAGTTCTTGAAAAAAATAATACGCTTCTAGAAAGTGGAACAGTTGCAGCATTGTATTGCATTTTTGCATGCATACCTGAGTAATTATTTGAACTGTGCATTTGCATAAACTGCATTCGTACATCCATACCTAATGCATAAACTGCATTTGTAAATGCATGCTTAATGCGTAAAGTGCATCCTTAATACATAAACAGCATACACTGTGTTGCCAAAAGTATTGGGACACCCCTCCAAATCATTGGATTAAGGTGTTCCAATCACCTCCACTGCCACAGGTTTAAAATCAAGCACCTAGGCATGCAGACTGGTTTTAAAAACCTTTGTGTAAGAATGGGTCGCTCTCAGGAGCTCAGTGAATTCAAGCATGGTACCGTGATAGGTTGCCAGCTGTACAATAACTTCATCCATGAAATTTCCTTGCTATTAAATATTCCACCGTCAACTGTTAGTGGTATTATAACAAAGCAGAAGCAACTGGGAACAACAGCAACTCAGCCACGAAGTGGTAGGCCACATAAAATGACAGAGCGGGGTCAGCGCATGCTGAAGCTCACAGTGCACCGAAGTCGCCAACTGTCTTCAGAGTCAATAGCTAAAGACCTCCAAACTTCATGTGGCCTGCAGATTAGTACAACAATGCGTAGAGAGCTTTGTGGAATGGGTTTCCATGGCCGAGCAGCTGCATCCAAGCCTTACATCACCAAGTGCAATGCAAACTGTCAGGCAGTGGTGTAAAGCACTCCGCTACTGGACTCTAGAGCAGTGGAAATGTGTTCTCTGGAGTGACGAATTACGCTTCTCTGTCTGGCAATCGGATGGACATGTCTGGGTTTGGCTGTTGCCAGGAGAACTGTAGTTGCCTGACTGCATTGCTCCATATGTAAAGTTTGGTGGAGGGGGGATTATGGTGTGGAGTTGTTTTCCAGGGGTTGGGCTTGGCCACTTAGTTCCAGTGAAGGGAACCCTTAAGGCATCAATATACCAAGACATTTTGGACAATTTCGTGCTCCCAACTTTGTGGGAACAGTTTGGGGATAGCCCCTTTCTGTTCCAACATGACTGCACAAGCACCAGTTCACAAAGCAAGGTCCATAAAGACATGGATGGGCGAGTTTGGGGTGGAGGAGCTTGAGTGGGCCTGCAGAGTCCTGAACTTGACCTGATGATAGAACACCTTTGGGATGAATTAGACTGCGAGCTAGGCCTTCTTGTCCAACATCAGTGCCTGCCCTCACAAATGCGCTTCTGGAAGAATGGTCAAACATTCCCATAGACATGCTCCTAAACCTTGTGGACAGCCTTCCCAGAAGAGTTGAAGTTGTTATAGCTGCAAAGGGTGGACCAACTCCATATTGAACCCTGTGGATGAAGACCGGGATGCAGTTAAAGTTCATGTGCATGTATAGGCAGGCGTCCCAATACTTTTTGGCAATATAGTGTATATTAATGCATAAACTGTGTATATGTGTGTGTGTATATATATATATATATATATATATATATATATATATATATATATATATATATATATATTGTGACAGTAGGCAGGTGAAATCACCTGGTTGCGTCCTGGATGGACGATATATTTGTCCAAGGTTCAGGCTTTATGGGGATTTGTACCACTAGAGGGAAGTGCTGAGTCCTTCAGCACTGAGGTAATGAGCCCAGCTGAAGGTAGTGGGCTCATTAAACACCTCTATAAAACCTCCCAGAGTGCTTAGGGAGTTGCTCCACCCTGGAACCAGATCTGTGCCTGAACTGTCTGGGGAGCTGACCTGTTACCTGTGTGCAGAGAGACCAAAGCCTGTGTGGCTAGCCTCCAAGTACTAGCAACTAGGTATAGCAGCAGGCTGTACCTAGTGGGTAGCTAGGGAGAAGCTGTTGTTGCAGTAAGTAGCCAAGTTGGCCAGGATTTATTTTGATGTTTCTTTTTGTTTATCCTTTTTCTGTAAATATTGTAAATAAATTGCACCTGTTTGTTTTCACCTCCACTATTGTTGTGCTGTGCCTATTTGTTTTGTGTTGTGCACCCATCCAGGGGGTCACACACACCCGCTGCCGAGCTAACCCTGTTACATATGGTGGAGGACGGCGGGCAGTTGTGGTAACTAAAGGCCAGCATGGAGGAGATAATCAGACAGTTGGCTCTGGCAAATGCCAATCAACAACAGGCAAATGCAAGTTTCCAGCAGAGCATTGCAGCCCAGCAGAGGGCCTTGGAACAAGCAGAGGTCCGCCATAGGGAATTGCTGGTGCAACAGGACCAGAAACACCAGCAACAAATGGAGGCTGTTTTGAAGCAGCTCCAGCAGAGGCAGCAGACTGAGGCTGATTCTGGTAAAACACCATCATTTTCTGTGGGCCGTTTATTGCCAAAAATGACGGGAGAGGATGATCCGGAGGTGTTTCTAACCACCTTTGAAAGGACTGCTGAAAGGGAAAAGTGGCCTAAAGAACAGTGGGCTGGACTGATGGCCCCATTATTAACTGGAGAGTCGCAAAAAGCTTACTATGACCTAGAGCCGGACCAAGCCAAAAACTATGATGTGCTAAAAGTGGAAATTTTGGCCCGGTTGGGTGTTACCCTCGCTGTCCGTGCTCAGCGGGTACATAATTGGACTTTTCGGCTTGGGAAACCTCCCAGGTCACAGATGTATGATCTCATTCACCTGAGCAGGAAGTGGCTGCAGCCAGAGACTTTGACCGCCCCAAAAATTGTGGAACGTGTCGTCATGGATCGGTTCCTAAGGTCTCTGCCTATTACTATTCAAAAGTGGGTCAGCCATGGAGACCCAGAAACTGCAGACAAGCTGGTGGATCTAGTGGAGAGATACTTGGCTACTGAGAACCTGACCTCCTCTTCCAGAGACTCACGGACTTTCCACCCTAAGACCAGACCATCCCCAGCGGCGGGTAAGATGACTACAAGGGGTGAGGGTGGAGAGAGTGAGAGGGTGGGAGTATTACCCAATGTCTGGCAAGAGCGGCCAGGAAGGCCAAGGCTGCAAGAAGCGGTGAAAAAAATTGTCTGTTACCGCTGCCGGCAAGAGGGACACATTGCAGCTAATTGCCCAGTGGTGGATGAGCCTATGCAGTGTGACTTTCTGAGCAATAGACGTCAGTCGCTGTTTGCGACAGTGGTATGCACGGCCAGCCCGGGCACTGAGAAACATTTGTGCAAAATGACTGTTAATGGAAATAATATTGTGGGGTTGCTGGATTCAGGTAGCCTGGTAACCTTGATAAGAGAGGAGATGGTCACTACAAAGGTCTCTGGGCATAAAAAGGTGGCGGTGATTTGTGTGCATGGGGACACTAGGGAGTATCCCGTGGCTACTGTGTTTTTTGAGACCCCCAAAGGTAACCTGTCTCATCAGGTAGGATTGGTACCTCATTTACCACATGATGCCATTGTGGGGAGGGATTTTCCAAAATTCTGGGAACTCTGGGATTGTTCTGACCCCCCCACTGTCTCCCCTGCAGACCAGGAAGGTGAATCCCAGAAAGCGTCTGAGTGTGGTGAGGTCTCTCCCAAGTTCCCCTTGTCGGTACTAGCTGGGGAGACCCAAGGAACTGAGGAGGAGCCCGCCTCCTCAGATGAAAATCTGCCGGTTGTGGAGTTCTCGGACTTAGAGGTGCATAGGGAAAATTTTGCAACCGAACAGCTGAAAGACCCCACACTGATAAAAGCCCGGGAAAATGTAGTAAAAGTAGATGGTCAACTAGTGAGTCCTGAGAAAACTGCTGCTTATCCATACTTCCTTGTGGAAAGGGACCTACTCTATCGAGTTGCTCAAGGGGCAGAAGAAACCATTGAGCAACTGGTGGTGCCCAGACCTTACAGGAAGTTGGTGTTGGAGTTGGCCCATGGACACATCCTTGGGGGTCATTTGGGGGCGGAGAAAACACGGGAAAGAGTACTGCAGCGGTTCTATTGGCCTGGGGTCATTAAGGAGGTGGAAAATTACTGTTCCTCTTGCCCTGTGTGTCAGAAGTCGGCCCCTATGCCCCATTTCCGTAGTCCACTGGTACCTCTTCCCATCATTGAGGTCCCCTTTGAAAGGATTGCCATGGATTTGGTAGGTCCGCTGGTGAAATCCGCTAGGGGGCATCAGTACCTGTTGGTCATACTCGACTATGCCACCCGCTATCCAGAAGCAATTCCACTCCGAAATACCTCTGCCAAGACAATAGCTAAGGAGCTATTCCTCGTTTTCAGCCGAGTGGGTATTTCAAAGGAACTGCTGACGGATCAGGGAACCCCCTTTATGTCCCGGGTGATGAAAGAGCTGTGCAAACTGTTCAAGGTCAAACAGTTGCGCACCTCTGTGTATCATCCCCAAACTGACGGGTTGGTGGAAAGGTTCAACAAAACCCTGAAACAAATGCTAAGGAAGGTGGTAGATAAGGATGGAAAGGGTTGGGATTATTTAGTACCCTATTTGATGTTTGCCATCCGGGAGGTACCCCAGTCCTCCACAGGGTTTTCACCATTTGAGTTGCTCTATGGGAGACACCCAAGGGGGCTGTTAGATATCGCCAAGGAAACTTGGGAAAGTGAGAGTTCTCCCCACCGGAGTGTGATTGAGCACGTCGCCCAAATGCAAGATAGAATTCCCCAGGTCATGCCTATCGTAAAGGAACATTTGTCCCAAGCACAGTTAGCGCAGCAGAGGGTGTACAATCGGGGGGCCCGGACCAGGTCATTTGCTGAAGGAGATAGAGTGCTAGTGCTAATCCCTACGGTTGAAAGCAAATTCCTGGCCAAATGGCATGGCCCCTACGAGGTGATTGAGAAAGTGAGTGAAGTGAATTACAGGGTCAGACAACCAGGAAGGCGGAAACCGGAGCAGATCTACCACATTAATCTGCTAAAGGCCTGGAGGGACAGGGAATCCCTAGTTGCTGAGGGTTTGTCACCAGCGCCATCTAACTGCTTGGTTCCGGAGGTTGGAATAGCAGTCACGCTGTCTACAGTTCAAAAACAGGAGGCTAAAGAGTTTGTGCTCCGCAACACAGATGTTTTTTCTGAGCTGCCGGGACAAACCTCGGGGGTGGAGCATGACATTATCACCCCACCGGGTGAAAGAGTAAAACTGAAACCCTATAGAATCCCAGAGGCTCGACGGGAGGCAATACGTGGGGAAGTACAGAGAATGCTAGATTTGGGGGTGATAGAGGAGTCCCAAAGTGACTGGTCCAGCCCCATAGTGTTGGTGCCCAAACCAGATGGGAGCTGGCGATTTTGTAACGACTTTCGACAGTTGAATAAAGTTACAAAATTTGACACCTACCCCATGCCAAGGATAGATGAACTAATCGACCGACTGGGAGCAGCCCGGTACATGACAACGCTAGACTTGACAAAAGGTTATTGGCAAATTCCCCTAGCTAAGTCGGCAAAGGAGAAGACTGCATTTGTAACCCCAGAAGGGTCATTCCAGTATAAAAGAATGCCGTTCGGGTTACAGAATGCACCGGCCACCTTTCAGCGAAAAATGGATCAGATTCTTCGTCCCCATCAGAAGTATGCTGCAGCGTACTTGGACGATGTGATTATCCATAGCGCAGACTGGGCCTCACATTTGCCAAAAGTTCAGGCTGTGCTAGACTCAATACGGAAAGCTGGGTTTACGGCCAACCCAAAGAAGTGTACGATTGGACAGGAGGAGGCCAGGTACCTGGGGTACACTATTGGGAGAGGGGTAATAAAACCTCAGATAAACAAAGTGGAAGCAATACAGAATTGGCCACGCCCAAATAACAAAAAGCAGGTACGGGCTTTTCTAGGAATTGCTGGCTACTATCGGCGATTCATTCCCCATTTTGCTTCTATGGCAGTACCCCTAACCAACCTGACAAAAGGGAAGGAGCCTGTCATGGTTAAGTGGTCCCCTGATGCTGAAGCAGCCTTCCAGTCTTTAAAAAGGGCCTTATGTAGCCAGCCAGTCCTATACTCCCCAGACTTCTCAAAAGACTTTGTGGTCCAGACGGATGCATCCAATGTTGGCTTAGGAGCAGTGCTGTCCCAGGTTTGGCAGGGGGAGGAGCACCCAGTAATCTATCTCAGCCGAAAGCTAAAGTCTCACGAGGAAAATTACGCCACGATTGAGAAGGAGTGTTTAGTGGTGAAGTGGGCCCTAGATTCCCTTCGGTACTATCTGCTGGGCAGACATTTTGACCTGATCACAGATCACGCTCCCTTGAAATGGATGGCTCAAAATAAGGAGACCAATAGAAGGGTAAATAGGTGGTTTCTGGCCCTACAGGAATTTACCTTCACGGTGAAGCATCGCCCTGGTGTTCAGATGGGAAATGTGGATGCTTTATCCCGGGTACATGCCTGCCTGGCTACTGGTGTTACAACCCCAAGGTTGAAACAAGAGGGGGGGGTATGTGACAGTAGGCAGGTGAAATCACCTGGTTGCGTCCTGGATGGACGATATACAGTATTTGTCCAAGGTTCAGGCTTTATGGGGATTTGTACCACTAGAGGGAAGTGCTGAGTCCTTCAGCACTGAGGTAATGAGCCCAGCTGAAGGTAGTGGGCTCATTAAACACCTCTATAAAACCTCCCAGAGTACTTAGGGAGTTGCTCCACCCTGGAACCAGATCTGTGCCTGAACTGTCTGGGGAGCTGACCTGTTACCTGTGTGCAGAGAGACCAAAGCCTGTGTGGCTAGCCTCCAAGTACTAGCAACTAGGTATAGCAGCAGGCTGTACCTAGTGGGTAGCTAGGGAGAAGCTGTTGTTGCAGTAAGTAGCCAAGTTGGCCAGGATTTATTTTGATGTTTCTTTTTGTTTATCCTTTTTTCTGTAAATATTGTAAATAAATTGCACCTGTTTGTTTTCACCTCCACTATTGTTGTGCTGTGCCTATTTGTTTTGTGTTGTGCACCCATCCAGGGGGTCACACACACCCGCTGCCGAGCTAACCCTGTTACAATATATAAATACAGTTGTGTTCAAAATATTAGCAGTGTGTTGAAAAAAGTGAATAAAGCTCAAAATCCTTCTAGTAGCTTTTATTTCCATACACACAAATGCATTGGGAACACTACACATTCTATTCCACATCAAAACATAAAGAAAAATATATCAAATTTGTGTTGTTCCTCTAAAAAAAAATTGAAGAAAAGTGAATATTAGACTGTTCAAAAAAATAGCAGTGTTTGTATTCTTCTTTACAAACTCAAACATTCACTATATAAACTGAAAAATGTTTGAAGATTTTTGCTTTCCTTTGGATCACTTAACCACTTGAGCTCCTGAGGATTTACCCCCCTTAATGACCAGGCCTCTTTTTGCTACTCGGCGCTGCACTAATTCAACTGATAATTGTGCGGTCATGCAATGCTGCACCTAAACGAAATTTACGTCCTTTTTTTCACACAAATAGAGCTTTCTTTCGGTGGTATTTGATCACCTGTGCGCTTTTTATTTTTCACGCTATAAACAAAAAAAGACCAAATATTTTGAAGAACGATATTTTTTACTTTCAGCTATAAAAAATATATAGTAAACTCAAAGTTAGTTATAAATTTAGGCTAAAATATATTCTGCTACATGTTTTTGGTAAAAAAAAATCCCAATAAGTGTACATTGATTGCTTTGTGTGAAAGTTATAGCGTCTACAAACTATGGTATAGATACTGCAATTTACATTTTTTTGCTATACAGAGCTGCGCTAGTTTAACGGACAATTGCGCAGTCATGCAATATGGTACATAAATGAAATTTATGTCCTTTTTTTAACACAAATAGAGCATTCTTTTGGTGGTATTTGATCACCTGTGCACTTTTTATTTTTGGCGCTATGACCAGAAAAATTTTGAAGTAAAGAATTTTTTTGGAAAAAAACAATATTTTCTCATTTTGTTCATAAAAAAAAATCCAAAAAAACTAAAATTTCGTCATAAATTTAGGCCAAAATGTATTCTGCTATATGTTTTTGGTTAAAAAAATCCCAATAAGTGTATATTGATTGCTTTTGGTGAAAGTTATAGCGTTTACAAACTATGTTATAGATAATGGAATTTACATAGCTTTTACTTTCTGACTGCCCATCACATTTCTTGAGGTGCTAAAATACCAGCATAGTACAAACACCCTCAAATGACCTCGTTTCAGAAATTAGACACCCTAAGCTATCTGCTGAGAGGCATATTGAGTCCATGGAAGATTTATTTTTTTTCCACACGTTTCTGGAAAATGACAAAAACTTTTTTTCTTTATTTACACGAAGTTGTCATTTAAATGATTTATTTCTCGCACAAGCTATAGGTATATGTGGAATTACACCCCGAAATACATTCTGCTACTTCTACTGAGTGTGGGGATACCACATGTGTGAGACATTTTGGGAGCCTAGCCACATACAGGAGCCTGAAATCCAATGACCACTTTGAAAGCCTGAAGGTGCGTAACTTCCTCATTACACTTCCTCACTACCTATCACAGTTTCGAAGGCCCTGACATGCCAGGATAGCCCCAAACCCCCCCCCCCCCCCCAATGACCCCTTTCTGGAAAATAGACACCCCAAGGAATTTAAAAAGAGGCATGGTGAGTATTTTGCAGATCTCATTTTTTCTCACAAGGTTTTGAAATCTAAAAGAAAAATAGAAAAAATATGTTTTTGTTTTCTTTCTTCATTTTCCAAAAACTTGTGGCAACAAATGAGATCTGCAAAATACTTACCGTGCTTTTTATCAAATTCCTTGGGGCGTCTACTTTCCAAAAAGGGGTAATTTGGGGGGGGGGGGTTAGGTGCTATCCTGGCATTTCATGGCCTCCAGAACTGTGATAGGTAGTTTGGAAGTGTAATGAGGAAATAAAGCCCTTTAAAAGCCTGAAGGTGCTTATTGGATTTTGGGGTCCTGTACTTAGCTAGACTGCCAAAAAGTCTCTCACATGTGGTACCCCCATACTCGGGAGAAGTAGCAAAATGTATTTTGGGGAGTAATTCCACATATAACCATGGCATGTGTGAGCAGTAAATCATTTAAGTGACAATTTTGTGTAAAAAAAAATATATATATATATTTTTGTCATTTTCCAAAAACTTGTGGTAAAAAAATAAATTCTTCTATTGATTCAACATTCCTCTCAGCAAATAGTTTGGGGTGACTACTTTCCAAAAAGGGGTCCTTTTGGGGGGTGGGGGCGTTTTATGCCCAGCATTGGAAGTTTATGCCACACATCATTCACTCTTCTAACCACCTGAAGACCAAGCCTTTTTGTTCACATGAAAAAAATCTGTATTTTTGCTAGGAAATTAATTCAAACCCCCAAACATTATATATTTTTTTAAAGCAAACACCCTAGTTAATAAAATGGTGGGTGCTGCAATTTTTTATGTTACATAGTACTTGCGCAGCGATTTTTCAATCGCAATTTAAAAAAAAAAAACAAATCTTTTTACTTTTAATGCACAAAAACACAAAATATTGGGCAATTATTTGGTAAAATATAAAAGATGATGGTATGCTGAGTAAATAGATACCTAACATGACATTCTTTAAAACTGCGCATGCCCCGTGCAATGGCGACAAACTGCATACGTTTTTAATATCCATAGGCAACGTTTTAAAAGCCTTTACAAGCTACCATTTTAGATTTAGAGGAGGTCTAGTGTTCGAATTACTGCCCTTGATCTGACGTTCATGGTATTACCTCCCATGCATGGTGCAACCGCTGTTTCCATAACGGCACAGGGTCAAGGCTTGTGCACACAGGTGTGCGTGCATGGGAGAGGCAATTTTTTTTCGTTTTGATTTTTTTTTTTATTATTTTTACATTGTACCTTTCATTTTTTTTTTATCACTTTTAATGCTATAACAGGGAATGCAAATAACCCCTATAACTTCAATGGGCATTGTCAAATTATTTTTTGAGAAATCTGGGGTGTATTAGACTCCAGATATCTCCTCTGCCCTTACATTATCTAATCAAACCAAAATCGGTGTGATCAGATGCTTTCCCAATTTACAAATGGCGCTGTTTATATCCTGCAAAACTGAAGTGATGAAATGCTTGTAGCTTCCGAATTCTTAGACTATAGAGATGACTGACACCATTCTGGTCTCCAATCAGTTCTATGGTCAGCTGGCAGAAACACCGGCTGCATTCTCAGTTTACCCTGATGGCACAGGACTGCCTGAGAAGGCCGTGGAAGGCAGCGGGGGAGGGGGGACATCATCTCCCACTGCTTGTAGAAGCAATCTTGCAGCTTATTAGCCACTAGGATTGCTTTTACATGAAAGCCGATCACCGGCTGAAAAAAACGATACCAGGGTGATGCCTGCAGCTGTAGGCATCATCCTGGTATAACCATTCAAATCCAGTGATGTACCAATACATTGCTGGTCCTTGTTGGTTATATATGCTATGTTTTTTTTTTGTTTTGTTTTGTTTTTTTTTTTTTGCAGCCAGTGGACTGAATGACAAAAATGAGAAGAAATCTCTGCCAGAAAAAGTGTGTGGTATGCCCACCATTAGAATATACCGCCCTGCATCCACCCACTTCTAATGGTGGGCACACATTAGGTCACACTTTGCCACAAGTGCCAGTTCCAAGATTGAATAAATGTCTAAATAGTGGCACGCTTGAATAAAAATTGTCCACGTATAAGTGGTACCCCATATGGAGAAATTATGACACCAAGTCCCAAACTATCTTGCCGCTGCTCCCCATGTAGTCTGGGCATCCGGGCGGGCTCCACGTGACTCTCTTTTCCCTCGTAAATCCGAAACTTATAAGTATAGCATGTTGTCCTCTCACAGGTCTTCTACATCTTGACCCCATATCTGGCACGCTTGCAGGGGAGAAATTCTTTGAATGCAAGGCAGCCAGAAAAATTAATAAGGGACTCCTCAATGCAGATGTTTTGCTGGGGAGTATAGACATCTGCAAATTTTAGGTTAAGGTGATTTGCGAGGGACTGAATTTTGTGGAGCCAGTCAAATTCAGGATTACTCTCAATATAAAGGTTTTAGCTTAAAACTAAATATGCAGCGTAAATCTCATCAATAATGTATAGAAATGAGAAGATGCAGCTTTAAAAACTGTGCAGCGTGAATAGATCAATAATATATGCTCAGTATGTAGGTATAGATAATAAGCATAGATATTCAGGGTTACCCTGAGGATGACAGAGTGTATTGTCGCTGAAATGCATAAAACACATTATACTCTCATATCTATGCCTGGCCATGGCAGCAGAGAACACGGGATATAATGAATCGGGTCTGTGGACCAATAAAACCACAATTCATTTCTTTTAGTATTGCCCATGTTGAGGGTTAGGCCCCAAAAAAATGTAAATTTGAAAACCGTAATGAGTTTCCATGCGAATGGTCTGGCAAGGTTTGAATTTGAGTTGGCGGCAATAAATTGTTGTGCATATAAACTGCTTTGATCCACAATCAACACATACAGATATTCCATGAAAAACAGCTCCAAAAATCAAGGAGGTATGTGAAAGACCAGGATATACTAGGCTGCTGGTACTCGCCAGTTCACCAAAAGGTAGAGCGGCACTAGTACTGGCACTCTGCTGCATATGAGAGTCATCAAAATTTACTGGCAAGTGCTAACAGAGATCAGGCCTGATTCTGCGAACACTGCGGTTTTGTGTGCAATGTATCAAGTGACAGTGACCAACTGACACTGCACTTGCTGGGGGAGAAGGGGGGGTAAGTGTAGGGGCTAAACGCAGGTGTTGGCAGGTGCCAGGGCTGATCCCGCTAACGCTGCGTTTTTGGGGACGCTATACTAATGTGAACACTGGTATGGTGCTGACCTGATCAAAGATATTGACCCGTTCAGACACTATACTAGCAATGGAGGTTTATTGTACATGAGCGTGCTCCTGGCAATCAAGGGGTTAAATGTGATGACTAGTGTACTGACGGGCAATCTGACGCTATCTGGGAGGGGTGTGAAAACCACGGGAGCGCAAATCACGTGTATATATATATAATATATATATATATATCTGTGATTTTGCGTTCCCATGCCGCCCTGTAGCAGTATTTCTGCTGTAGGGTGGTCAGGAAGCGGTTATAGAAGAGGTTTGTGTTATGGCGCTGCATTACTTTAACTGACAATTGCGCGGTCATGCAACACTGCACCCAAATTAAATTTACATCCTTTTTTCCCACAAATTGAGCTTTCTTTCGGTGGTATTTGATCGCCTGTGCGTTTTTAATTTTTTGCGCTATAAAAAAAAAGGCTGACAATTTTGATGAAAAAAAAATATTTTGGACTTTTTGCTATAAAACATGTCCAGTAAAAAAAATAAAAAATCTAATTTTTTCACAAATTTCATCCAAAATGACTTCTGCGACATCTCTGCTAAAAAAAAAAAATCCCAATACGTGTAAATTAATTGGTTTACATGAAAGTTATAACGTTTACAAATGGTGGGAAAGATAGTGGGATTTTTAATTTTTTTATACTAATAATGGTGGCGATCAGCGACATATGGCAGCGATCAGCGACTTATGGCAGGACTGCGGTGGACATTTTGACACTGGGGGGAACTAACTTGGGGTCACTGACATCCCCAGTGACACCAATACAGTGATCAGTGAAAAAAAACTCCACTGACACTGTACTAATGGCACTGGGGAGGAAGGGGTTAACTTTTTTTTTCACTGAAAGGGTTAACTGTGTGAGGGGAGTGTTTTACTAGGGGGCGGGGGGGGGGTGCTGGACGGGGACAGGCTGATCGGGAGAGAGAAGCTCTTCTCTCCCTCTTCAGCTTGTCAGGAGCTGACAGGCAACTGACAGAGAGCAGGGCTGTGTAAACAATGCAGCCCTGCTCTCTGTCAGCGATTACCGCTAATCGCGGGGAACCGGCCGGTAATGACCGGCCGTGACCCGGCGGCTGAGACCCGCTGCTGACACCTGCAGTACAGGCAGGGCGGGAGCGCGCCCCCTACCTGTTTTGCAAAACTACGTTTTAAAACGTGGTTTTGCGCAGCTGTGCCGCCCTGCAAACGTTTTCATGCAGTGGCTGGGGCTCAAGCGGTTAATTAACATTTAGTTGTATAATCACTTTCTGAGAACTGCTGTACATCTGTGTTGCATGGAGTCAACCAACTTCTGGCACCTGTGAACAGGTATTCCAACCCAGGATGATTGGACTACATTCCACAGTTCTTCTCTATTTCTTGGTTTTGCCTCAGAAACTGCATTTTTTATGTCACCCCACAAGTTTTCTATTGGATTAAGATCCGGGGATTGGGCTGGCCACTCCATAACGTCAATCTTGTTGGTCTGGAACCAAGATGTTGCACGTTTACTGGTGTGTTTGGGGTCGTTGTCTTGTTGGAACACCCAATTTTAAGGGCATTTCCTCTTCAGCATAAGGCAGCATGACCTCTTCAAGTATTCTGATGTATTCAAACTGATCCATGATCCCTGGTATGCGATAAATAGGTCCAACACCGTAGTATGAGAAACATCCGCATATCATGATGCTTGCGCAACCATGCTTCACTGTCTTCACAGTGTACTGTGGCTTGAATTCACAGTTTGTGGGTTGTCTGACAAACTGTCTCCGGCCACTAGACCCAAAAAGAACAATCTTACTTTCATCAGTCCACAAAATGTTGCACCATTTCTCTTTAGGCCAGTCAATGTGCTCTATGGCAAAATTTTAACCTCTTCAGCACGTCTTTTTCTCAACAGTGGGACTTTGCGGGGGCTTCTTGCAGATAGCTTGGCTTCACATAGGCGTCTTCTAATTGTAACAGTTCACAGGTAACTTTGGACCTTCTTTTGATCTTCCTGGAGCTGATTGTTGGTAGAGTCCTTGCCATTTTGGCTATTCTTCTATCCATTCGAATTGTAGTTTTTCGCTTTCTTCCACGTCTTTCAGGTTTTGGTGGCCATTTTAAAGCATTTGCGATCATTTTAGCTGAGCAGCCTATCATTTTCTGCACTTCTTTATATGTTTTCCCCTCTCCAATCAACTTTTTAATCAAGGTACGCTGTTCTTCTGCACAATGTCTGGAACGACCCATTTTCCTCAGAATTTCAGAGAGAAATGCACTGTAACCAACATGTACAAGATTTGCTGCCTTCCTTCCTTAAATAAGGGCAATAATTGCCACCTGTTTTTCAAAGAATGAATTACCTCACTAATAGAATTCCACACTGCTATTATTTTGAACATGCCCCTTTCAATTAGTGATTCAATTACACAGAATCAGCAGCATGCATGTCATGACTGACATGTCATGCAACATCATTTTGTTGGGCTACTGACAAGGTTTCCGTTATAGGTACCTGAGGGGCCACGGGAACCACGTCCTTTTGGGGGCTTGGTACTGCCAACAAACTTTCCCTGCCTTTCCAAGGTTTTAAGAGATTAACATGATAGATTTGTTCGGGTTTCCTTTTTCCTGACTGGTAAACTTTATAATTTACTTCCCCCACTTTCTCCCTAATTTCAAAGGGACCTTTCCACTTTGCAAGGAATTTACTTTCCACGGTGGGGACTAGCACCAGCACTCTATCCCCAGGGTTGAAGGTACGGATCCTGGCACCCCGGTTATAAACCCTTCTCTGGACCTCCTGGGCTTGCTCCATGTGTTCCCGAACAAGTGGCATGACAGCTGCGATTCTATCCTGCATCTGTGAGATATGCTCGATGACACTTCTATAGGGCGTGGACTCTGTCTCCCAGGTTTCTTTTGCAACATCTAGCAATCCCCTGGGATGTCTACCATACAGCAATTCAAAAGGTGAAGATCCTGTAGATGCCTGAGGTACTTCTCGTATAGCAAACATGAGATATGGTAGCAAAAAAACCCAATTTCTCCCATCTTTGTCCACCACCTTTTTTAACATATTCTTAAGGGTCTTGTTAAACCTTTCCACAAGCCCATCGGTTTGGGGGTGGTAGACCGAGGTACGGAGATGGGAGATTTTGAACAATTTGCATAACTCTTTCATAACTCTAGACATAAATGGTGTGCCCTGATCCGTTAATATCTCCTTTGGAATACCTACACGACTAAACACCCGGACAAGCTCTTTGGCGATATTTTTAGCTGAGGTATTACGCAAGGGGATGGCTTCAGGATACCGGGTGGCATAGTCAAGTATAACCAGTATGTGCTGATGGCCCCGAGCAGACTTTACTACTAGACCCACTAGGTCCATGCCCACTCTTTCAAACGGTACTTCAATTATGGGTAGAGGTACTAGCGGACTGCGAAAATGGGGTGAGGGCGCAGAATATTGACATTCTGGGCATGACTCACAATGCGCTTTGACGTCTCCATGTAAGCCTGGCCAAAAGAATCTCTGGGTTATTCTCTCCTTTGTTTCTCTACACCCAGGTGTCCACCCATTATATGCCCATGGGCTAAATCTAGTACCATCCGGCGAAAGGGTTTGGGGACCACTAACTGTTCTACCACCTCCTCCCCTTGCTTTACCACTTGATACAGCAAGTTATTGTTGAGAGCCATGTAGGGAAAAGACACCGCTACATCATTTTCAACTGGTTCCCCATCAATTATTTTAATGTTTTCACGGGCTCTATTAAGTGTGGAATCTTTCAGTTGTTCCGTACAGAAATCCTATTTTCTGACCTCTAGGTCAGGCACGACATTCTGTCCACTCTCACTAGAGCCAGTGATCATCTCTTGTTCTATATCCTCAGTGTCTGGGGTTGGATCCAACTCTTCCTGCTCCCCAGCCATTACAGAGAAAGGAAAAAGGTCTACACCTCCCTTGGACACACCAACAGTTTCCCCTTCCACCTTGCCGTCAAAGGGGTCAGGAGTGAGTTCAGGAGTTTTCAGTGTTTCCCCAGCAGGGGGCGCTCGGTCCTCCTGACTCCCCTCCTTATCCCATAACTTCCAGAAATGGGGAAAATCTCTCCCCACTATGGCTTCATGAAGCAGAGAGGGCACCACCCCCACAGAATGGGTCACAGGGCCCCAGGGAGTATCAATCTCCACCAGAGCAGTCTGGTAATTACGTGTATCACCATGAATACAAATAACCCCAATCGTGCTAGGGTGTAAGCTTGCAGGGTTTACCAAATCACTTTTACCTAAGGTCACAACACTACCCGAGTCTAGCAGAGCAGTTACTGGCTTTTCATCAATGGCAATCACACACATTTGCTTTTCCATGCGTTTCTGACATGCTGCAGTACATACCACCTGTGCAAAAAGAGACATGCGTTTTCCTATATAAGCATTTTCACATTGCATAGGTTCATCATTTAAAGGACAGTTTGCAGCAATATGACCTAACGCATGACACCGATAACATTTGATATGTTCAGTACCTAAACCTCTAAATGGCTTTGGGGACCTTCCTGACCTATTTGGCCAGTCTCTAGGTCCTAAGCCTACAGTCTCATTATCTGACACAATAGTCTTATCGTTTTTTTCTGAGCCTTTGGCCCATGGAACAGTCTTACCGGATCCTCCGGATAGTTTTCCACCCCTAGTGACCTTGGGATACGGCCCAGGTGAATGAAAAAAGTCCTCAGCGGCTGCATATCTCTCCACCAGGTCCACCAGCTCATTTGCAGATTTAGGGTCTCCACGGCCGACCCACTTCCTCAAAGTGGCAGGGAGTGCACGCAAATATTGGTCCATGACCACACGCTCCACAATCTGAGGGCCTGACAATACCTCTGGCTGGAGCCACTTTTTGGAGAGATGTATCAAATCGAACATCTGAGATCTGGGTGGTTTGTCAGCCCTGTAATGCCACTGATGTACCCGCTGAGCCCGGACTGAAATGGTGACGCCCAGGCGTGCAAGGACCTCAGCCTTCAGTTTCTCATAGTCCTGGGCATCCCCTGGTTCCAGGTCATAATAGGCTTTTTGGGATTCACCCGTCAGAAATGGTGCAAGCAGTCCTGCCCATTGCACTTTTTGCCATCCTTCCCGAACAGCAACCCTTTCAAAAGTTGTGAGATAGGCCTCCACATCATCCGCAGGTGTCAACTTTTGCAAAAAATGGCTGGCCCGCGCCATTTTCAGCTCCACTGGCAGCGAATCTGCAGATTCCTTCTTTAATTCCAATAGGTGTTGGGCCACCTGCTTAAGGAGCTCTCGGTCTGCTTGTTGGGCTTCATGTTGTGCTTGTTGGGCTTCCGACAACCGGCAATTCACTTCCTGTTGTGCTTGTTGAGCCTCCGAAAACTGGCGATTCGCCTCCCGTTGTGCTGCGTTGGCCTGCAGCAAGGCTCCTATAACTTCCTCCATCTTCCCACTTGCTCAAGAAGTTGCCCGCATCCTCCACCATATGTGGGGGTTAGCTCAAGTTGGGGATCTCCTTCCCTGGGAAAAAGGTAGACCGCACAGCAGGCTTTCGTAAAAATCTGACTGGTTGTCAGTTTTATTTAAAAGGTTTGCAGAAATTATCAAAATAAACAAAACATCAAAATAACCCCTTGCCATCCAGGCACTAACTAAACAGAAGACGTTTCCTCTCTCAGAGGTGAAGGGCTTCTCCCTGTCACCAAAACAAAAGCAAACTTTCTTGTAGGTATAGTACACACACAGCTCTCTCAGAATACCTCTCTGAGTCCCAGGCCACGAGCGACTCCTTGCTCCAGATCTGCCCTTTTTATATCACCTGTTGTTGGACATCAGTGGAGCCCAAACTCTGGTCTGGACCCACCTGCTTAACTGTGGCCCCGAAAACCCGGAGTGGACTCCACCTAAACTGTCAGGTATGAGCGTATGCGAGGTGACACACAGCGTCCCTCTATCACCTCGCCGTTCATACTGTCACTATATATGTGTGTGTGTGTGTGTGTATATATATATATATGTGTGTATATATATATGTGTATGTGTATATATATATGTGTATATATATGTGTGTGTGTATATATGTGAATATTATTATTATACAGTATTTATAAAGTGCCAATAGTTCACTCAGCGCTGTACATTACAAAGGGGGACAGAACAATACCAATACAATGCAAAGCATTGAGGGCCCTGCTCTTTCGAGCTTACAATCTAGGAGGGAGGGGATAGTGGTACAGGAGGAGATAGCTGTGGGGAATGGAGTGGTAGGAAGAGTGGAGGAGATCGGCAAGTTAGCAGGGGGTGGGGTAGGCTTCCCTGAAGAGATGGGTTTTCAGGGTGCACCTAAAGGAGAGGAGAGTAGGTGATAATCTGATGGTTTGGGGCAGGGAGTTCCAGAGGATGGGTGACACCCTGGAGAAGTCCTGGAGGCGGGCATGGCAGGAGGAGACCAGGAAACTAGAGAGGAGGTCTTGTGAGGAGCGGAGTGTGCGTGCTGGGCGGTACTTGGATATTAGGTCGGTGATGTAGTTCGGGGCAGTATGGT